>NC_092692.1:1696744-2033488 GCF_964275005.1 Diadema setosum | reverse complement strand
TTTTTTGACAAATGCCGAGTCAAAGCTGTTGCAAATGGAGGGGACTCTTCCATATCCTCCACAACTTATCATACTAAGCAGACACACGCACACATGACTCAGTGTTTCTTCTACCTTGAAGGGAACATAAGCTGGGATTTTCGTGAAGCTTTCACTTACATTAGTACCTCGGTAGATTCCTAAGCTCAAGGAAAACATCAGCGTGTTTGTTTGTTTTTGCTTTGTTTTGTTTTGTTTTGTTTGAAGCGACGAGGAAACAGATGTTGTCATAGAGACCATAGACGAGATGGAAATATTCTGCATACGCTGTTATTTTCGCGTACAGATATTTTCGCCAATGAGGAGGTCACAGACATTTTCGCGAGATGTTGTTTTCGCGAATTGACACAGAGGCCTACATAAGCGCACTACTATCTTAGCGTATGGTGACATTTTCGCGTGTGTTAAATTCGCGGTCCAACTGAGATTCGCGAAATTCGTGAAAATAACAGCTTATCTAGTAGTCTGGAGTGTTTTACGGAGTGTTTTAAAAGATGTGACGAGGATCTGTGGATGACCTCGAACACGGCGGCAAGATGCATCGTTGATGATCATGATCAGGAGGATTTACTGCTAATGACCTTTCGCCTGTGTGTTAAATCTGCATTCTAATAATCATACTATGATGGGGTTCATTTGCATTCATCAGCGTAACATGGTAAGTCCTTCGGACGACATTATAAACCATTGATGGTGAGATATATATACACCTGAATATACGCAAACTGTCTTCTTATCCGGCATCATTTTGCACAATTTTTGGCTGTCAAACATGTTTAATGTGCGTTTTCCTGCGTCTTGAACTGGGAAACGGAGAACTGCTGAAAACAGATATTTTCGCGAATGAGGTCACAGACATTTTCGCGAGATGTTATTTTTGCGAATTGACACAGAGGCCTACCTAAGCGCACTTCTATCTTAGCGTATGGTGACATTTTCGCGTGTGTTAAATTCGCGGTCCAACTGAGATTCGCGAAATTCGTGAAAATAATAGCTTATCTAGTAGTCTGGAGTGTTTTACGGAGTGTTTTTAAAGATGTGACGAGGATCTGTGGATGACCTCGAACACGGCGGCAAGATGCATCGTTGATGATGATCAGGAGGATTTACTGCTAGATGACCTTTCGCCTGTGTGTTAAATCTGCATTTTAATAATCATACTATGATGGGGTTCATTTGCATTCATCAGCATAAGATGGTAGTCCTTCGGACGACATATAAACCATTGATGGTGAGATATATATATATATATACACCTGAATATACGCAAACTGTCTTCTTATCCGGCATCATTTTGCACCATTTTTGGCTGTCAAACATGTTTAATGTGGGTTTTCCTGCGTCTTGAACTGGGAAACGGAGAACTGCTGAAAACAGATATTTTCGCGAATGAGGTCACAGACATTTTCGCGAGATGTTGTTTTCGCTAATTGACACAAAGGCCTACATAAGCGCACTACTATCTTAGCGTATGGTGACATGTTCGCGTGTGTTAAATTCGCGGTCCAACTGAGATTCGCGAAATTCGTGGAAATAACAGCTTATCTAGTAGTCTGGTGTGTTTTTCGGAGTGTTTTTAAAGATGTGACGAGGATCTGTGGATGACCTCGAACACGGCGGCAAGATGCATCGTTGATGATGATCAGGAGGATTTACTGCTAATGACCTTTCGCCTGTGTGTTAAATCTGCATTTTAATAATCATACTATGATGGGGTTCATTTGCATTCATCAGCATAACATGGTAAGTCCTTCGGACGACATTATAAACCATTGATGGTGAGATATATATACACCTGAATATACGCAAACTGTCTTCTTATCCGGCATCATTTTGCACCATTTTTGGCTGTCAAACATGTTTAATGTGCGTTTTCCTGCGTCTTGAACTGGGAAACGGAGAACTGCTGAAAACAGATATTTTCGCGAATGAGGTCACAGACATTTTCGCGAGATGTTATTTTTGCGAATTGACACAGAGGCCTACCTAAGCGCACTTCTATCTTAGCGTATGGTGACATTTTCGCGTGTGTTAAATTCGCGGTCCAACTGAGATTCGCGAAATTCGTGAAAATAATAGCTTATCTAGTAGTCTGGAGTGTTTTACGGAGTGTTTTTAAAGATGTGACGAGGATCTGTGGATGACCTCGAACACGGCGGCAAGATGCATCGTTGATGATGATCAGGAGGATTTACTGCTAGATGACCTTTCGCCTGTGTGTTAAATCTGCATTTTAATAATCATACTATGATGGGGTTCATTTGCATTCATCAGCATAAGATGGTTAGTCCTTCGGACGACATATAAACCATTGATGGTGAGATATATATATATATATATATATATATATACACCTGAATATACGCAAACTGTCTTCTTATCCGGCATCATTTTGCACCATTTTTGGCTGTCAAACATGTTTAATGTGGGTTTTCCTGCGTCTTGAACTGGGAAACGGAGAACTGCTGAAAACAGATATTTTCGCGAATGAGGTCACAGACATTTTCGCGAGATGTTGTTTTCGCTAATTGACACAAAGGCCTACATAAGCGCACTACTATCTTAGCGTATGGTGACATGTTCGCGTGTGTTAAATTCGCGGTCCAACTGAGATTCGCGAAATTCGTGAAAATAACAGCTTATCTAGTAGTCTGGTGTGTTTTTCGGAGTGTTTTTAAAGATGTGACGAGGATCTGTGGATGACCTCGAACACGGCGGCAAGATGCATCGTTGATGATGATCAGGAGGATTTACTGCTAATGACCTTTCGCCTGTGTGTTAAATCTGCATTTTAATAATCATACTATGATGGGGTTCATTTGCATTCATCAGCATAACATGGTTAGTCCTTCGGACGACATATAAACCATTGATGGTGAGATATATATACACCTGAATATACGCAAACTGCCTTCTTATCCGGCATCATTTTGCACCATTTTTTGCTGTCAAACATGTTTAATGTGCGTTTTCCTGCGTCTTGAACTGGGAAACGGAGAACTGCTGAAAACAAACTCACCTTTGATCTATCTTTCTGTTTTTTAAGCAACCGGAAAGAAACAACGTCTTCACATCCTTTTAGAAATCAACCCATGATTTCATTGTCAAGGTATGTGCATTTATGCAATCTTTCCTTCATGATTTTGTTTTGTTCGAAATAAAAAAAAAATGATGAATTGCTTATGCTACAGATACTTTTTATTCATATTGTCGAGGAATTCACTCAGCTGTGATGAAAGGTTGAAATAGGTAATACACTAACGATCCTTATGAAAGTCGCTTATTGGATACCGAAATCGTTATGACACCACACATAGTACAATTTCGACTACTATAGTATTTGGGGGAAATGAGGAGGGGTCTTGTGGGCGGGGGCTTATAGAAGGACCATGGTTCTCTAAGTCTGCTTCCGTAGTAGTTAGACATTGTTAAGATTGTTAAGACAGCTATATATACATTTTCAACTAAGGACTGTCAAGAAGAGACTAAGTGCAACGTAAATAATGTCATTTCCAACATGAAACATCGGTCGATCATGTAAAGTTACAGGCAGTTAGAACTCCATGTCGAACCTCCTCGAATTAGTCTAGCAATTTTAGGAGTTTCAACTTCCTGTAAACAGCTACCGGTATTCAATGGACGCTGGAAAGAATTCGGAGAACGACACCGCCATGTTTCTGAGAAATCTGAAGACTCACTTTTTTAACGCTAATCTAATGTCGGGTATATTTTCATTGTTATCATTCATTGTTATCATTTATTTAATGAAATGAAATTTCACCTTTTGATAAAGCGTATAAAACAAAAATCGATCAAGTCCAGAAATATGCACAAAAGTGTAAAATTGAGCCGTGTGGTGAGAAAGTGTTTGAAACTGTATACCCTCTTGGAAAGTCGACTTTATCACTTTTTTCGATTACTGCCGACAAATGAAACTGATAATATTCCCCAATCCCTATAGATTAATACATCAGTTAGTAATTTTGATTTCCATTCAAGCAATCCTTGCACTATTTGTATTCGCACATCCTCTTGCCGTTACCATTATCATAATACTGTTCATTTGCTATAATAGGGATACCGAAAAGTAATTACCATCATGAAGATATAATTTTCCTTTGAGAGTTGAGGCATCAAGCATGGATTCAAAGGGAATGGGCCAGTTGTGACTCCATCAATACCCTTTGATCTCATAAGAACCTAGCAATCTACTACAAGCAAAAGTAAGTGAAACTCTGCATATTCGAAATTTTGTTGACCTATATATGTTATTTATCATTCTATCATCTTGCATCCATTGATTAATAACATTTCGTATAATTATTTCTATTTTCTTTTTCAGGAATGAAAATGCAGATAACTTGTGAAAACAGAATGCAGAGCTGGCCGTATTCTGCCACATTCCTTCTGACTCTGTTTGCGCTATCTGGTTATATGTCATTGGTACCTGCGCAGCGGAGCATCTGTGACAAATGTACTTGCTATTCCGGTGGGCAAAGTGTTACGTGCGATAGTGTATTCAACGTCCCGAAGTGTTCATCTTGTCTTGAGGATAAGACTTCAAGAACAGTTGTCAATATTGATCAAATACAGGAGAGACTTTCTCCTGACTTGCTTGAAGGACTCACGTCAACGAAGTTTCTCGCGCTGAACCGAAATCATCTGAGGAATGTTACAACAAACATGTTCATTGATATGAGAGAGCTCCAAATTATAACGCTTTCCTGGAACTTGTTGACAGCGATTCCTTTGTTCAGCAACAATACCTCACTAAGATCCCTTGAATTGTCAAGAAACGCTATTTCGGATGTTGGACAACACTTACGACAAGATGTCCCCAGACTTGAGCAACTTGTCCTTTCATTTAACCGGATCAAGCGTTTTACAGCAGACCAGTTTCCAATTAGTCTTCGTTCCATCATTTTAGGTGCGAATTTGATTGAAAAAGCGGACAAATCGTCCTTCAGTGGTCTTCTTAATCTGCAAAGGATCGATCTTGGTGAGAACCGACTTAAACGCATAGTGTCTGGAACGTTTTCGCTACCGTCCTTGAGTATAGTGCGTTTACAACATAATCAGATTTCCTGGATTTCCCCTGATGCCTTCTCAAGTAACATGACATATTTATCTCTCATAGGAAATCGATTGACTGAACTCTACTCTTCCGATGGATTTCCCAACTTGCGATCTTTGTACCTACCAAGCATTCCCTCTATCTCGTCTGGCCTTAGAAGGCTCGGTCATCTTTCTGTTAATGGGAAAAACGAAGATTTCAAAATTGTGTCAACTCTGGAAAACGTCAACGCTCTTAGAACAATTGATGTCGTAAACAGTGCAGAAAAAATGATTTCGTTTACCAACCACTCCTTTCTTAGTGCAATCTTCATGTACTCATCGCAGGTGGAAAGCCTCCAGCATGTCACAAACCTGTCGGCATTGTCAGTTCTTCGGGTAGCGGACAGCAAACTTCGCGTTGTTCCTCTTGTCGCTGGACTGAAAATGCTCAGGAACATCGATCTGGTAGGAAACAAAATTACATCAGTACAAGCTTCGATGTTTGAAAATCTCCCGAATCTGGAATACATAAGCCTAGCAGAAAATAGAATATCATGTTTAACTGGGCACTTTCAGACTCCGAATCTGCGTACTATTAACTTACAGCAGAACAGAATATCGTCCACTGACGAATTAATATTTCCTCCTTGGGCAGAGGTCCTTCATCTTTCTAACAATAATTTAGAGCGTTGGTTCCCATTTACAGATACACGGTTCCTCCTGAGACTGTATGTTAGTGGGAATAAATTGGCATTTGTTGATTGGGACACCTTTGGTGTAGTGTATAGCCTTGAAGTATTGGTTCTAGCTTTCAACCGTATTGCAGCAGTTTACGCATTCCCTTTCTCACCTCGACTAGGACTTATAGATCTCAGCAACAATCCCCTTATTTATATCGATCCCTCGGCCTTTTTCAATACTGTACAAGTTGCTGAACTGAACCTCAAGAACACCCGTATTTCAGAATTTGAGTTTAGCCTTCCTCTATCACTATTGACATCGCTTGATCTGAGTGGTAGCAAGCTCCAGCAGATCCCCAGAAATCTTCCCCAACTTTGTCCAGATCTTCGTAATTTCAATCTATGCGGTATGCATATCGGTAATATTGACTTAGACGTACTAGAAACGTTGCCATTAAGCAATTTGTGCCTCGACGGTAACCGAGCAGCACATCTTTCACCCAAAAAATTGCATATTCTGAAACGAGCAGAGATCGTAGAACTCTCATTGCCGCCGTCTGTGGAGCTTACCTGCAGTGAGTTCGCTGCCTTGGTGCCAAGAACGTCTCTAAGAATTACTAGAGGGTCTGTCAAAGCATTCAATGAGAGTCACTGTAAGATACCTTACTTAATCCATCTTTCGTTGACAGAAGTGATCATCGAGGACAGCATACTCAAACAAATATTAGCCGGCGGACTTGTCAAACATGCCACTTTGAAAAAAATAGCATTAACTTCAGACTTCCCTTTTCCTGACGAGGACAAAATTTTACATGCACCAAACCTCCAAAGTCTAGAGTACTCATTAAGTAGACTAAAGAAAATTCCACCTGTCTTTGCTCCAAATGTTTTCAATCTGAACCTCAACGGGAATTTGCTGACGAACTTTGCCTGTGATCGAATCTTGTATTTTTACCGACACCTTCGCCAACTTGACTTATCCTACAATCGCATTGTTTTTATTTCCAGATGTTCAAGAATAGTCAACAGTCATCCGCTTGAAACACTCATTCTGACGGGTAACGAAATAGGTACATTAATGGTCCAACATTACGATACACATTTCAGCATATTTTCGCGTCTTAAATATTTGGACTTAACAAGTAACATTTTACGTCATCTGAGTCAGGACATCGTCCCAACAAGTGCTTGGAATATGCCGTTGTTTTATCTTACATTGAATGCAGATGATAACCCACTCGTCTGTGATTGTAACCAACGTTGGCTTCTCGGCCTTGATGATCATTTAACATTTCAAAATGGCGTCTGTGCTGTTCCAGAGATAAACGAAGGGCGTCTTGTAACAGATCTTATTCAAGAATCTTTCCCTTGTCCACCATTTATTCAGGCATCGCAGGTGTGTGCATATATCAATGACAGT
This sequence comes from Diadema setosum, assembly GCF_964275005.1. Taxonomy (NCBI): domain Eukaryota; kingdom Metazoa; phylum Echinodermata; class Echinoidea; order Diadematoida; family Diadematidae; genus Diadema; species Diadema setosum. The sequence continues at coordinate 2,026,294 of NC_092692.1, read as the reverse complement.
TTAATTGTGTCTGTTATGTGTCCGGTGACATCACAACCAAAGCCTAACATCACGTGGTTCTCCTCCAGCCTGCTGCTTAATGATAGCCTCTTCACTCAACCCGGTGAGAAAGGTCACGTAGAAATTGATGTAAATTGTTTCGTCAATCGAGAAATCATCTTATCATGTGTCGTAGAGAGCATCTATCAACCCCTTGTAATGGATATTGTATTATCTGTAGAATTATCATCTGAAACCGAGGAAATACCAAAGTTTCGGAACGCGTCGTTGATGTGCGAAGCTTCACAGAGGCTGGATGGTGTTACAAAGCCAACAATTTTTACCGATCCCCCCTTGAACATCCTGGGGAGTGAGGCAGCTGAAAGGTTAGATTTCGACAAACCGTCTTTCGTTGCTTTTATTTCTTTGCTTTTGTTACATTTGCTTCTCGAATAACAGCTGCCAGGACATACTGCTGTAAACGATCAAAACAAGTTATTAACGAAGGGAAATCAGGCCCTGTAACTTGTAACAACCCCCTAGATCTCCCTGTAATATTCAGTGTACTTTGACAATTTCCTTATCAAGGGGCTTATAACTAGAGGAACGCACATTATTGTGTTTAGAAATCAAATACACTGTGGAAGCATAATCAAAAAAAAAAATCGTGAAGAAGTTTGTTGGTTACTGTGTAAACTGGTGTCCAAATAAATATAAGAAATACTTAACAGTATAATATCATATAAAAGTGATGATATGTTGTAATCATCATAATAGCTATAAACGAGTTTATCATCTCTGATGAATAATTGTTTCGAGAATTGTTTTATAAAGCCTATGTGGAAATCTTCTATTTGGATATGATACCAGGCTTGACCGGTGGGCCGGGACCAGCAGAAGTAGACATCGAGCCACCATTATTTAAGAAATGATATGCTTTAGTGGCACAATATGACCACAAAAATTGTGAGTGTGTACATTGTTTTCATGCCATTTTGCTCATCCAGAAAAGGGGAGAATAAATTGCCGGTCAGTGCTTGATTATTGCATGCATTTCAACTAGTTGCCGCAACCAGGGATGCTAGATCGCTGCTCATCTTCATGGCAATCAAACGCAGTCTATATTATTCACGGCATAATTTGGATAAATTGTTTTTCTCACGGTCAAATTTTATCTATCTGAAAAATAGAAGTATAACCTCTACGTTGAATATAGTCATTTTCATGAATATATGGTGTCGTGCAAAAACATTTTTTTAATGTTTGAATTCACTATTAGATATAGTAGCCTTATAGTGAAATTCGTCCCAGTATGCCTTGTATTGACGCCCCTACCATAACTGTCAATGTCATGTAGTCATCATGGTTTGTGTTTTTTCAATGTTTTTCTATAAATTATTCCATTTTTTATGTTTTCTCACTTACTTCTAAGTCATAGTACGTGGCATTCGAAGCACTTCATCATACCTGACAATTTTTATATAATTGTATGTGTTTATTGAATATCTTTCGATGTCTTATTTAGGATTTTGTATTTTTTTTTCTCGCCACCAAAAGAAAAAGAAATGAATGTTGTGTCCCCAACGGGTCCGTCAAAGTAACAAAGTTAGTATCGAGCCTACATTGTTGCAATAAAAATTTAATTAATTTAGTAATGTAAGGATTTATTCATCCACGTTATGTTCAATTTCGGCACAAAATTAAGTCACTGCGTCTGGACTTAATGTTTTAATTCCGAGAAAGGTTTCTAGTCGACCTTGGACGCTCCATCAGCTCGTTTGAAATAGTGGCAATTTCTGCAGTAAGTCCAGATGCGGTGATCGCACTTTATGAAATAATTGATTTTGACAAGTTAGTTAGTGACAAATTGAGGAAAGAAAATGGGATTCTGGATGCTAGCCCGGTGCTCTACCGACTGAGCTATATAGAAAAAAAAGCCCTAGTTCAGTGTTCGTCCCAGAAACCCTAAATTCTCAATAATGCTCGGATGGTCAGAAGCTACACAATCATGTGAAAGGGATCGTATAGTTTTGACAGAGACCTAACTATTTTGTGAGATAATGAGAAACCTCTTATGAAAATTCGAAAGAGCATGTAATTCTAAGAGGAATTCAAAGTTTGTTTGATGAAAATCTATTTTGAATTGGCTGAGATATCCAAAATAGAGCGATCTTAATAAAAGTTGGGACCCACCTTTTATTACGCTCGCTTGGTTTTACTTGGTTTTTTGATGTCTCAGCCATTCCTAAACCGAGTTTCATCAAAGAAACTTTGAATTCCTGTTAGAATGGTATGCTCTATACAATTTCATATGAAATGTTTTCTTGGTATCCCTCAAAAAGTTCAGTTGTTAAAAGCCCAAACCTCATTTCCACCAATACTTTACCCTCCTTTGAATTGCTATGAACCGATCTGAAAAGATGAAAAGATCTCTTGAAGTAGCTCACAACAGACTTTGGATTTAATGTGTTATAGTTTAAGTGCATACAAATTTATTCTTACCCACAGCTTTTTTTTTTTCTACAATAAATATTTGAGCATGATATGAACTCATTTTAGTTATTTGTTAAGCCCTATTATACCTAGCTGTAATATAGCCACTGCGAATGCAGGAAAATACTAAAAACTGTATTAAAGAATGAAAGATTCATGTAATTGAAATCGGAGGGGCCCGATTTTCTTAATTATTCTCGCATTCGATTCACAATTTTTATTTTTGTCAGGACACAATGGGCACAGCACATTGATTGTAAACTTTTATGATCGTTCGAGCATAAAACAAACAAACAAACAGAATTGTTTAATATTCTACATCAGGGCGCCGTGATACAGTAATTTGTGTTTGTTCGGACAGTTGCATAACACATTGGATACAAAGTTTTGCGATCGTTCTGGTTTAATCATATCTGCTTACGTAACCCAACTTGGTTTGTTTTTGTATACACACACACACACACACACACACAAACACCATCACATGGAGACTCGCGCACTCAACACACTTATTCAGCCCAGTTTAGAAAATCGTTGCTTTCAGAACTCGTGGTCTAACTTCATGTTATATTGAGCAATTATGCCCCAATACTGCATGTTAATTCCTGTTGTTACCTCAGTTACAACTGAATTTATGCTGACAGCTGATTGGCTGTGCACTCATGTAGTTACAGAGTAGCATGCACGTATATTATTATAGTAAATAGGTAGAGTGAAATTTGCGTTGTGATTGGTTGGATAGCATCACGTGATTGTGTAAAAATTTTGTTATAGTGGCACGACCGTGCCACTATAACGCTTGTGACAGTGCGTGCCTACGCTTTATGTACGAAGAGATTCGCGCAAGGCCTACGGAGGGCCGCCGAGGGACGTAGTAAGACAAGGCCAAGCATTTCAACGTATGCGCGTGTTGAGCTCTGAATGTAGGAGTTTATAGTAAAGCGAGTCTGCTCTGTGATGTGCAATACGCATACACGGCTGTACTAGCGAATCGCACGCTGTGTACGTAAACTACGGTAGGTGCGGTTAATTCTGCGTACAACAAGTGCAGTGCCGGCGGTACGGTGAGTCTTGTTAGATCTAAATTAGGGCCTAGACCTACGGAAATGCATGTAGATCGAGGAACCTATTTACTATAACAATTAGTGCATGTTCTATTGATGCACCAGTACTGGACTATAGAACTCCAAATACTAAACTAGACTCGGAATTTGTCAAGACTGACAAATTAGGTGATCCGATTTTTTTTTTTAAATCAATGATTCGAGTCCTGATCGCAATAGGCGTGACCATATAGGTTTCATCCTTGTTTAGAGACATTGGCCGTGTGATATTTGGATTCTCATTTAGAAAAGAGAGTCAGGTCTGCCATCTTTGGTACCAAATTCGGTATACACTATAACGAAGATACAGAATGAAGTACATTTGACCATTGACCCAACTTTGCACAGCCAAGATGGCATCTGAGCAAAAAGTGGTAATTTGGTGAAATGATTCTTGTAACATGGTCTTTGCGTGTGCGAAATATGGGAAAGATAGGACATGTATTCACCAAGATACAGGTTGAAACATTTATGACCTTTGACCCTCATTTACATACCCAAGATGGTGTCTGATTAAGTAGTTGTTATTTTATGAAATAATGTACGTGATATGAACTAAACATGTGCAAAATATGGGGATGATAGGGGCTGTTTTTCCTGAGTTATTGCAGAGAAAGTTGCAGAAAGAAAGAAATATCTCAATACATCGAAGATAAGTTTGATTTCAACCAAGTTTTTTGACGTGATCTTGGCGTCGAATGAAAGGATGGAGCAAATATAACGATAGCCCAAAGTCTCAGCTACAACATATTAAAATCTGGGAGAAATTCACCGAAGAGTAAGTGAGCTAGTGCTCGATAAAGACCGTCATGTCAATTTTTGTTTCCAGAAAAATTCCCTCCCATAGAGATAACACGTAAACTGGTTAAATTTGACAAAGTTACATTATATCCATTTTCACGAGGTGAAGACATCATCCGATTAAATCGTTGATGAACAAAACTTAAAGAGTATTAAATTGGCTACAACATACTAAAATCTGGAAGAAATTCACCGAAGGGTAAGTGAGCTAGTCGTCGATAAAGACAATCATGTCAATTTTCACATCTAGAAAAATTCCCTCCCATAGAGATAACACGTCATAACGAAGATACAGGAAGAAGTACATATGACCTTTGACCCCACTTTGCACAGACAAGATGGCATCTGAGCAAAAAGTTGTTATTTTGTGAAATGATCCTTGTAACATGGTCTTTACGTGTGCAAAATATGGTAAAGATAGGACATGTATTCAGTAAGATACAGGATAAAACATTTATGACCTTTGACCCTAATTTACATAGCCAAGATGGTGTCTGATCAAGTAGTTGTTATTTTTTGAAATAATGTATGTGACATGAACTAAACATGTGCAAAATATGGTGGTGATAGGGTATGTTTTTCTTGAGTTATTACAAAGAATGTTGCAGAAACAAAGACATATTTCAATACATTGAAGATAAGCTTTAATTTCAACCAAGTTTTTGGACGTGATGCCGACTCCGTATGAAAAAACAAAGGGTACACTTACGATAGCCCAAGGTCTCAGCTACAACATATTAAAATCTGGGAGATATTCACCGAAGCATAAGTGAGCTAGTGCTCGATAAAGATAGTCATGTCAGTTTTAATTTCCAGAAAAACTGCACTCCCATAGAGATAACACGTAAACTGGTCAAATTTGACAATGTTACTTTTAATCCCTTTTTAAGAGGTGATGCCGTCATCCAATCAAAATGTTGTTATTATATGACTGAAAGACCATTTAATAAGCTACAACATATTGAAATTTGGATGAAAATCAACAAAAGAATAAGTGAGATATGCTTGAGTGAACTTAAAATTCGATGACGTCATTTTGAAAATTTACTTTTTTTAGTTTATTAAAAAATTTGATATCTTTTCATCATTTTTCCAGCATCGCCAACCCATGAAATGACATGTACAACTCATCAGCTTTCAGAATATGTAAAAAAAAGGGGGGTCACCGTCCATCTTGACGAGTAAAATCGGATTCAAAATTGGCGGTTTTTTGGCATTGTTGCACTGTATATCGCCATTGACGCGCGCGCGGAATTTCAACTTTGACGGGCCCGTGTGACGTCATATTGAATCGGATTGACTTGAAACTTGGTAGAAATATTCCTTGACATTTCAGGCATCCGATAAGTGTAAAAAAATGGAAAATTTCTATTGCATAAGAGCTGTGCGTGCGTATATGTGCGCGCGCGTACGCGTCCGTCCAATTTTTTCAATTTTTCAAAAAATGCTCCGATTGGTCTGAAACGTGTGCAAAAAAAAATATGAGCTCGATTTGAGCATACAAATATTTCAACGCGCGCGTACGCGCACGTTTTAAGAGAAAATATGAATTTTGATATATGAGTAGAATGCGCTTGACTTGGACTATATGTGATTTCATTGAAAAAATTCATTGAAAAATTCCATTCCATTAATGAGATAGGAGTGAAAATGTGTTTTCATATAATGACGTCATAGTGACGTCACGGTCGACTGATCACTATGATTTTATAAAATTTGTCGTCTTTGGGACATGATACATATATGGTATGAGTTTGAAGTTGATACTCTGAGTACTTTCTGAGTACGTAGATACACAACTTTTGTCCAGAAATAAAGAAAGAAGAAGAAGAAAGAATCCGTACAGATACAGAAGGTGATCCGAGAGGATACTCCGATCACCTAATTATCCCTCGTGCAGTTCTATTCACCTCGGCCTGCGGCCTCGGTGAAACAAAACAGCACTCGGGATAATTTAGTATTTGTCGTTCTCTAATCCAGTATAGTGCATCATAGAGCATGCACTATCTGTATAATGTATCCCCTGCTTGTTCACGTAGTACGGGCAAATATCTACGGTCTGGTGCCACATTCCATGAGGCCGAAGGCCGAATGGAATATGGCACCAGACCGTAGATATTTCCCGTATTTCGTAAGAACAAGCAGGGGGTAACGATTTTATCTTTTAGTGTAAGTGCTAACCTTCTTCTCGCTGATTTCCCCTCGTGAATGATGTTGAAATCGCCGGCTGTCAGCCATGACCATGTTGACTTAGGCCTACGTTTCGCGAGCTGATCTGCGCTGCATATAGCGCATGCATGCGATGCGCGCATACATACGTAGGCCTACACGTGCACGCCATAAGATACTGCAGTGCAGTGTGAGCCAGATAGATATAAGTTGCTGTTGTTTATCAAGCGTCTAGTGGTCTCAGGTTATGTGCGCAATACGCTTGAGGACCGCGCGCTGTCCATTTGTTTTGTACAGGATTAGCGCGCACTTTCCTATAAGCGTCTTTGGTACACGCGCAGCTGGCTGTGTAATACAGTATCATGACGTCATATCACGGAATACGGGATGCATTCTGTGGTTGATTGACCAATGAGAGTACAGAATTCACCATCACTAAAAGATAAATTGTAGTATTTCTTTAGAATTTATACTTACATTCAAACTTTCATAGGTTGACTATATGTTCTATGACACTATGTTCTATGATATGTTTGCAATGATAATATTCTATATGTAACAGCTAGTAATGATTGAGGTACACTGTGTATATTTCTCCTCCTTTATCACACACTGTATAACACTATATTGTATACTACCACTTCATACCTCTACCATGTACTACCAAGCACATGTACAGTATATACTCCCTTTTAGTGTACATACTACACAGAGCCTTGTGTATACAAAGTCTCACCCTTCCCTATTCACAGGGAAGGGCAGAACGTTTTATTGACCGATTCTGTGACGCGCTATGTGTATTTTTGGCATGGGCGCAGCCATAGTGGGTGTATCAGCCGACCCCCCCCCCCCCTCCGCACTCCCCCACCCCTCTCCCTACATTAGCACGCGCGCAGAATGAAAAACTGCTTTAGCCAATAGGCGTCTCGTACTGAGTGCGCGTATGCTTGCTTAGTGCGCGAACCTTTGTTACAAGTGCGTGATAAACATGTTGCCCGGGGGTGGGGGAGAGCAGGGGGGGGGGGGGTCGGCTGATACACCCACTATGGCTGCGCCCTGTGCCGTAAAATGACTGCTGCCCTCAACGAACCCGAATCGGTCAATAGGTCTTTGTTAGGTGTAATCCTTACCCTTCAGGGGCGGATCCAGGGAGGACAGCAACCGGCGCACGCCCCCCCCCCTTTATTTTTTGTTGAAACAAAAGAAATAAAAAGAAAAAATGGGGGGAGGGGTGCGTGCGCCCCCCCCCCCCTTTATTTTTGTAAACACGCCCCCTCTTTACGGAATTCCTGGATCCGCCCCTGCCCTTCCCTATTCATTAGAAGGCAGGGCAGGAAGTTTATATGTGTATAAACTTGACAATGAAACAAAAGGTGAGTCATGACTCAGATGGTCAGCCTTGGCTTGGACTGTGAGATTCTCATTCTCAGCCTTGCTGCCATGAGGAGAGTTTGGTAGTGGACAAGCCTGCCGGTCAGTGACTTCTTCGTCACACAACTTGTCATACAACTTAGTTAGGAGTCTGGCGCATCTTGTTACTCGTTAGATGGTACCATGCTCACCTTCTAGGGGTAAGTCTTTTCTGTTATGCTTTGGTAACATTCCTCAAGAAGAAAACGATAATCTACTGTCCAAGTTAAAGTTTGAGAGGGCTTTGTAAGAGCTTCACAAGTAATGATACGTCTGTTTCATAAGGAATCTACTATCATGACCATGATGACTGATTGTCATTTCACCGTATGGTTAACCGATGCGTTATTAGATGTGTAGCGTAAATGCTAGTGTATGAAGTAGTGTATATAAGTTAGAGTGATCCGACAGACTAGTGTAATCGATTACGCTGGTGTTTGGCGATATTTTGCCCAGGTTGGATGTCATTCATAAATATGTTCCATTCAGTTATAGACCAGTAAATGAACGAGTTACCATTAAATCTTCGTGGATGGTTTTACACGCACAATGAAATAGATATATTCCTGACAATACTGTGCTGATTAACAGCAAATTCTTTATATAGTTTATATCAGTTGGACAGGTAAATTATGTGTCGGATGATATTTTACCGTTTGCAGAACTCATGGCATTGCATCAATTCATTTCCCTTTTTGTTGAGGCCAGTTCATGCCCTCATGGTTAATGTTTGTTTCAGCTTAGCCAGTTTTATATCGAAGATTGCATAGTTTTGTCAGTTACCAGTACTGCGGCATAAAGAATAATTTAAATGTATTGTTGGTTTTCTAGTGCATGTGCAGGGAGTGTCTTGCAACAATTTATCAGTATACATGAGTTTATACTGTTCTATTCTATTCTATTCTATTCTATTTCTATTTTCTATTAGATTCTGTTCTATTTCATTTTGAGCTAGTATGTTTCTCATTTCACACATACTGTCAGTGTGATACATATAAGCACTCTGGCGTGTTAACATGTTAATATGAATAATATTATAGGTACGTTCATATTAGACTAGCATTCCGTCTTCACGTGTATATATGATACGGATTAGGTTACATGATTTGTACATACTTTCATACCTTGGTGGTGTATTTCACAAGTTGAAGTATTTTGTGCGGTTTAACTTTAGTATTTGGTGTGTTCGTGAAGGGACTGATGGTTTGCCCTTGGAGCAGATGCGCAACGCATTGCTTGTCATAAGCACCATGGTTATTATCAAGCATACGATAAGAAGATCATTCTGTTCGTTGGGCAACAGTTAGTAATACAACTATGTAGTGACGGTATGTCTGAGCTACTTGCTCTATACTTACATTCAGTGTTGTATTGCTTGTAGGTTGGCACATTGTATGATGACTATTGTATTTGATAATTCATGGAATGTGTATTTTTCTGTCTGTTTGTATTTCAGGGTTTTTCTGGGGTTTGTTCGAGATTTGCTCTCGCAAATAAACGATCTAATGCATAATAGCAATCAAAACAACTTGAGAGTTTCGTGCAGTTTGTCACGTTACATCATAATATATCATGCACCCTAGCTGGATACCATGTATTATTTTATTTTGCTATATTTGATGTACTTTTCATTGAGAAATGTGAAAAGTAATTTTAATGGAATGAGTAAAACATATATAAACAAAAGATTAAAAAGGTGAGATAAATGCATTATTAGCGTCCAACAACTATAAATCATACCACATTTTCCTTGCATCATAGAGTCAACCATGTTATCTTGTCCCCAATGCTTTAATCTGTTCTTTTCATCTTTTGTTTGTACTGGAACCAACACGTGGACTGAAATTATTATATTTCATGATATATATGTATATATGTATGTATAAGCGTTTCGATTTGAATCTGAATTTCTCCCTAGTTTCAAATAAATCATTTTCAATTTCCCTTTGACCTGTGCAATCTTTCGCTCAGAGGGAAAAAAAAAGATGAGCTCTCCATCTCATCCTTTTTATGACACTTTCAATCTTCTCGAAGGCATTTGATATAATCTGTTCTCAGCGGGATTTGGAACGAAATTATTCGTTGGGTATAGTTTGTTGTGGATTGATGTTAATACTCGATGTTGTAAAGCAGAGCATTTTAGGCGTATATATGCCTATATATATATATATATAATTATATATACATATATATATATATATATATATATATATATATATATATATAATTATATATACACCTATATACGCCTATATACATATATAATGTATAGTATAGTACGCATTATAATGTGTAGATATGTGTTTGCGTGTGCATAGGGAAAATATGAGCACATTGTACGGAACATTGACAGAGCTTCCTCATTTGCAGAAAAAAGAAAGAAAAAAAGAACATGTGATGGTATCGTAAGTGCATGTAGTAATATCATTGAATTGTAAGGGACATGACTGTGTCTATTGTTCAGCTCAAGTCTTACAGGAGGATGATGTCACAGGTGGAATATAAATAAAGATGATTTAGAGGATTTTTTTTTTTTGCTTTCTTTCAGAGGTGTACCTCAACAGGGAGCAGATAAAGATTAAAGAATGTGTTTCATGTGTTGATATCAGAATATTTTGTTTCATTTGATTATCATTATAGTCTTTATCATTTATAGGATGGGGGTGTGAAAATTCCGCTTAAATTTTCTTAAGGGCAAACTGCATTTTCTCCACTAAAGGTGCATGCCTGGGCCTGGCGAATCTATGCTGGGGCAAAGCCTATTCAGATGGGATGCACTTTGCAGAGAAATTTAATCTACGCACCTGCAACTAATATGTTTTTATCAAGCTTTCCTTCGTATGTTTTAACGAATTTTTGCCGGGTTTACTTTGGTGTCTTTGATACGACTTATGAAGTTATGAAGCTCCGAAGGATCCATTCGTTTAAAAGCTTGAACCCTCCACGAACGGCTCCCAGCGGGAATAAAAACAAGGTTGTTTTTATCTGGATGGCCTTATGCCAAGCCTGATCTTGGATTCTGATTAATGCTCAGGCCGACTCGAATCGGCATTGCAACACAATTATCTCTTAAGCGGACATTATGAAGCGTATACACCCACGTCAGCACCAAATGCTAACCATTTATAACTTTAATGGCGTTTCATTATTTCTTAGAATAAAGGGACATTACAGACACACACAAACAAACATAAACTCTCTCCTGGTCTTTCTCTCATCTTTCATCGCCATTAGAAAAAAAAAAACTCATGCTAAAAACAACAACGTTCATTATAACTTAACCAGTTAAATGTTCACATCACACAATGGGAACACGGGCAGAATATAACGACTAAATTAGCACAGGCCATGACAGTACATAGGAAGACTTTTATTGTTCCATGATATGGTAACACTGAAATAATATGTTTCACTCCTTTAATTCCCACCAAACGTACAACGTACCATACTTTTTGATATTTTACCGGTATATCTATGTTTACATCTCTTTTCTTTTATTCACACTGCATGTATGTGCTATATATGATTCTGTTGGAGATGGAGAAAAACTTAAATTTTATATGCCCTGAGCGAAACAGGCTCTTGCGAAATCATTTTCACGTGAACAAGTAAATAATGCCATGAATACTGTTAAGACTAACTCGCACCACACATACACTGAGAACAAACGAAGAGACGTATTTCAAAGAGAGAGAGAGAGAGAGAGAGAGAGAGAGAAAGAGAGAGAGAGAAAAGAAATATCAAGCGAAAGAAACCCAACATCGCGTGTATCATAAACCAACCTGTTCTATTTCCAAGTATAAATGTCTTATGCAGCAGTGTTGAAAATAAGCGACTGTGCCCGTTTCAGCTACTTGTACTAATTGCAGTTATTTTCATCTATCATTCCTGAAAGACATCAAGTAGAATTAAATCTGGTTATAATCAAAGTTGAAATATACAAATGTACAAAAATAAAAAACAAAAACGCCTGAGCTTAACATCCATATCAATTCCAATATTTTCGTATCATTCCATAAAACATGGTAATCTTGACTTGTTTATAAATACAGAGCCTGGATATACATCGGAAGATTGCTTCATTCCTCTTTGCACATAGATTGGTGACTGTGTGAAAATTAGATTTACGTCAAACTTTTATTTATGCCAAACTGTGACATATCTGAAAAAAAGTCCATGAAAGTGAAAGTGTAAATTTTCTTCGGCATCCACTTACGTACAATGATAGCCACTTCTGCCATTTTGTCCGTACTAAATCGTTCATCTCACACCACTGATTGTGGTATACTGGTTCACTTTCCCTTATAAAACATACGACATGATACAGAAGTCAGACATGCACAACTCTAACTAAATTTCAAGAGTACTGGGCAAACAGTCGTGGCAAGAAAAATCACTGTTCATCTCGCGCAAGCCTGAAGTTGTCAGCTGCTGATATCCAAACGTTATGAAAAATATTAACATCATTTAAAATGAGACTTTCTCAAATGAATCACAGTGTATGTCTCAGGGTTCTTGTACGTCCTATGAATTAGTATACATGGTTTTAGAGGAAGACAATGATTTATGAAGCTACTCGATATTAAGTATCACTTTGGATCATGTCAACTTTTTCTTTTCTTTTTGATGATGGAAATAAATAAACTATTGAATTGAATTGAATTTAATAAGTACAGTTATGTCAATTTGAGGATCATTACAGATAAAATTGTAAAAGTCATTGCAAAAGTGTATTCATATACACTGATGTGAGGAAAAGTGGTTAGACAGTTAAGGATCCACGCGGGGAGCCTGACTCTGCCGGTATCGTGTCCACTTGTCTTGTCCAACCCTGCAGAAAAGTGAGACGAGCAACAGAAAGATAATTAAATTCCCTCTTCCATCTTTTTCATTTGGAACAAGTGAACTATTGCTACAGATTTCAGGGCTTGCGAACGATAGGTTGAAATAGGCACAAATATGACCCGAAATGATATTTTTTTTTTAAAGAAAATAAACAAACGAGTAAAAACACATGGAAAGTTTAATAAACCAACTTTGTCATATACCATCACAGATCGGATGCAGAGAAAAAACAAGAGAAAAGAGTTGCAATGTTACATGCAAGTATATAAAAAGAATATAAATAAGAATATAAAAAAAAGACTAGAAATGTCGCTTTGGCGACTGGTATGCCTCCGCCATAATGCATGATTTTCCCAATAGGTCTAGATAGTACATGTGGACAATGTGTGATTACATTTTCACAAAATTGGCAAAATATTGAAATGACAAGTTTGTCACAAATGTGTTGAATGTTCACCTTCCTTGACCTAGGTTTAATTGGATGAATAGGAGAGCATGTATCTAGGGATTTAAGGACTTTAACTCGACTTTGACCCATTCATACATTTAGGCATTGAGTAATTTTCAAGGTACAGGTGTGGAGAAAAAGTGCAATTTCTGAATTGAATAGTAAATTGTTATCATTTTCATCTGGCCCTTGACCCTAAAATTCATAAGATAATCACTTTCAGGTAGAACATGCATAATATGTACTAAGTTTCAAGATAACTTGAGCCACTTCCGAGATATGGAGGAAAAAGTTAGTTCAGCACTTTCACTTGATCTTTGACCTTTCGACCTTTGAGGCAAAAAAAAGAAGAAAAAAAAAACTTTCCAGAGAATTTCTATTAGGTTACACATGTATGCATACACCAAGTGTAAAAAAAATAACCCTGCTGGCATTGCATGATAGGAGGGAAAAAGTAAAATTTTGAAGTGTTGCACTTGACCTTTGACCCCTGACCTTTGACCCCATGAACCCTACATTCTCTAGATAATCACTTCCAGTCAGTATATGTATATACTATGTTCCATGAAGATACCTTGAACAATTTTCCAAGGTATGGAGAAAAAAAAGAAGTTTTAATATTTTTACTTGACCTTTTGACCTTTGACCTTTGACCTCATGACCCAAACTTTCACCAGAGAATCTTAATTGGGTAATACATGTATACACTAAGTTTCAAGAAAATATCTTCAGGCATTCAATAGATATGGTGGAAATAGTGAAATTTTATGTATTTGACCCTGACCTTTTGACCTTTGACCTTTGACCTCATGACCCAAACTTTCGACAGAGAATCTTAATTGGGTAATACATGTATACACTAAGTTTCAAGAAAATATCTTCAGGCATTTAATAGATATGGTGGAAATAGTGAAATTTTATGTATTTGACCTTGACCTTTTGACCTTTGACCTTGAGCATGTGCACCCAAAAGTTGATAGGCACAACTTCACCCCCTAATACACATACATGCCAAGTTTCATTAGGATACCTCAACAGGCTTTGATAGTTACCTTGTCCACAAAATTCATTACGGACGGACGGACGGACGGACGGACGGACGGACAACCCGAAAACATAATGCCTCCGGCACCACTTCGTGGCGGAGGCATAAAAATACAACAATAACCAGGTAAACGCTTCTAAAATAAAATCTTCTTTGAAGTTACAATGAAAAGATCAAAGCATGATGGGTCGTGCGTGCGCGTAACTACGCTCTTTGTTACGTCACTGACCAACCTGTGCAGCTAGGAGTACAGTAATACTTTTTATAAAAAGCCAAAAAGATTTGTGTATAAAAGCTTCCGTATTTGTTACTGTAGGAAATCAAATCTTGTGTTTCATCAAATTCTAAATGTCCTTCTTATTTCAGCCAAACTCCCTAACTTTACTGATTGCTGGTTGTTCTTGTTTATTTTTTTATTCATATATTGATTTATTTACCTATTCATTTATCTATTTATCTATTTATTTATTTAAGTGGAAATAAATGAAATGAAATGAAATGAAGAATAAACTCACAGCGTAGCTTTCTTGATTTCAGAGCAAGTGTTGACACTCTGCGTGTTGGTCCACGTGGTGTAAAGGACTTCCTCCCCGTCACACAGGTGGCACTGGCCCGTCCACGAGGTGGTCGATTCACCGTCGTCTCGACTGACCACGTAGCCAAAGGTAGGAAAGTGGCAGCTTGTGTCGGCGAACCCAACTAAGACGTCTGCCCCTGTGAGCCAAAAAAAGAATGCATTTTATTCGGTTTCGGTGTTAGACGAGTGTTTCACACAAATAAATCAAATTTAACACAAACACCCTTAACTTGGTACCTCAGTTTTATGGAACAGATTGTTATGGTTAAAATGAGTACAATGAATTCCAATTGCTGCCATGATAGGCCATGATTACAATAATAATAATAATAATAATAATAATAATAATAATAATAATAATAATAATAATAATAATAATAATAATAACAATAACAATGATAATAATGATAATAATAACCATAATAGCAATAGTAATAATAATAATGATATAAATAATAATCATTATTATAGTAATGATAATGATAATATCAATAATAATGATGATAATAATAAAAATAATAATAATAGTAAGGTCTTATTCATCCAGGCTAGCCTCTTCGGTGTTGTCATTGCTGTATCTGCCATTGTCATTATCCTAGCGTTGGCAGGTACCCATTTATACACCTGGGTCGAGAGGAACATGGAAGGTAAAAACATCTTGTCCAAGGACGTAAGCACCGGGTGGGAATCGAACTCGGATCCTCCTGGCAATTGGGAATCGGGAGTCTTTATATCCACTATGCCACAGCACCCCCACAACATTTTTTTTTTTCTTTTTGTTTCCACGTAATATTTACATCGGGTCTAGGAAAATTCAGGCGGACAATTATTTCTAACCTGAGTATCCAGTGATTAACTCCGCGTTGCTGTGGTGCATTCCAAGAAGCATCCCCGTGGAGGTTCGGCTGAGTGTGATTCGATCGTTACACTCGTTATACCATTCTCCATCCAGATCACAAAATCCAA
This sequence comes from Diadema setosum, assembly GCF_964275005.1. NCBI lineage: Eukaryota > Metazoa > Echinodermata > Echinoidea > Diadematoida > Diadematidae > Diadema > Diadema setosum. The sequence continues at coordinate 2,010,458 of NC_092692.1, read as the reverse complement.
CTTGACGTTAAAAAAAAAAAAATGCATAGTAAGAAGTACAGTGTGGTTTAATGAATATATCTGTCAGAATGTCTACCCTTCACAGCACCTGAGAAAGATTTGGTAAGGTTACACTATATAAAGTAGGTGTGATAAGCAATTGCTTCAAGTTTCTTCACTGGTAGAAAGGCTTAAACAAATCAAGGTTGCTGTTCCTGTTCTCTGAATTCTACAAGCGCCACGTCCACTCTTATTCTGGACATTTTTGGAACAGTTAATAAGCCTATATCGCATGAATGAAATACTAAAATTTACGACATCTCAATAGATCACGTTGATCGGAGTCTTTCTTTTCAAAAGGGTACAGAGAAAGAGAAAACGACTTGATCTATTGCGTTATACCATGTATACGGGTCACGTCGCCTACACAAGAGACACATGATCAGACCTGAACGTGTAGTTTTCTACTACTGCTGAATAGTTCGACTTTCATAGCCAAACACTATTAAACGCATGTGTCCATGTGGAGTGATAAGCACTTGTGCCTACATAAGTTATCTAAGTCAGCTACTTTTGGCTTTGATCCTAAACACAACTGAAAACTATACACATGCGTGCTACTCTCTCTACTCATGTTCATCAGTCTGTTTATACCAAGGTTTCTCATTCCATACCCTCTTCGCAGTTCAGCCCTGTAAATCCTTCTAGACAATGGCACGAGTACATGTTTGGGCCGTCCATACATCTCCCTCCATTCTGGCATGGTAGACTGGAACATTCGTTGATATCTAAGACAGGATAAGAAAGGATTTGATTTGATTTGATTTGATTTGATTTGATTTGATTTGATATGATTTGGCTTGATTTGATTTGATTTGATTTGATTTGGTTTGATTCGACTTGATTTGATTTGATTTGATTTGCTTTGATTTGATTTGATTTGATTTTGATCTGATTTGGCCGTCTTATAATTTCAGCAATTTTTGTTACACGCACCCACGCAGACACGTATTTATATACAAATAATATTTTATACATATGTTTATGTACAGAGACATTTCATGGATTGTCAAACGTTTTGATTCTTGTAATGTAATCAAACCTTTGAATATATTTACAAGCTTTTGGGTTAATTAAAGCCTATAGAATCGTTGGAAAATGCTAAATCATGCTAAACTAAACGTCCGTTTGTGTGATAAATATTACTTAAACGCAAATAGAAACAGACCAGAAATGTTTGTAATTCATAAGTGAAAAAATTGTGGAGATGGAATTTCTCTTGGAATCCCGTTTTCTTTGCCCACTTTTTCACTTATGAATTGCATACATTTCTGGTCAGTTTCCCTTTGTTTCCGTTTATTCAAAAACTGAATCACTGCGGTGATCCTCGCATTTATCCCCAAGTAGATTTACATTCTTTTTATGTAACTTTAATGTATATGTGTGAGGTTGTTGGCGTATGTGCGTCACACACTATACATACAATAACTTCTGACCACACGAGCATTGAGAATTTTCTTTGACCAATACTGCAAAAGTAGAGCGTTCTGTTGCTCAGTCGGTAGAGCGACCGGCTAGGAATTCGGAGATCTCGGGTTCGAATCTCAGTGGAATTGTAATATATTTACTCAGTTTTTCTCTTATAAATTTGCATTGTTACTGAGTAAGAGAGAGAGACTTCAAAAGTAGTAAGAAGCCTCATATGATACACATGACTGCTATTCTTTTTCATCATCAGGCGTCGTGAGAAATTTGAATAGTCAGAAAAGAGCTGTAGAACATGTTTAAGATATAACAAAATTGAAAGGCACGAGTTAAGATGTTATGGTGACTCACCAATTTCACAGTTTTGACCAGTATATCCCGGAACGCAATAGCACCTATAGGTAGTTCCAACGTTTTGGCAAGTCCCGCCATACTGGCAAGGGTCACTTCGACAGGCGTTGAGACCTTTGAAGGCCGGATTAAACAAAGCAAAACAAAAAAATGTTGAAACTTTTCACGAGATGCTCAGTGTGTTGGTATTGATACCATCCTTGGCTGTAACGTTTGGTTTTTACACTAATAGAAGCATTATGATTAACAAAGGGTTACCAGAATGGCTAATCTAGTACGACTCGCAGTCAGAACCTACAGGAATGTTTCTTTGAAATATCACCCAGGAATGTCAAGAAACACAATGAAGAACATAATAAGAAATGGTGTTTAGTTTTTCTTCATTATATAAAGAGTTTTGCAAGAGATCTGACGCAGGATAAAAAAGTGCTGAAATATTTCATCAGTTTCATGTTAAGTGTCATGTGCTTACCAGGATGATAAGCCCAATAGTAACTTTCATACTTTCCAACAAGTCCAACAAATATTTTTATGGTTTTGTTCTTTTTTTTTTTACAGCAAAGAAACTGTTATTAATTTTGGAACTAAAAGTGTCTGAATAGCTGTGCTCAAATATAGTTCTTTTCAAATTTCCTGGTCAATTCTTCAAAAACAATTAACCGCATTGTTGTTACATCTCATCAATGTTTTGACTGGAGCGACGTCATTCTGTGGACGTACTTATTTCGCAGCGCGCACCCGTCCACTCGGCGGTGCACTGGCAGGTGAACATGTTGATGCCGTCCGTACAGTTTCCGTCATTGAGGCAGGGGTCGGAGGCACACTCGTTAATGTCTGGCGAAAGAAGGAAATTAGGAATAATCAAATATATTGCAATGTCAAATACCACATAAGCAATGCTGCACACTAGCACTGGTCCACTGGTCCGTGACCTGTAAAAATCACTGTCGGACCAGTAACTTTTTCTGGAATGGACCAGTAAAATATGGAAAAACTAGGTACCTACTGGTTGGACAGACCGCTCGGACCAGTAGAAAAAAAAAATGGGTAAGTGTGCAGCCCTGTTAAGTTGTTAGGGTAAAAAATTAATTCTTTATCCTTCATTGGTTTTCTAGTGCGATTATTTACATTATCATGAGTGATAGTTATCTTGTTCTGAGGGGGAAAAAGAAATGGAGTTTTCATTTTTTTTGTGTGTGTGTGTAGGCACAACGAAATCTGTAGTGCAGTTGACATTAAAAGAGCTTCGCCGTTCATCATTATGTCATGACACTCTTTTCGATCAATTCTTTGTTGCAGTCGAAATTCTGGTCCACGTTCGACTCATTTCAGGGTATTGCATAAGTGAGGACGCATGGCTCTGTATCAAATTGAAGCCTTAAATGTCAACTTCGTTTGATTAACAGCATCTAGGATTTGTTGTAACCTGCCAGCTGGCAAGAAAGATATAACATTTTCTATCCGTAAAATGCAGATTAGTCATTTCAATCAATTAAAAGTGTTCATAATGGAACTGTATCAGCTTAAGTGGACTCCCGTTACAACGAAGTCCTTGGGACATGCAGTTCTCTTTCGTTATATCGAAAGTTCGTTGTAACCAAACAAATAAACAATAAAAATACATGGATTGGATAAGGTTGCGGGATGAATTTTTACTTTGTTGTAACCAAAATTTCGTCATAACCGTGTTCTTATAAGTGCACTCTATATAATTATGTAAGACTTGATTTATTTTAATTCATTCTATATGCACCTGACCATGCAAGTTATCACAAAGAACAGAAACTCGGACATCCACATTACGGGAAGAAACCAATTAACTTCTTTGCTTGTTCCACCCCAACACACGCAGGCACGCGTGCGCGCGCTCCCATTCCATGGGTTTGGATTTGGTTTGGATACACTGGGTGATTTCAAGTTCGGTGCTAGTGCTAGTGCTAGAGCTAGTGCTAGATCCCAAAATAACAGCCTTAAATCTAGCTCCAACACCGACGGTCAGATTAAGGGCGATACCGATCAACATTATCGATCTCCAGTGCATGGTGTTGGAATCACAGCACCGCGAGCTCCGCGGGAAAATAGCGCGACGAAAAAAAAGTGATGGCGCATAGTTAAAGTTAACATATTAAAAAGATGTATCCATCATGACTGCTTAGATTTAGATACATAACTGATTAAAATGCCACAAATTTTATCATTTCTTTAATATACAATTATGTTAATTTTGCTCTTAGGCTAAGATACATATATCCATGTCGAGAGTGTTCTTTTACGTGGGCGAGCATTGCATTAGCGTAGACTTTGCACGTAAAACGAATATCTACTTATGGACCTGAATGTGGATTTCGCATAACAACGCTAACATGAGCCGCGAACTTGAAATGACGAAAATTATCATCTCTGGGCTCGTGTTAGTCAATGGCGAAAAAGCAGGTAAATCGCTAACACAAATGGCGGAGCTCAGTTCAGCTGACGACTTTTAACACCTAGCCCAGCATCCAGCACCAGCAACCGGAAATACGTCATAATTTTCAGGTCAACTCCCCACACCGACGTGATTTCATGTTCGGTTTATTCGCCGGTGCTAGTGCCGAGAAAGCACTAGCACTAGCACCGAACTTGAAATCACCCACTGAACTGAGTTCAGTGGTTGGATGCCATGTGAAGGCATCGAAATGCACTGATTATGTACTTACCGATTTCGCATTGATCACCCTCAAAACCGGGGGCGCAATCGCACGTGTAGCTATTAATGCCATCATTACACGTGGCACCATTCTGACACGGATCGCTCTCGCAGTCATCAACATCTGTGCAGATCATAGAAACGAAGTTTCATGAGACTGATTTACTGCTCCTGGGCACTGTTTTCACAAAGCTGTTACGCACGACTTTACGAACGACTTAAATATGGCAAGCCAAGTGGGTTTCCTCATATACATTGTTAATTTCAATAGCTAAAGTTGAAATTTGCAGCTGACAATGATTTTTCTACATATTAACACACGTTTTAAGTTGAAAGTGTATTTTTGCCCCAATGTAAATGAAATTTTGACAAACTGTGGTACTCTGTTAAAGGAAAAACAATGGGTACACAGTTTGGCGCTTGATATTTCAGTCGTTTGTAATGTCATGCGTAACATTACGAACAGCTTTATGAAACAGGGTCCTGGAGTCACAGCAACATGACATTACCATGAGCATCAAAACAAGTGACTATTAACTATAGATTTATTTTCTATTAAGTATTCACTATGTCGTGAATGGCGATACAGACTTGTATTTTAATTTCATTTCATATCATTATACTAAATAAGTGTATCTCATGCCATCTTCCTAGTCCAATTGTATAGCATTGTACAGTACAATTTACAATCAGTTTTACATTGTTGTATATATTTCTCCCTATAGTTAATACTCCACAATGCGTCGGAACAATTCATTTATGACATATTGTCAAAGTTTGTTATACATTGTATTGAAAACGAAATGCAGAAAAAATGAACTGAATTAAATCAAAACAGTTGGCACATCTTGTTTAGAATTGGCGATGGTAGGCTATAGTTCATCAATTTTTTTCGAGAAATAATGGAATACAGACACAGTAGGCCTTTGAGCTTTCACAAACCAGGCCATGAAACATCCCTCAATAAACGTCATTTCTACGTAAGTCAGGAAAAGTTGTTTCAAGACACTCATTATGAAATCATCCCACGAGTCCTGTATTTTTTTTATTAGTCTTATGCCTTAGGTTTAACAAAAGAACATAATGATCTCTGATGTTTCACAGATCATGCGAACATATCGCTGTTTCAAAATTAAAGACCTTAAAATTCATGTCACAGAGATATGGATTTAACTCTTAGTTTGCTTTCTACTTAGATTTGAGATTAAATCATTCAGATCTACCTGCGAGATGTCTTCGACATCACTTACTGAATTCACAAAATGTTCCACTAAATCCGGGTGCGCAAGAGCACACAAAGGAGTTGATTATGAGTTCCACACAGACCCCGCCATTTTGGCACACGACACTTGCGCATTCGTTAATGTCTGGAAACCAAACACAAAGACAAAACATTAGACATGATCAAAAATGCATGTACCACATAGAAAATTTCATATCGTGTAACTTAGAGTTAGGCACCGTGCGTTTCGTTTACTTTACTTCCTCTATGTAATAAACCTCACATGATGTAACCTCATGTATTTTGTTTATCTACTATTATTTTCCTTTTTTTTATTTTATTTTAGTTACGTAGGTCAACGTCTCTTTATCAATATGGCTAGGTGTAGGCATCAGGTAATAACAATAAACGATATTTGTACAGCGCATATCACAAAAATAATAGATCATTGTTTCCATGCACATCGGATAAAGGAAAACCAAGAAATAAAGGGAAAACACATAAGAGAGAGAAGAGGGAATAAGACAAGATGAAAAGCGACCAAACTTCGACATACAGCATAAAGCCTATTGACAGGTGAAAGAGATGATTAAAATCTTGAAGTCAATTTGATGGCAGCCAATGCAATTGCCTTTTACTCCTTTGAGATCTTCGTAGAAAGTCCAGATACAAATGAAATGACGGTCCAAAATTATTCTCGTGCGTCAAAAGAATGGAAAGATGTCGAAACAAAAATTCGTAAAGTTTTCGGACAGCATAAAAATTCATGTCAATCAGTCAGCGTCATGTGAATCTGTTCACATATCTGGCACAAACACGGTAATCCCAGGTAAGAAGGGGAAATATTTTCACTTCCAGCAAATGCCCGTGTTTTCTAACTTACTTTACACAACATTTTCCGTCTACGCTGACATCCCAACATCCTTAATAACCTTTGTCAAATATTCGCTACACGCAAACTTATCTTACCTATTTCACAGTTATCGCCGGTGTATCCCGGAATACAGGTACAGGTGTAGCCGTTTACTAAGTCATTGCAGGTGCCGCCATTTTGACACGGGTCGGGGAGACACTCATCAATATCTGCCATAAAATACAATATTTAGGAACACTTTATTATCGGCCTTCGTTACATTATTCACTTTCCATGACAGATTTGTTAGAAGGTGTCACCTGTGTCTTGAATGATATCAATGACCGACTTAAAATCGATCGCATGAACAGATCTTGTGTAAAGATTTCACTAGAAAATGAACAATTTTGAAATGTTTTTTTTTTTTTGTCCTTTATTCTCACATTTGGAACATTTCTTATACAGTGTGTTCATCTTTTATTAACTTTGGAAGAGCGTGACACTTAACGCTTTCACGACTTGCCAGTTGAAATGATTGTCTGTGATTCGTTATACTTAACGCTGTGCGTAGTCTGTAAATGCCTTTTAGGAAATCGTAATTACTAGTAATAAGATTGATGCCCGTATATCCGGAAGAACATAAGCAGACATAGCGATTAACTTTCATTATAGTCAGTACGGTCCCTACATATGCAATAAATTGAAGGATTTCTGATCTTGCATTGATGTCTCGTTGAGGGGCAAGGGAAGGGAGAAACTTACGTAAACTTATGCTCGATCATCTGTCCATGCAAGGATGTAAATATTTCCCAAATTCTTTAAAGAGCAGTAGTTACTTTTTGGGGATAGGAAGAAGTTATGTTTGTATATAAGCATCATCATCATGAGATGAAAGCAACGAATACTATATACCCATACACCCATTCAACATAATTTTCATACTTTTCGCATGACAAAAGAGCACATGACTTGCCTATTTCAGAAGGCAGTGGGAATGATATCACCCTTTTTCATGAATTAGTAACAAGTGGGGGGAATGTGTGGAAAAATGTTAAATTGTCTATATATTTCTTTATATCCCACAATTCTGCGTATTTGTGACAGCGCACATTATAGTTGCGTTCTTATCAAGTAATCAGTGGTAACGGCAGCACTACAATCCAACAATTCATAGGTTTTGGAAAGATTGTCAGATTTTCCTCAAACTTTCATTTATGTTTTCCACTAATATTGCTGCATTCATTCATGAAGGTGAACCTGTCCTTTAACAACACTGAAACAGCGTCTAACCGTTCTGACAGAGGGGTCCATCGTATCCCGGAAGGCATTCACAAGAGTACGCATTAATCTCATCCATACAGGTGGCTCCGTTCATACACGGGGAACTGCTGCATTCGTCAATATCTGAATGAAAACGCCACGTCAAAGCAGCAAGAATTGACCGAATATTAAAACTGAAATACACATACATGAATAGTTTCTGCATACGCATCTTAATCATGAAAGTCGGCAAGTATCGCTGATCCTTGCCCAGTAAAGCAACAACAAATGCATGCAATTTTATTCGTAGTTATATATTTACGTTCAAAAGTCAAAGGATGTTGATTGCCTTGCATGGTTCTACGCGAGTCATATCATCACTAAGGTCTTTATCTCCGCCAACTAGGAAATCATAACTAACAATTAATTATCGTTGATTAACAATGCCGGGAGAAAACAAGTTGTACATCATTGTAGCTAATTGACAAATTTCCCCTCATCGAGTAGATAAATACCGATAATTCAGTGTTTTAGTAGTAGCCATGATAAAAAATAAAACATGGGCAAGCAACGATCTCCTAACTTCTAGATAAGTGTCTACATCAACAAGACTACAGAGCTATCTCCCGACAATCTGTGATAGTTCTTCGTTGACGAAATGTTCATTTCGTTTACGAAATGACCATGTCGTGGACGAAATGACTGATTGATGAAATAGGCCATGCGCTTCAAACAAATTCTACATTGTTTAAACCATGGTTTAAATTGTACCTCCTTTGTAAATTCGGGCATATGAGTTTAAACTTGAGATTAACATTTTCAGATCTATCAATGAGGTGTCTCTGACATCACTTACTCATTTCGCAGTAAGTCCCTGTGAATCCGGGCTCACACACACACTCAAATCTGTTTATGCCGTCCACACAAGTCCCTCCGTTTTGGCATGTTACACCTGAGCATTCGTTGATATCTGGATACCAATGATAAAGAATAAAACATGAGACTGGTTCTAGAATGCATGTGCCAAACACACAAAAGAGTTCAGGTCAAGCGAATATGCATTAATTTCGAAACGTGCAACATTTTTTTCCAGATCCCTGTGTGCCTAAGTACATGGTTTAAAAAGAAAATACTTCTCATCATCATGTAACAGCACATGTTAAATATACAAATCTTGCAATTCAATACCCTTATCCTTTCAATGTGGCAAGACGTAGGCAGATCAGATGGGTATACATTCACTGTTCAGATCTTGGTAACAAACTTAAAGCTGATTGCAATTGCGTTTAAAATTTACTCTTCTAAAAGAATTGCCAAACCGAAATTTCAAGAAATTTTCTGACATTGATCTATATGTCGAGACATTCGCCAAATGCGTAGATGTTCATTCAGATGTAAATGTCGACAGCGTATGTCAAATATTGGTCTGAGTGGCAGATGCAAAGAAATAACAAAGATAGCTGTATAAAAATGTCCTATAGAAAAACGGAAGCAGCTTCGGAGATAAACGTACTCATATCACAGTCATAGCCCGTATACCCTGCGACGCATGTACATGTGTACATATTCACGAGGTCGCTGCACGTGGCACCATTCTGACACGGGGAAGACGTGCATTCATTGATATCTAGCACACAGTGAAAACAGGAACCAAAATAAAGATGTCAACTTTAATAGAAGTAAGGAAATATTTTGAAATACCTTCTGTGTTTTCACCAAATTTCTATTCCTAGAAGCCACTCATGAAATGTAGGTTATAAGCACTAATGGCATCGATTCACAATTTTCAAGTTTTCCCGTCTTTACAAGGAGAGGTAGAAACAATGTATTGGTTGATGATTTAGCTGATAAATCCTTCCCCAGTTCCAATCTCTGTTCTTGTTGTCAGTTTATTGTAATATAGGAAAGATTCATTAAACGCGTTTCTGTTGTATGTGCACCACGGTAGTTATCGGTCAACAAAAAGATAATAAGTTTGTTTGCGAAGCCTTTTTATTCAGGCTGCAATTTTAACAAACCTCTCAGATTATGTAAGTTTACTGTATTTTTTAGTAGAATTGAAAAAGAAACAAAACCACACTTAAAACATATTTCATTCCCAAGGGCCTATTTAAACAGATTCAAGTTTCTCTACCATGAGATTCCGAAGTAAGCTTAGTACTGTATCCATCACATGATATTTCGTTCGAAATTACAAAGGAGATTCTTTTTTTCTTCTGGTAAACATTTCTACATGAGAAGCTTCGCTTTAAAATCGGTAACGTATACTGTAATTTATCAATGTTGTATTTTTATTGTTCATTTCCAAATCTGATGTTGAGAGATATATAGTAAAGTAGATCTGCAGACATTGGATTTCCTTCTCTTACCGATCTGACATTCTGTATCTGTGTATCCCGCAGGACAGTTACAAGAATAGCCGTTTACTTCATCGTTGCAAGTACCTCCATTCTGGCATGGAGAGCTTGCGCATTCATTTATGTCTGAAGGTGACAGAGACGGAAAAAATGACAACACCCTAAATGTACTTCGTTTTTGTTTAGATTAGACTCTGCATCGCAAAACTACTAAAAAGTCGCCGCTCATAAACTTTTAGTTGAAGGCAAATTTCAAATAAAGAACTCTAAGATTTATAAAAAAAAAAAAATGATGTATAGCTCATTATACACGGACTTTCCTAACCCATCTAAATAATGGAAAGTGGAAATTCTGTCAAAGTGTTTCAAGAGAAGGGGCTTTCAAGTTGAATGTCTATGCAAGCACTTAATTCTTATCAGGCCTTGCTTTTTCCAATGAATGAGACAAAAAAGGATGATGTAAAACTTCTAGTCATCACTATAAAGGGATTATCAGATTAAGATGGAGTGACATACACTTCACAAGTACATTCTGCGCAAGACTTCTATTGATTCCCATTTCCCAGTTTCTGGTCCCAACCTTTACCAAAAAGTAGAAGAAGAATGGCTCTTTCGAAAGGATGCTAAAAATTAAGGATTGACAACATCGACCCATTTCACTTATGTCATGTCCGCCTACAAAAGCAGGTCGTGAGCCCTTTTCTCCGACGGCCACAAATATATGCTTCTAAGAAGACTCGAGGTTGGAAGGGCATATCAGAAATTTCGCATTTTTAATAGATATGAGCCCTAATCTCCATCGTTGATTGAAATCATCCAGTAGTTTTACGACTTCTTGTGTTTACTACAAACTGATTTTCACATTATGTCTCAACACCAAATCAAGCAGAGATTTTTTTTTTCTATTTCATAGCAAATGAAATTATTTTTACATAAGAGCTTTTAGCTTTGCAGTCTGCCATGTACACTGTCATTAATGTGCATGGTTCTTTGCAAATTAATACAATAGAGAGATAGATTGTGAAGTACATTGTTTTGTACGGTAAAGGCTTTTCTTCTCTTACCGGTTTGACATTCTACACCTGTGTACCCCGCTGGACAGTCGCAAGAATAGCCGTTTACTTCATCGTTGCATGTACCTCCATTCTGGCATGGAGAGCTTGCGCATTCATTTATGTCTGAATGTGAAAGAGACAGAGAAACAGAAAAACAACAATCGACTAAGTTCGTTTTTATTTTGTTTTCATTTCAGAACAGTTTTATGATAATTCGGTCTCGGTTTCGGTCCGTGCTGCATGTTAAATCATGCAGCTAATACAAATCTCTTGAAGAGTACATAACCAACAGCTTTCCTCGACCAGTTCCTAGTCGTAATATCACAACAATGTAACTTGTTGAAGTAACGTGACCATTGCTCTAGAGTAAAAAGTTCGAGTCATACAAGAGTGTTAAGCAATTGAGAACATTGTTCTTATGCGAGAATGTACCCTTGTCCATCACTTGAATTAAATCCGTCAGTTAGTTTCGGGCTTATTTTATTTTCAATGAATTTCTGACCAAATTACAACAAAGATTCTTATCTTGTTCTTGTCATCTCAAATGTTTTCTACACGAAAACGTCTAGCTTTGAAATCCAAAACGATCTACTGCTGTTCCATGCCATTATCTATGTGTATTGGGTTTTTTTTTTTTTTATTCTTCAAAATCAGTACATAGAGAGGTAGATTGCAGGGTACAGTACATTATTTTGAGCGACATCGGTTTTCCTTGTCTTACCAGTCTGACATTCTGCATCTGTGTACCCCGCAGGACAGTCACAAGAATAGCCGTTTACTTCATCGTTGCATGTACCTCCATTCTGGCATGGAGAGCTCGCGCATTCATTTATGTCTGAATGTGACAGAGACAGAGAAACAGGTAACACTAATCGATTAACTCCGTATTTTATTTTTGTCTTTCTTAAGATTAGACTCTGCATCATTAAAGACACCAAAAAGTTGCCACACGTGCATTTTTAGTTAAAGGCGGATTTTGACAGAAAAGAATCAGAGCCTTAAATGAAGTACAACTCATTACACGTTCAAGTTCAAGTTCAACTTTATTTTCATTTCCATTAAATAAACAGGAGAAATTATATTCAATGCATAAACAAAACAAATTTGTAGTAAATTCGATAAGCGTATACATCAACAAGATACATGTGATGATGAGTAACGACATAATTGCATTTATAAGGTAAATACATATGCATATGCACGTGGACTTTCCCAACCTATCCCCAAAATCGAAAGTGCATAGAGAAAAGATGCTTTGAATTTATCGAGCCTTGCTTTTTTCATAACATTATTTCTTCTTTTTTTTTTATTGCCAGCGAATATTAAATTGAGATTGAAAGTTGGGTTTTGACTTTTCTTCAATTTATCTCCCTCTCACAAATGAAATTTGTGAGATCGCAACTGCTGATCTGTAATTCACAAACATGTCGGCTGAAATCTGCCATGTGTACTGCTGATTCATCCCTTGATTAATGCGTATGGCTTTCTGCAAATTTGCATATTATGGAGAGATAGATTGTGAAGTACATTGTTTTGTACGGTAAAGGCTTTTCTTCTCTTACCGGTTTGACATTCTGCATCTGTGTACCCCGCTGGACAGTCGCAAGAATAGCCGTTTACTTCATCGTTGCATGTACCTCCATTCTGGCACGGAGAGCTTGCGCATTCATTTATGTCTTGATATGAAAGAAACAGAGAAACAGGAAAAATAGGATTTATCCCTACTCATTTTAAGTGATGCTACGAGAAAATAATTGTGTTCTAAGTCTGTATTGTGTATTTATTTATCTATTATTAGGTGATCCGAGTATCCTCTCGGATCACCTTCTGTATCTGTACTGATTCTTTAATCTTCTTCTTTATTAGGTGATCCGAGTATCCTCTCGGATCACCTTCTGTATCTGTACTGATTCTTTATTCTTCTTCTTTATTTCTTTATTTCTCCCCAAAAGTTGTGCAGAGGTTAGCTCAGAAAGTCCTCTGCCTATCAATTTCAAAATTATACCATATATGCATCATGTCCTAAAGACAACAAATCTAATGCATCATTGTGATCAGTTGACCGTGACGTCACTATGACGTCATTATATGAAAACACATTCTCAATCATATCTCATTAATGGAATAGAATTTTTCAATGAAATTTACGTCACATATATTTCAAATTATGCGCATTCTACTCATGTTCTCAAAATTCAATTTTCTCTTAAAACGTGCGCGTACGCGCGCGTTGAAATATTTGTATGCTCCAATCGAGCTCAAATTTTTTTTGCACACGTTTCAGACCATTTGGAACATTTTTTGAAAAATTAAAAAAATTGGACGGACGCGTACGCGCGCGCGCATATACGCACGCACAGCTCATATGCAATTGAAATTTCCAGTTTTTTCACTTTGATCCGATGTCTGAAATGTAAAGGAATATTTATACCAAGTTTCAAGTCAATCCGACTCAATATGACGTCATACGGGCCTGTCAAAGTTGAAATTCCGCGCGCGCGTCAATGGCGATATACAGTGCAACTATGCCAAAAAACTGCCAATTTTAAATCTGATTTTACTCGTCAGGATGGACGGTGACCCCCCCATTTTCTGTACATATTTTGAAAGCTGATGAGTTGTACATGTCATTTCATGGGGTGGCAATACTGACAAAATGATTAAAAGATATCAAATTTCTTAATAAAGTAAAAAAAGTAAATTTTCAAAATGACGTCATCAAATTTCAAGTTTATTCGAGCGCATCTCACTAGTCCTTTGTCAATTTTCACCCAGATTTCAGTATGATGTAGCTTATTTAATGTTCTTTTAAACATAAAATTACAACATTTTGATTGGATGACGGTATCACCTCGTAAAAATGGATTGAAAGTAATCTTGTCAAATTTGACCAGTTTACGTGTTATCTCTATGGGAGTGCAGTTTTTCTGGAAATGAAAATTGACATGACTATCTTTATCGAGCACTAGCTCACTTACCCTTCGGTAAATTTCTCCCAGATTTTAATATGTTGTAGCTGAGACTTTACGCTACCGTAAGTGTGCCCTTTGTTTTTTCATATGATGTCGGGATCACGTCAAAAATTTTGGTTGAAATTCAGGCTTATCTTCGATGTATTGAGATATTTCTTTCTTTCTGCAACTTTCTTTGCAATAACTCAAGAAAAACGGCCTTTATCACTTCCATATTTTGCACATGTTTAGTTCATGTCACGTAAATCATTTCATAAAATAACAACTACTTGATCGGACACCATCTTGGGTATGTAAATTAGGGTCAAAGGTCATAAGTGTTTCATCCTGTATCTTAGTGAATACATGTCCTATCTTTCCCATATTTTGCACACGCAAAGACCATGTTACAAGGATCATTTCACAAGGTAACTACTTTTTACTCAGATGCCATCTTGTCTGTGCAAATTGAGGTCAAAGGTCATATGTACTTCTTTTTGTATCTTCGTTATGACGTGTTATCTCTACGGGAGGGAATTTTTTTAAATGTGAAAATTGACGTGATTGTCTTTATCGAGCACTAGCTCACTTACCCTTCGGTGAATTTCTCCCAGATTTTAATATGTGGTAGCTGAGACTTTGCGCTATCGTTCAGTTGACCTTCGTTTCTTCATACGATGTCGAGATTACGATAAAAAACTTGCTTGAAATTAAAGCTTATCTTCTATGTATTGAGATATTTCTTCTTTCTGCAACTTTCTTTGCAATAACTCAAGAAAAACATGCCCTATCACCCCCATATTTTGCACATGTTTAGTTCATGTCACGTACATTATTTCATAAAATAACAACTACTAGATCGGACAACATCTTGGGTATGTAAATTAGGGTCAAAGGTCATAAATGTTTCATCTTGTATCTTGGTGAATACCTGTCCTATCTTTCCCATATTTTTCACACGTACAGACGATATCGCGAGAATCATTTCACAAAATAACCACTATTTCATCAGATGCAATCTTGGGAGTGCAAAGGTGGGTCAAAGGTCATATGTGCTTGTTGCTGTGTCTTCCTTATAGTGTATACAGAATTTGGTACCTAACATGGCAGATATGACTCCCTTTGCTAAATGAGAATGCAAACATCACACGGCCAATGTCTCTAAACACAGATGAAACTTGTATGGTCATGCCTACTGCGATCAGGACTCGAATCATTGATTAAAAAAAAATCGGATCACCTTAATTTGTCAGTGATGACAAATTACAATCTCTAGTTTGTTTCTTTATTTCTCCTCAAAAGTTGTGCAGAGGTTAGCTCAGAAAGTCCTCTGCCTATCAATTTCAAAATCATACCATGTATGTATCATGCCACAAAGATGACTGATCTAATGTATCATAGTGATCAGTCGACCGTGACGTCACGATGACGTCATTATATGAAAACACATTTTCATTCATATCTCATTAATGGAATAGAAATTTTCAATGAAATTTACGTCACATATATTTCAAGTCAAGCGCATTCTACTCATATTATCAAAATTCATATTTATTATTAAAACGTGCGCGTACGCGCGCGTTGAAATATTTGTATGCTCCAATCGAGCTCAAAATCTTTTTGCACACGTTTCAGACCATTTGGAGCATTTTTTGAAAAATTGAAAAAATCGGACGGACGCGTACGCGCGCGCATATACGCACGCACAGCTCATATGCAATGAAAATTTCCCGTTTTTTCACTTTGATCGCATGTCTGAAATGTCAAGGAATATTTCTACCAAGTTTCAAGTCAATCCCACTCAAAATGACGTCATACGGGTCCGTCAAAGTTGAAATTCCGCGCGCGCGTCAATGGCGATATACAGCGCAACAATGCCAAAAAACTTCCAATTTTAAATCCGATTTTACTCGTCAGGATGGACGGTGACCCCCCATTTTCTTTACATATTCTGAAAGCTGATGAGTTGTACATGTCATTTCATGGGTTGGCAATGCTGAAGAAATGATTAAAAGGTATCAAATTTCTTAATAAAGTAAAAAAAGTAAATTTTCAAAATGACGTCATCAAATTTCAAGTTCATTCAAGCATATCTCACTTATTCTTTAGTTGATTTTCGTCCAAATTTCAATATGTTGTAGCTTATTAAATGGTCTTTCAGATATATAATTACAACAATTTGATTGGATGACGGCATCACCTCGTAAAAAGGGATTAAATGTAACATTGTTAAATTTGACCAGTTTACGTGTTATCTCTATGGGAGTGCAGTTTTTCTGGAAATGAAAACTGACATGACTATCTTTATCGAGCACTAGCTCACTTATGCTTCGGTGAATTTCTCCCATATTTTAGTATGTTGTAGCTGAGACTTTGGGCTATCGTTAGTGTGCCCTTCGTTTTTTCATACGGAGTCGGCATCATGCCCAAAAACCTGGTTGAAATTAAAGCTTATCTTCCATTTTTTTTTCATATTCCTTTCTTTCTGCAACTTTCTTTGCAATAACTCAAGAAAAACAAGCTCTATCAGCCCAATATTTTGCACATGTTTAGTTTATGTCACGTACATTATTTCATAAAATAACAACTACTTGATCGGGCACCTTCTTGGGTATGTAAATTAGGGTCAAAGGTCAAAAATGTTTCATCCTGTATCTTGGTGAATACATGTCTTATCTTTCCCATATTTTGCATACGTAAAGACCATGTTACAAGAATCATTTCACAAAATAACCACTTTTTGCTCAGACGCCATCTTGTCTGTGCAAAGTAGGGTCAAAGGTCATATGTACTTCTTTCTTTATCTTCATTATGACGTGTTATCTCTATGGGAGGGAATTTTTCTAGATGTGAAAATTGACATGATTGTCTTTATCTACGACTAGTTCACTTACCCTTCGGTGAATTTCTTCCAGATTTTAGTATGTTGTAGCCAATTTAATACTCTTTAAGTTCTATTCCATCAAAGATTTAATCGGATGATGTCTTCACCTCGTGAAAATGGATAAAATGTAACCTTGTCAAATTTAACCAGTTTACGTGTTATCTCTATGGGAGGGAATTTTTCTGGAAATGAAAATTGACATGGCGGTCTTTATCGAGCACTAGTTCACTTACTCTTCGGTGAATTTCTCCCAGATTTTAATATGTTGTAGCTGAGACTATGGGCTATCGTCACTGTTACTCTCCAATTTTTCATACGACGCCGAGATCACGTCAAAAAACTTGGTTGAAATCAAACTTATCTTCGATGTATTGAGATATTTCTTTCTTTCTGCAACTTTCTTTGCAATAACTCGAGAAAAACAGCCCCTTTCATCCCCATATTTTGCACATGTTTAGTTCATGTCACGTACATTATTTCATAAAATAACAACTACTTGATCAGACACCATCTTGGGTATGTAAATTAGGGTCAAAGGTCATAAATGTTTCAACCTGTATCTTGGTGAATACATGTCCTATCTTTCCCATATTTTGCACACGTAAAGACCATGTTACAAGAATCATTTCACAAAATAACCACTTTTTGCTCAGATGCCATCTTGGCTGTGCAAAGTTGGGTCAATGGTCAAAATACTTCATTCTGTATCTTCGTTATAGTGTATACAGAATTTGGTACCAAAGATGGCAGACCTGACTCTCTTTTCTAAATGAGAATCCAAACATCACACGGCCAATGTCTCTAAACACAGATGAAACGTATATGGTCATGTCTATTGCGATCAGGACTCGAATCATTGATTAAAAAAAAAATCGGATCACCTAATTTGTCAGTCTTGACAAATTCCAAGTCTAGTTTATTTATTTATTTACTTACTTATCTATCTATTTATCTATTTATTTATGAATTTGTTCATTTACTTATTTATTCATTCATTTATTTACGTATTTATTTATTCATCTATTTATCTATCTATTTATTTATTTATTTATTTATTTATTCATTCATTTACTTATTTCGTTTCATTTATACAGTGTTCTCCCGTCAGTAATCAACAACTGTTTTCATTAGGACCTAGTAAGCAAATACATATTGACATACATGATAACAATCATAACAAATAAATGGCAAGCACATACTTGAGTTTTCTTGATCGCAAGAATTCTCTTGAAAGCGGCAAGAACATGCTTGCCAAAACGTCGGGACTGGGTAGGCCCCTTTTTAGGGACACATATAAACCCAGGAAAGAATACGTGATCCACCGTCAAGCTTCTACCACCTAAAATATAATGATTATGCAAGAGCGTTTCACAATCTATATAGTAAATTTCTAAATATCACATCACCAAAACTCATCACAAAGAAACGAAAAAAATAGGAGCAAATTTGAAACAAGAAAATATCAGAATGATTCTTGGTAGATGTATATCAAATCTGTTTCATCTTCTTGCGCTGTGGTGGCAGAAAATTATGACTTGAGTTTCAGAGCCTGTATCATCATGTTGATTTGGTTACCAGAACTTACCGATTTCACAGTGACGGCCTTCGAAACCATCCGCACATTGGCATGTATATCCGTTGACGATGTCAGTACACGTTGCACCATTGCGACAGGGGGCGCTAGAACACTCATTCACATCTTGGACGAAACATGGGAGGAACAGACGGACACGAATACGAAAATACCAGGCGCATTGGTACATTTCTCCGTCTATCCTATGCAAGTTTACTACTTATCGAAAAACAATAGGCTAAGTATTCAATGCAATCATAATTAACTAGTGAGACAATAATTCTATGGAATTCCGGGCTATACTGATTGTGACTGGCTAAGTTTGAAAGGGCGAGAAATTTCCATAGCTTTCATTGAAGCTTTGCTTCGTATGTTTTCGTGTCAATGTCGAAATGTAGGACTGATTCAGAAAACACATAAATATCTTTACATAACGTAAAACATGCTGGGGTACATTTTGCCATTACTGTGAAGCTTACCTCTACCATGTAGAAAAAAAAATACCATGAGAAATGAAATTACCAATCATTTTTGCTGAGAGGAAAATAAACCCTACATTTGTATTTTTTTCTTGTTTCTATATGGAAATGTTACATCATATGCAGTATTATTACCTTTAAGGATGCGAAAAAGGTTTAACGATAAACGAAAAAAAAGCAGCACTACACCTCCATCACCTTGGCCAATCAGATACCTAAACATGATTAGAAACTTCCCTTTTTTTGGTTAGAAATACAAACGAATATTTTACGACCTTTTATTAGGTCCCAACATTTGTGACAACTATTCTAAAAAGTTGTTCATAAGAAGAATAAAGCCATCCAGAGTCCTGGATCATGGTGCAGCATTGCAAGAAAAGAATACACGGAATGCCAGGTTAATTAGATTCACGGTTAGAGCGATATAAAGAGTTTACTAGTAAAAAGAGTAATGCTGGGTGACAAAGGATTTGACCTATTCCCCTAAATACTTCTTAAAAATTATTTTATCTTTTTTGGTCTTCAGCCCGCTTTATCCGACTTCACGTTCATTCAATAATTTTGGTAGCTTTTCCGATGGATAAGCATATCTAACTCCAATTGTATTGTTCTTCAAAATATATATTTTTCACGCTGATTGTCTTACTCTTCTTTACATGCTTGTTGGTGAGATTGAGCAAACTATTTCAAAATTTGTCGTTTTCTTCATATCTTTCCAGTTTCCAGCATTTTACCAAACTCCCAGGTTAGGCGTGGAACGTCTCCTTAGCATCATATAAATATTCTTTCACAAGTTATTTTTAAATTATGCTCATGATGGCTAAAGCAGAGGAACGATTATGCTGGTTTTAGGCTGATGAATAATAATGGCAATGGCAAAAGCTACCTGTGCATGTGATTGGCACACATCTAACAAGGTCTCCTTCCAGCGAGAAGTCTACGGAAGAGCCAGAGTCTCGCTGGAGCTGAACACAGAAGAAACTGAAATCGGCGCATTCGGGAGTGGTATTAAGGTTAAGGGGGAATGCAAGGTTGCTAAAAGTTATTGTTCCTCCGGATTCAGCTGATTGGTCAGCCTGTGATGCGGAAAGACTGATGTTGGATGTTGCAATGGGATTGGCACCGTCCGATGAGTCGCTGACCCAAGCGGTAACCACCCAGAGGCCTGTGCCCGACACACTGCCATAGTCCGGGTCGGCCGAGGCTTGGACGTTGAAGGACACGCTCTGTGATTGACCGTGGAAAACTTCATCAGTGTTCAGCGTGGTGTTCAGGGAAGCGATGTTGACTCCTGCAATTCAAGTACAATCAAAATTAGGTGCTGAATAATGGAATACTCTCTGTTAAACTATGCAACCAGTATAATATACTTACTTAGTGTCGATCTAAATCTGTTAGTTGATGTGCACTACTGATTTGAGGGATAATAATGGGACTGAAGACCTGTGGTCCTGGGATCCGTTTCATGAAGTCATCACATGAAAGTCTTACATAAATCTCAGAATGGCTGATGTCGCTCATAATTCATGTAGCTATGAGAGACTTTCAAAGAGAAGTAGAATTCATTTCATGAAGTCTCACATAATTATGTCTTAAAAAGTCTCTCATAAGACTTTCATGGAACTGATCCCTGGTCATTGATGTCCCTTTCTGCGCCCACGGAAGCCTTTCCACTTGGAAAAGATTTTTTTTGTTGTTGTTTCTTCGTTTTTGTTTTTATTTGCGTTATCTCAAATACACTTTGTCCATTGTATTTTACCATTGTGTTGAAAGATTTCATATGGATATAATCTAATAATAATAGCATTTATGATATTTTTTTACAAAGTTAATGATATGAAAAAGATGATAAATGATAATAATGATGATGATGATGATGGTAGTAGTAGCAGTACATAGTAGTAGTAGAAAACAGTAATCTAACAATCACAAATTATCACAAAATTGTGATTTCAAACAAATGGTGATAAGAATGTGTCATCCAAAAAACTTTAGACAAAATGTTAAATCCACCTTTGTCATGCCACCCCCGAAAAAAGACGAAAAGAATTACATTTCTTTTTGCAATAGCCAGGACAATTACTCTCAGTTATAGCGGTTGGTTTTTTTTTAAATCACTATCCTAATTGATGTAATTTAAAGTAGATGTAAGATCTTTGTTGACACAGTGTCCTTTAGGTGTAGGTAAAGTTAGAGGCGGTTATGTCATGGTATAGGGGAGCAATATGGTGGAAAGCTTTGTCGTTGTCCACAAAGATTTAGCTGTGAACTCGTCTGACACCTACCTCTACATTCCACCTCATAGCAAGAGACTGACTGAGCAGGAGTAAGATCGAAGTCAGGGGATGGGGTAGAGCCCTTCTCAATCTCAACGCAGATATAACGGAACTGAGAACACAACGGTCCACTCTGGAGATCAAGGTTGAATATCAGGCCGTCAATTGTGGCTGTCATTCCGTAATTAAGAGTGGTATTGGCCTGAGATGGGGTCAAATTGATAGTGTTTTCACCGAAGCGAACTCCGCTGCCGTTAGCGTAGTTGCTGGCAAAGCCAGTAAGCGACCACAGATCACTCCCAACCGCACTACCTCCACCGGCGTTAGCCTCCAAGAGGACGAGGAGAGTGACGTTGGTGCTCTCTCCCTCTCGGACGAATCCGACGACGGTGACCATGGAGCTGTCCAGCTCAACTCCTGCACAATAATGAGATTTAGAATTATTCACAGTAGCCAGGACAAAAATACACAATTCTTCCTTTCAAAATGATCTTAGATTCCTTCCAATCGTGGTCATTGCGCACTGCTTTACAAATAGCAATTCAATATGGATAAAGGCTATAAAAAAGGATCTCCTTGCCTCATTGCAATGGTGTGGCCTGTTAAATACTAAGAGGATTTCATATAGAGAGCTTAAGCTCTTTATTACGTGATAATGATACAACAATGTTAGAAAATGGTCGCCTTTGGATGAAAATATAACTCTCTTATGTATAATGATAAGTATATTATAATTATTCATTACGCAGCAAATCGATATCACGATGTGAGAAAACAAACTGAAACTTTCATCATAACTAACAACAAGTCATCAAGACGATATCTCTTTAAGATACAAACCCTAGTTGAGCAGATGGGACTGATTACAATGGACCTGTTGATTTCAGACACAGCAATTCAGCTTTTTCGAAAGTATTTTGTCCTTTTGCAATGAAATCAGTATTGGTTTTCAAACTTGCATGGCTGCACGTACTTCTCGGCATGCAATTATACAGTGTGCATTGATACATTATTTTTACTTTCTCTGAATGTTTGCTACCAATATACTCCGGTCGGATTCTCGAAGCATGTTTGTCCAATATGTATGTCAAATGTACTTTACAAAGTGTGCTTGCACATTTTTTTTTTTGTCCTCCCAGGTTTAAAGTGCAAATAGATGTCGAATCAAATACGTTATTTGTTTCCTATCAAAATTGGGCAGACCTGGTCCTTGCTGGCACAGCGAAGCCAAAAAAAAAATACTATTAGTTACCTCTACACGTCACGGGTTGACATGACGTCAGAACGTCGTCGCTTGGGACACCGGAGAGGGTGAAGTCGGGATTCGCTGACTCGCCCCGGGACGCTGTCACGCAAATGTAAGGCACATCAGCGCAGTTCACATCACCAGAAAGATCGATCTCGAAACCTAGATTGTCAAAGAAGGCTGTTCCACCAGAAGCAATGCCGGTACTGCCCTGCCCTGGGGTCAGAGGAACGTTGTATGTGTCTGTACTCACTGAGCTCCCGTCCGCCGTTTGACTTCCAAAGGCCGTAAACCGCCAGAGGTTGGTTCCGCTCACGCTACCAGCGTTGCCAGCAGTGAGGTTAAGATTGAAGGACACGGTCTGTCCCGCCACTCCTTCTCGCAGAGCTCCCGGATCGGTGACGGAAATCGCTGAATTAGTTATCTCAACACCTGTTTAACGAGAATCAAAGCGGAGTATTGAACAACTGTTACTTGCGCCTCAATTTTCACTGTGTTTCGAAATCAAGATATCATGTCGCAAAAATGCGTCACAAGTTCCTATCAAACAAAGGTAGCAAAACATTGGAACCATGCAGAGTAAGTCCCTTCCTTCTTTCGTTTTTTTTTTTCTTGCGATTATATGCTTTTTTATATTCTCACATGTCTTTCATTAATTACAAAATCTTCGGCAAGGAGAGCAACAACAGCACAATCATTTGCTATGAATATTGAAAATCAGACAAATGAAGCTTTTATTTCTTCGATCCTTAAAAACAACGATGTTACTTTTCGTACAGCCTTTTACAAAGGGTAGGGAGCAAGTTAGTTTATAGCCTGATGTGTTTCGCCACGATATGATATTACCTGCATCAAAACACGGGATGAAAAAGTGATTAATATGAAGATGATCGAGTTGTTGATGAGAATTACAAATGACACAAATATCGCACTGTATTGTACTGTATCTTTTTATATTGTGTTGTAGTGTATTGTATTGTATTGTATTGTATTGTATTGTATTGCATTGTATTGTATTGCATTGCATTGTATTGTACTGTATCGTATTGTATTATATTGTATTGTACTGTATTGTATTGTGCTGTATTGTGTTGTATTGTATTGTATGGTATGGTATGGTATGGTATGGTATGGTATGGTATGGTATGGTGTGGTATTGTAGTGTATGGTATTGTATGGTATTGTATGGTATGGAATTGCATTGTTAAAGGGAAGTAAACCCCAAGAACAATGTGGATTGAGTGCAAGCAGCAACATTAGTAGAACACATCAGTGAAAGTTTGAAGAAAATCGGACAATCGATGCAGAAGTTATGAATTTTTAAAGTTTTGGTGTTGGAACCGCTGGATGAGGAGACTACTAGAGGTTATGACGTATGAGTGGACTACAATATCAAGAAAATATAAAGAAAATACTACAAAAATCCATTTTTCATGAAAATTACAAATTCCATCAACTTGATATTGACATATGTTAAGGGTAGCAATTATTCCCCCTGCTTTCTGAAAGCGGTTGGTCCACTGCTCTTTCATAATTCTAGAAAAGTGAATTTTTGTTGAATATCCTTTATATTTTCTTTGTATTGTTGTCCACTCATACGTCATATCCTCTAGTAGTCTCCTCATCCAGCGGTTCCAACACCAAAACTTTAAAAATTCATAACTTTTGCATCGATTGTCCGATTTTTCTCAAACTTTCACTGATGTGTTCTACTAATGTTCACTGCAAAAAGTCCGGTGTTAAATAGTGAACACCGAGCTGGTGTTAAATTTTCGGTGCTCATTTATGGTGTTAAATTAACACCCCCGGGTGTCATTTCCAAATTTTAAACTGTTTTTTGAAGAGTTTCTTAGTAAGTGCACTTCTTGTTGATTTTTAATTTAAACAAGACGATCAAGAATTTTACGTTGAAATACTAGATTTTTGAAAAAATGTGAAAATAATTTTACACCAAAGTAACACCAGCTGGTGCGGTCCCTTATTGAAGCTGGACGGGTGTTAAACCATTGATATTAACACCAACAAGTATCAAATCAACACCATGTGGTGTCATTTTTTAATTAACACCAGTACAGTGTCAAAATAACACCTGGTACAGTGTCAAATTAACACCACGAAGTGTCAGGTGAACACTTTTCAACACCATCACAGTGCATTTTTAACACCTGTGGGTGTGGTCCTTTATTGAAGTTTGATCGGTGTTAGATTTAACACCCGTGGTGTTAAATCTAACACCCATGTTTTTACAGTGTTGCTGCTTTCACTCAATCCACATTGCTCTTTGGGTTTACCTTCCCTTTAAGGAATCTCCAATATGTAGTGAGAAACGGCTGGATAGTGCGTCTCGGCAGTGTTGCCATGATATATTGCTATCGTGTCAAGACGGAGAAAAGAAAACCGAGCATAAATGGGAAGAAAATATCACTCACCTCAAAGATATGACTGCGGTCAATTAATATTTATGAGAACATCTCATCTAAAAATGATGAACAAATTCCAAAATCCTTTGCAGACATGTCCTTGGGAGAATTCTGAACACTCAGAATGATCAACATTTTCTTTGTTAGTACAACGTCTCTCAGCTATCAGCTTTTCGATCGTTGCTATGGTTATTGCGATTGTTGAAACTTACATTAAAATACTTGTAGTTTATTTGTACAGTTGAAACAGTGCTATGAAGTTGAATCTCTGGCAATGCAAACAATGTGAACCATAACAAATAAAACAGAAAAAAAGTCAGGAGGCAGTTATGTTGGAGTCATAACATGAGCCGGACACCCACGAGTCAGAAAGACCACGATTTCAACATTGTAAAAAACGCCAATGATTCACACAGCCCACGGGATAAAATATGAACTCGATACTATCACGACCATAGGTAAATAAGGCCCAGGAGTCCACCAGCAGACAAACAAGGTCCACAGGACCGACACTGCGTACATTCAGAGCCCGTGATGCAATCGAGTGTCGGACTCGTGTACCTTGTTTGCCTAGCGTAGGACTACTTGCCCTCTTTTATCCAGTGTCGGACTCATGGGCTGTATGACTCCTGGGTGTCGGTCTCGTGATGGGCACATGTTATACCAAGTTATTGAAAACAAAAACAAAAAATGTGCAAGGGGGTGTTTTCGTTGTCCACACAATTTTTCCCGTGAACTCTTCAAACACCTACCTCTACATTCAACCTCATAACAAGAGACTGACTGAGCAGGAGTGAGATCGAAGTCAGGGGATGGGGTAGAGCCCTTCTCAATCTCAACGCAGATATAACGGAACTGAGAACACACCGGTCCACTCTGGAGATCAAGGTTGAATATCAGGCCGTCAATTGTGGCTGTCTGTCCGTAATTAAGAGTGGTATTGGCCTGAGATGGGGTCAAATTGATAGTGTTTTCACCGAAGCGAACTCCGCTGCCATTAGCGTAGTTGCTGGCAAAGCCGGTAACCGACCACAGACCACTCCCAACCGCGCTACCTCCACCGGCGTTAGCCTCCAAAAGGACGAGGAGAGTGACGTTGGTGCTCTCTCCCTGGCGGACGGATCCGACGACGGTGACCATGGAGCTGTCCAGCTCAACCCCTGCACAATAAAGAGATTTAGAATTACTCACAATGGACATGACAAAACTAAACAAATCTTCCTTTCAAAGTGATCTAACACTCCAATCGTCGTCATTGCGAACTGCTGTGTCATTGTAATGGTTTGCCCTGTTAAATACAGTGTACTATTTAAAGAGGGTTTCACAAATAGAGCTTGCACGCCATTTTTTTTTACATGATATACAATAATTTGATAGGATGGTCGCCTAGTGGATAGAAAATTATCCTCTTAAAGATAACAATTATTATAATAATTATTACGTAGCAGATCAATATCACGATGTAAGAAATCTGCATAAAAACTTTCATCATAACTAAAAAGAAGTCATCAAGACGATATCTCTTTAAGATACAAACCCTAGTTGAGCAGATGGGGCTGATTACAATTGACCTGTTGATTTCATTTCAGACACAGCAATTCAGCTTTTTCGAAAGTATTTTGTCCTTTTGCAATGGCATCAGTGTTGATTTTCAATCTAGCATGACTGCACATACTTCTTGGCATGCAATTATACAGTATGCATTGATAATCCATTTTTACTTTATCGGAATGTTTGCTACCAATAAACTCCGGTCGGATTCTCGAAGCATGTTTGCCCAATATGTATGTCAAATACACTTTACAAAGTGTGCGTGCACATTTTTTTTTTGTCCTCCCAGGTTTAAAGTGCAAATAGATGTCGAATCAAGTATATCATTTGTTTCCTATCAAAATCGTGCAGACCTGGTCCTTGCTGGTAATAATAATAATAATATAATAATAAAAATACTATTAGTTACCTCTACACGTCACGGGTTGACATGACGTCAGAACGTCGTCGCTTGGGACACCGGAGAGGGTGAAGGCGGGACTTGCTGAGTCTCCCCGGGACGCTGTCACGCAAATATAAGGCACATCAGCGCAGTTCACATCACCAGAAAGATCGATCTCGAAACCTAGATTGTCAAAGATGGCTGTTCCACCAGAAGCAATGCCAGTACTGCCCTGCCCTGGGGTCAGAGGAACGTTGTATGTGTCTGTACTCACTGAGCTCCCGTCCGCCGTTTGACTTCCAAAGGCCGTAAACCGCCAGAGGTTGGTTCCGCTCACGCTACCAGCGTTGCCAGCAGTGAGGTTAAGATTGAAGGACACGGTCTGTCCTGCCACTCCCTCTCGCAGAGCTCCCGGATCGGTGACGGAAATCGCTGAATTAGTTATCTCAACACCTGTTTAACGAGAATCAAAGCGGAGTATTGAACAACTGTTACTTGCGCCTCAATTTTCAATGTGTTTCGAAATCAAGATATCACGCTGCAGCAATGCGTCACAAGTTCCTATCAAAGAAAGGTAGCAAAACATTGGAACCAGAATAAGTACCTTCCTTATTTCCTTTGTTAGCGATTGTATGCTTGTTTGTTTTTACTTCTCGGATATGTATTTCATTAATTGCGAAATCTTCGGCAACGAGAGCAACAGCAGCACAGTGCCATGAAGTCTAATCTACGGCAAGGCAAACAATGATAACCATACAAATAAAAGAGAAAAACAGTCGGGATGCAGTTATGTTGGGGTCATCCCATGAGTCCGACATCGACGAGTCAGAAGAACCACCATTTCGACATTTAAAAATCGTCCATGACTCACACAGCCCACGAGTCATAACATGAACTCGACATTATAGGAAAATAAGGCCAAGGAGTCCACCAGTAGGTAAACAAGGTCCACAGAAACTACGTTCATTCAGCCCCGTGATGCAATCGAATGTCGGACCCGTGTGCCTTGTTTGCCCAGTGTAGGACTCATTGACCTCTCTTTCCTAGTGTCGGACTCATGGGCTGTATGACTCCTGAGTGTCGGGCTCGTGATGGGCACATGTTATGCAAAGTTCTTGAAAAAAAGTTACAAGTTTTTGTCGTTGTCCACACAATTCTGCCCGTGAACTCTTCAAACACCTACCTCTACATTCAACCTCATAACAAGAGACTGACTGAGCAGGAGTAAGATCGAAGTCAGGGGATGGGGTAGAGCCCTTCTCAATCTCAACGCAGATATAACGGAACTGAGAACACACCGGTCCACTCTGGAGATCAAGGTTGAATATCAGGCCGTCAATTGTGGCTGTCTGTCCGTAATTAAGAGTGGTATTGGCCTGAGATGGGGTCAAATTGATAGTGTTTTCACCGAAGCGAACTCCGCTGCCATTAGCGTAGTTGCTGGCAAAGCCGGTAACCGACCACAGACCACTCCCAACCGCGCTACCTCCACCGGCGTTGGCCGACAAAGTGAGATAAAGATTAACGTTGTTCTCCTCTCCCTCAAGGACGAATCCAGTGACGTTGAGGGCGGTGTTGTCCAGCTCAACTCCTGCACAATAATTATTATTTAGAATTACTTGCAACGCATAGGGCAAAACTAAACAGTTCTTCCTTTGAGGGTGATGTAAGTATGAAAATAATGGTCTCTGCAAAATGCTGCTTTGAGAACGATGAAAGAAAAACTAAGAACTAGAAGGAATCTCCTTTTCTAATTGTGATGTAATGATGGGGTCTGCTCGGATACCAGAGGGTTTTTTTCGAAGCTTTATTATATCATAGAATCATGTTTTATGATACAGAATGTAAACCCTTAAAATCCCCTGTGTTAATAGTCACTAAGTGTCAGACCAGCATGACGATGGAAGAAAAAATCATACAACTGCAATCAGTACTAATAGGAAGAGACAAGGATGAATTCCCTTAAGACATCACTCTTGTGATAAAATGACACTGGTTACTCGTCCTGCTGATTTCATACACAGCGATGAAGCTATTTCGTAGAAGTTCTGGCCTTTTTGTAAGAATACTATCAGTGTTGAGATTTTGAAAACTAGCATGACTGCACATGTTTCTATGCATACCACAAAATTAGTGCTGCGTACAAAGATAGAAGCACATTACTTTAATATTCGCTTAAATTCATTCTTCGTTCATTCTTCAAACATATCCCTTGATATCTATGTACTTTTCAGCTTTAAAGTGTACTCAGTTTGCCAGGAAATTGAAAATGGAAAAGATTTGTGCTTAATATTAAGTTGGCTTGATAGTAGAAACATATCCCTGTATATGTGTGCTTGATACAAATTACGTTGGTTTGATTCTAGAAACATATCCCTTTTGTATATGAATTTACTTTACAACCTTTCACCGTACTCAATTTGGTAGACGATCTAAAATGCCAAAGAGGTGTTTTATGAAATGGAATATTTTGTTTCTATCAGCAATATTCGTTATCAATTCTTAGATCAGATGGGACTGATGACTGTTTTAAGACACAGCAATTCAGCTTTTTCGGAGGCAGGTGTTCTGAAAATTTGC
This sequence comes from Diadema setosum, assembly GCF_964275005.1. Classification (NCBI taxonomy): domain Eukaryota; kingdom Metazoa; phylum Echinodermata; class Echinoidea; order Diadematoida; family Diadematidae; genus Diadema; species Diadema setosum. Next base: position 1,980,868 of record NC_092692.1, on the reverse strand, counting down.
AATAATGACATCAACATTAAATTCTAAAACTACCACGACTAAACATACTTCTTAGCACGCAATAAAAGAAGTACTTATGATGGTCTACACTCTGGTCTAAATCTCGAAACGTAGCCTATCCTTTCAAAATGAAACGCACTTCACAGTTGAGTGTATTCATATTTTTTTTCCTCGCAAAATGTTTATATATATATATATATATATATATATATATATATAAGTATATAAAAGATGTCTGATGAAATTAAGTACACTGTATTTGTTTCCAATCAGCAACGTGCAGACAAGGTCCTTGTTGGTACGGTGAAGCCCCCCCCCCCCCCCGAAAAAAAAGAAAAAAAAAGATACTATTAGTTACCTCTACACGTCACGGGTTGACATGACGTCAGAACGTCGTCGCTTGGGACACCGGAGAGGGTGAAGGCGGGACTTGCTGAGTCTCCCCGGGATGCTGTCACGCAAATATAAGGCACATCAGCGCAGTTCACATCACCAGAAAGATCGATCTCGAAACCTAGATTGTCAAAGATGGCTGTTCCTCCAGAAGCAATGCCAGTACTGCCCTGCCCTGGGGTCAGAGGAACGTTGTATGTGCCTGTACTCACTGAGCTCCCGTCCGCGGTTTGACTTCCAAAGGCGGTAAACTGCCAGAGGTTGGTTCCGGTCAAACGGCTTCCCGCGTTGCCAGCAGTAAGAGTAAAGTTAAAGGACACGGTCTGTCCCGCCGCTCCTTCGCGTAGAGCTCCGGGAGAGGTGACAGAGAGTTCCGAGTTTGTAATCTCAACACCTGTTGGCAGATAGTCCAACGAATCACTATTACTTGCACCTCAGTTTTCACGCCATTGTGAAACTTAGACATCATGTTGAAGCAATGCTTCATAAGTTTCTGTCCAACATAAGTATCAAAGTTAAATCTCACCCTCTTTCTTTCTTTTGATGGCGATGTTACGTTTCCACTTCTCACATCTTTCAGTGATTACGAATTGTAAGCAAGAGGGGCAACAGCGCCATCATATAGTTCAGACGTTTAAATAAGATAAAATTATGACATTGTGGAGAACGAGGTAACTTCGTTTAATACAGTATATTTGTTCAATAGAGCATATTTGCGAAGAGCAGTGAATTCGAGTTGGCAGATAATGTGAGTTTATCGGGAATATCCCATACAGTGAAAGCTGAACGATCAGTCATGATAAACACTGGGGTGAAACGCTTTAAACGCTTGTTAATTCCCTTTAAGACATCAATCAGGATGCGTGGATTTCCTCCATATCATTTACATTTATTGTTTATGAAATGAAAGAACCAAATTTGATAGAACAAATGAAGCGTGTTCTCATTAACAACAGAGCCAAACAAGCTGACTCCTCGAGAAAGCTATACACCGAAGACACTACAAACCTCTGCATGGGACTTCGGTACATGCAAGCAGCGAGTCGTTGGTTGGGACACCTTGAAGGACATAGGCAGGAGACGGGCTGGTTCCTTGTGTCAGTCGTGCGCATAAATACTGCATGTCATCGCAGGTGTAAACAGTACTTCCAGCCAAGTCTGGAGCCTGGATGTCTACTATGGTTGTACTGTTTGGAGGGCTCCAGAGCGTCTGTCGCTGAGTCACCGTCAGTGTGTCCAGATTCGGGGTACCTCCAATGGGAAACGCGCCCGTCGGGTTACCACTGAAGAAGACCGCAAAGCCCCACAGATCGGATGTACTGGCACCTCCGACGGAGTACGTAGCCAGGGCAGAGGGCGAGAATGTGAATCTGAACCCAAGTGACTGCGTTGATTCTCCCTCGATGATTGAGAAAATCGATGAATTCACGAAGATAGTTGAAGAAGAAACCAGCACAATACCTGTATATAGCATGGAAGATGCTCATAAGTAATGTAAGGGTCCTATACAGGGTGACCCAGAAAGAACGGAACGCTTAAGATCTTTAACTTCAGCAATATCTTTGCAAATGTGTCATTATTTTGCATACTATTGGAAAGGCCATTCTTTTTCCAAGAGAATGACACCAAGCTCTTTAATTTCAGTTAATGCGTTACGATTTTAGGACCATTTTTGTCAACCCTTGCAATTTTCAAAATGTGATCATTTTGCACTCTCAGAGACACCGAAATCAGCGAGAATTCGGCTTGCCATAGAAGCAGTAATGTTCACACTGTGTGGAATGTGGCTGTCATTGTCCGTTACCATTGTGAATGAGACGACTTGTACCTGACGACAATAACACTGTCCGCCCGCCCCACATTCCGCACATTACGAATGCTACTGGTTCTACGGTAAGCCGAATTCTCACTGGTTTCTGTATCTCTGAGAGTGCAAAATGATCACATTTTGAAAATTGCAAGGGTTGACAAAAATGGGCCTAAAATCGTAACGCATTAACTGAAATTAAAGAGCTTGGTGTCATTCTATTGGAAAAAGAATGGCCTTTCTAATAATATGCGACATGATGGCATATTTGCAACGATATTGCTGAAATTAAAGATCGTAGCCGTTCCGTTCTTTTTGGGCCACCCTGTATACACAGCAGGAATGGAAACCACTTGGCTGCATTATATCAGTGTGACCAGCGAAAAACATGGGATTGCGCTTGAAGCGGCATAAAATTATACTAAATTGCCATGAAAATATGTCACTTCAAGTCAACCAATTGTGGTGCCTCATTAGCTGACAAGCAAAAACAAAACAAAACAAAACGAAAATAACATTGCATTGTGGTATCCAATCGCATTATGGTTTCCAATCTCATTGTGGTGCCCAAACGTCCTCCCATTTTTTTCTACAAATTCTATGTTCCTAACTGAACTGTGGCGCTCAATCGCCAAAATGAATAAAAAAACTACACAAAAAACACGTCTTCACAACTTTTCATTGTCAATTTCGTCTAAAAATTACCTCCAAACTAACAAACCAACCAAGAAAGACCACAGTACAAAAGACGCCTGGAGATTTCCTTTCTGTAGCAATATTATTATGCCAGAATTATGCTAAAAACAGCCATAATTATGCCATGCATAATGCTAGATGCTGAAACGTGTAAAGTTATGCCAGAAAGAATGATTATGCCAACTCTGGCAACATAGGCATTATTATTCCTTGGCGGTTTTACACGAACTGCCTCGATATTTTTTTTTTTTTTAAAGATGTGCACGTGATTTTACAGAGTAGGTTTTCATATCATGTATACGGAACACACTATGGAATATTGTCAGTATCATTTCGTCACATTTTCGGCTATGCAGTCCAACATTCCATTCATTATCTCATATATTTATCTCTTGACAAGTTAAAACAAACAACACACATCAAAATATAAATGTATGATCAACGAAACCAACTGCCATTGCCATGTATTTTCATCTGTGATTACTTTAAAGAATGTTTTGTTTGATAAGCTAATAATTATCATTCAGAGAGAAAAAAAGAAGAAAGTTAGAGTAAAGTTTCCTCTTGCCTGTTTCACATCTAGTGCCGGTAAAGCTAGCTGTGCAATTACAGGTGTATCCGCCAATTTCGCTGATACAGGTTCCTCCATTAAGACACGGATCTGAGCGGCAGAAGTCAACATCTGGGGTACATTTGAAACGAAGGAAATTGAAGGGGATGGAAACAGATTGTCTGGGCTCATTTCTAAACACGGTTTTTTCGACGAATAATCTGCACCATGCAGTTTGTTTAGTCTTTAAAAAACAGTGTTCTATGCGTAGCCGAATCGATAGTGTTCAGACCTGAGAATGCAGCTCAATATCAAACATAGTATAAACTAAAACAATTGTGTTCCTTAGTGTGTAATAATAAGACAACTCATCATCATTTTTTGTCTAACACAGTTTAGTCACAATCTGCCTATCGACCAGAAAGCACGGCATACAAAGGCATATTATGCCTGTCGTGCCAATGGCAAGAAAAAAAAAAAGCTGCCTTAAAACAGGTCAGATTATCACTTCCCCGAAGACTGCTTGGAGGGGAATTTCATCAAATTTGATGTCTTCTTTTCCAACCCTCTTCCTTCATAACTTAATAATTCTATTCGCTCATGAGCCAACAAATGAATTGAGGTAAATATCTGGGGCTCCCAAATTGCTTTGATATTGGTGAACCCTTCGGCGTATTCCCTAACACATTCGATATTTTATTGTGCTCTTTATAATGCCAAACAACAACGAGTGTATCGTTTCGAATCTATCTAGAGTTACTATTTCAATGCCAAGTCCCCCCCCCCAAGATAAAGAAAAGTTTAACAACGTTTTGAAGACTAAGCTCTAAACATATTTCATATATCTGCGATTGCAAACACGAGAAGTATAACTTACCCACTTCGCATCTGTCGCCAGTGTATCCAGGTGGACACATGCAAGTATAGTTCTGCCACAGATCAATGCAGGTGCCACCATTCATGCAAGGAACGCTTTCTGACAAACAGTCGTCTCCATCTAGAATAAAGCAAACATATCATGTCTTCCCTATCAACGAAGGTAATCATAAATTGGTAACATGATCACGTATTCGGACAAATCTATAAGAGAGAGACCATAGAATGATATGCGTTCAAAAAGTTGCCTTATTTCAATACAGCATATGTACAGTATACATGATCATGTTTTGGATAAAGAGTTTATTCTTTTCTAATTTGTTTAAAGAACTTTCACGTGAATACATGAGTTTTCAACTATTTCAAGACGTTTTCCAGAATGTTAGCCTTTTTGATACTCCAAGGTATCCTCCTAATATTTGGGATGTTTGAACAAAGACGTCAGTGTTTATGAAACGCTGTCACAAATTAATTGTGACATCACAAAGCAAAGACGATTTTTTTTTTGTACGCATATTTTGTGAAATGTAAAGAGCGCTGCGCTAGTACGGTCGCTTTCTTAAACGTCACAAAGCAATCGTGACATCGTGCCAAGTTTTGTACGGTCACTGTAGGATCCTTCCACGTCATGCAGCATTGCATATATACCACATCACTTCCCGCCTTATGTTTCCCCTCCTTTTATTCAAGTTGTCGATCCCAAATATAAAACAAATATACTCTGCCTAATTTCGAATTTCTGATTAAAACAATTGGCCGGTGCCTCCAAGAGCATTATTCTGGAGTCTTTTCTGCACATAGTCTTACCCAGATAGTCTGAATGCAAAGTGTAATATTTCAGAATGTTGAAATGTTCGACGAGGAAAACACTATTCGAAAAAAAAAAGTATCATTATATCTCATAAAATAGTAAACTATTTGGGAGATGGTGTCACAAGGCAATTGTGAAATTGCAAAGGAATTCTGACATCGTGCTCTGTTTCAATATAATCTATGATAAGTATTGTTAAATATACACAAAGTGAACAATAGCTATAACGAAATACTATGTTTCACTATAATCCGTCTACAGTTATGGCAGTTATAATGGTTTATTGAGAGAAGCAGTGATATTTTCTTGTATATCAGGATTTCCTGCATAAGACTGTTTTATCTGGTACGATGTTTTCTGATACAAGTGATCTATACATAAGCATCAAATGTGATATCTTGAACATTCTTTTTCAATCACTGGTCCCAAAGGTAAATAGGACTTCCTTTGGAGACGCGGTACCATGAGGAACTATGGATAGTCTGTTAGAATCCATCTTCATTCGCTGCTCACACGGGTACATTCCAAAACCACGAATAGCACCTGTCAGCTACGTGTCAGCGAATACACGCAACCGCTCGAACCGTAGGTGTTTGTAACGGTCGTCTCATCTCCCTGGTATAAAATTCTTCGAATGTGTGTGTACTTAACCCTATAAAGCCCAAGGGGGGGGGGGGGCACATTGTGCCCCCCTACCATATTTTCGTTTGCCGCTCCTATACCCTTTACCCGATTTCAACCAAATTTGGTGACTTTTCCTAAAATCTTATTGCGCACATTTTGATATATAATTTAGCTATGTCCGATATTGCTGGTTGCCATGGCAACCATAAACTGACAACCATGTTCGTCAGATTGTGCATGATTTTCTGTTCCAATTTCAGTTAACAGTATAATTATGGATGAAATGGGGTTTTTCTTGGCTGTAATTTGCTGAAGAACCAAAGGGTGAAGGAATTATGGTTGTGAATTACCCTGAAATGGTTTTCTTATTATTTCCTTTATTTTCTATACGACATAGGCATCAAACAATAGATATAATAGAAATAATTGAAAATACAGCATTTTCCAAAGACTACCCTTTTATTTTGTGTTATTTTCACACAAGCTGTACCTGTAATATCATTTGTTTATCATGTTATCAATCTGCAAACTCAAAATTACAATATTTTGGAAATATGAAATGCAATACCAATATATGTATTCATTCCAAGCAATACATTATAGGTTTTATATATTTCTTTATATTGTAATGAATAGTGCCCCCATGTGATGACCTTGAGAAATTTCAACCATAACAAACAGTGAAGGCTGACTTGCTTTTTCTTTGTGGTAAATATGAAAATGATTGATATTTAAAAAAAAAGATATATACTGGGGATAAAGAAATAAACAGAAAAAACATGATTCTAGCGTATTTCCTATGTATTTCTTTATATTTTGGTAAACAGCGCCCTCAGTGGATGACCTTGAGAAATTTCAAATGTTGGGTCATGTAGAGTACATGTTGCTCTACCCATGTGCCAAATATGACGGTCATACATCATATAATAAAGAAGTTATATAGGGGGGCACAATGTGCCCCCCTTGGGCCTGGTAGGGGTCAAAATAGCTTGGGCTTTATAGGGTTAATAGAGCTGAGTGATAAACCTGCATACAATTCATTATGGGGAATCTCGAATACATCCGAGCCGAGCTAGCCTAATTCCAACTTCAAGGTATCCCCATACAACCGGGTCTATAAGGGACAAAAAAAAAACCCTCTGCACTCTGTCTATTTCATATGCGAAAAAAAGATAATTATTCCTTACCTCCACTCAACATGAAGCTGTAGCCATCACTTGGGACGTTTCTATCTGTCTCTATTAGAACCCAGAACTGATTAGAGTTGATAACTTGAGATTCCAGCGCTGTTCCGTTGTGATACTCAGTTCTATTTGGAGAATTGAAGTTTGGATAATAATCAAACCCCACAATGAAGAAATCTTTTGACTTTTCCAAACTAAAATCTATGACTGTCAAATTGATCGTTGTGACACCGTGCATTCGCACCAGGAAAAAGCACGAGAACCTGTGGGGGAGCTCGGCTGGGTACCCATCACTTTGAACCAGAGCATTCTGTTCGTAGATATGACCGCTTTCACAAACCTGTACTGAAATCAAGAAAGACAAAGCAAAAAGACTGTAAGGTTTCAACAAGAGATAACTTCTTTTTATTCGGTTCGATCTGATTTATTTATTCTCTGTATGGCATAACATTTTTCCCAGCAATATTCTCAAACATAATATGAATATACATGAATATGGTACAACACACTACGTCTTTTTACTACAAATTATCTTATTTAATAATACTAGTACTAGTTCTCCCCACACAAGTTCCATTTTCATTTCATTTCATTTTTTTTCATTTAATTCATTTTTCCATCTACAAACAAAATCATGTGAACATTAATAATTTATAAAAAAAAGTAAGAAGTTTTCTGTGCGAAAGAATTAATGTATTGGCGAAATTACTGTATCAGCTGTCCTATCGATATCAAATGTCACTATCAGTCATTGTAATATGCGAACATCGGAAAAAATAAATGTGAACCATCTATAGGTGTGCTTCAGCTAAAGAGGTGATACTCACTATCCACTACATGTATTAATAGAAAAACCTCTTTGGTTCCAATTTGGAATATTATACAATTTACAGCGCCCTCTTTCAAAATTGATTCACTGAATGACATGAGTATCCCGCAACCACTGGTTTCTCAGTAACAAACTTACATACAGATCAGTGTCTGCAATATTCACCACAATTATTCAATGTACTTATGATAAAAATGCGAACAGAGAAACCCGCACTCATTCTTTGAGCTGTACCAGTGTTTTCCTTCAGTTACAATCAATTAACCCCGAAGTTAATCTTAAGCATGTTGAGCGGAGATTTTTCCGATAGGTTATTTTGTTGTTGTTTCGCTTCAAGCTACTTCTGACAAGCTTTCTGCTACAATATCATAATGTGCACATACTCTTATGCATACATATTTTCAACAATTATATCAACAATTTTCTCTCAGATTCATAATCATTTGATAAATGGAAGGGAGCCCGAAATTTTTGTATTTCATATATATGTATATATGCCCACCTCTTTCATTTGCATCAAGTGTAGCAGAGACTGCTATTCAAGAGTTGGCCTATTTTATAGTCAAAGCAGGAAATGTTCCAGCAAGAAATAAACTGGTGTTTTATGCAGGGTGTATGCCATTGTCCCGCGAGACAGAGACAGGTGGATGCCAACCAATATCTGAGCTATTGAAAGCCCTAGTTCTGTGTTCGTCCCAAACCCTTAATTCTCTTTGCTCGTGTGGTCAGAAGCTATAGTGTGTGTATGTGTGTCACACACACACCCATCAACATGTGATTAACCTGACATAAACCCAAAGGATGTAGGCCTAAATCAACTTTGAAATAAATGCGAAGGATCGCCGAAGCGATGAAGCTTTTTATTTTTTTTTTTGTAATATATATTGAAAAAAAACAGAAAAAGGGAAAACTGACCAGAAACAAATAATAAATAGTGAAAACTTTGAGCAAAAAGAGAAAGTTATATATATTTATATATATATATATATATATATATATATATATATATATATATATATGTATAAATTTTGTGAATAAAAACCGTCTTGTTTGAACTACAGATGGCGTATTCGAGACTCCTTCTTTTATATAAATATAATTATATATATAATATATAAACATGTTACACTAAAGGTAAGTATTGAAGTGCTTAATGAAGAGTAAGGAATTGGCTAAATCAAAACATAACACCACAGGCTTCATACCAAGCGAATAAACACGAATGTCATCCTTTTTTTTTTGTGGCTTTTCTTTATTTCAAAATGCTTGTTTAATTTTCGGCACCCGTATAAAAGGATAATTACATCACCATGGCAAGAGACATATTCTTTAATTGAACATTAACTAGAACCATCTTTTTGACGGTTTGTGTTTGGGCTGAACAGCTGAAGTGTATATGTAGATGGCAGCACTTGCCGAAACAATATTCAACATAGATAATTATAAAGATTACAATAAGTCATAAATCTGAAATCATTCTTTGAAGACTTACTGTCGACGGACCGGTTGCAGTTACGTCCAGCATATTGCCCGATGCACTGACATGTTGCATATCCATAGTCGCCTTCGTCCACACAATTTGCGTTCGTAGTGTCACAGGCGGAGGTTGCACACTCTGAAAATACAACCAAAAAAGAACAAACGCAACATTTATTTATTTTGTCATTTATTCATCTATCTAATTATTAATTTATTCATTTATCTATTTATTTGTCCATTTATTCATTCATTCATACATTCATACGTTCATTCGAATTAATTCACTCATTTATTTACTCATTTATTCATTTATCTGTTCTTCTATCTATTTATTTATCTATTTATCTATCTATCTATGAATAGTATCAAAACAACTACCATGGACAGTAGTTGATGGAAGCTGACGAGGCGATTTGAAGTAGCTTACACAGTGACACAACATATCAATATCACACACAATTTGCTTATGAAATAACTAACATTACACAGCGTACACCTTTTGGAAAACGCTGAGGCGCATACATTGCAGTTGGAACACATCAACACAAGCAAACGCATTATGCACATCGCATTATTGCGTAACCCAAGCATTCGCAAAAGGGTAAAGGTATTACAAACAAACAGGTGCGAACCGGCAATCGACAACACGCAAGCTGACAATGTTTACATCTTCACTTTCTCTCTTTCCTTCTCTCTTCGCGGACGACACTTGTTTATATTTTGCCGCGAAAGACCCAAGAGTATTAGAAAAGGTTATGAATGATGATTTAAAGTCGATGTCAAAATGGTTCTTAGATAATCATTTCCTCCTTAATATAGAAAAATGTCATTTTATGTTGGTCGGTTCAAAGGGATTGTTACGCAAGTTTGAAAATGTGCATCTTTCCATTCAAAACAGTAAAATGCAAAGAGTTTCCAAGTGCAAATATCTTGGCGTTATCCTTGACAGCAGTTTAACGTGGACACCCCAAATAGAAGAAGTGAAGAAAAAGACTTTGAAAACGTTTCACGCGGTAAAACGTGTCCGTCAATACCTCGACCAGTGAACCTCATTGATACTTTACCAAACATTGATTCAGCCACAGCTGGACTATTGTAGTATGGTTTGGATGAATGGTCATGCTTCCCAACTTGCAAAGCTTCAAACTTTACAAAACAGGTGTCTCCGCCTAATCCTGGGAGTTGATGGTCGCTTCAATAGAGAAACTCTGTATAGTACTACCGATGTTAAACCATTGAAAAATCGACGGGAGATTCAGGCTTTGACAATCATCTTTAAATTGCTCCATAACCTCGCCCCTGATTCACTGTCTTCCAGGATTCAGTTTAGATCTCAGTCTTATTACAATCTACGAAACGATAACACCACTGTTCTTCTCCCAAAACCACGAACCAATTTTTTTTTTAAGAAAAAGCGCACTATATTCAGCTTCTAAGCTCTTTAACGATCTCCCTTTGAGTCTCAGGACAATTAATGACATCAAATTATTTATAACAGAAATAAAGAAAAGATTTGTATGATTGAAACAATTTATATTCAACTTATATCCAAGTGTTAATTTTGTATAATCAAATATTTGCTCACAGAACAGGTGTGTCAATTCATTTGCCCCCCCCCCCCTTTTCGTTAGAAGCTCGTCTGTTATTTTCAAACGTTTAAATCTGTTTGCAATGTGATATTATGATTGTCAATTTCTTCAAACCTTTGTGTATTTCTGTATAATTCTTTTCCTCAATTCTCGTTTTGATTTCTTGTGTTTATTGTATATAATTTTTATGTTACACTTTGCATACTTTGTGACTTTTTTCACTTTTCTTTTTTTTTTTGCATTCGTATGTAATTATTATGGCTTTTTTGTATTTCTCTTCATTGTATGATTTCTATGTTTTTGTTATCATTTCACGGCCTTGCTGAAAAATAGCTTTTAGCTGATAGCAAGCTTTTTACCGTGGTAAAATAAATAAACTCAAACTCAAACTCAAACTCTCTCTGTCTCTCTCTGTTTGTCTCTCTCTCTCTCTCTCTCTGTCTCTCTCTCTCTCTCTCTCTCTCTCTCTCTCTCTCTCTTACGGAGTGTACACACTTGAAATTATCTTACGTTGTGCTCCTGGTAATCAATATTGAGTAGTTTGAAGTTGAAATGATGAAACATCAACAAAATCAAAAGACCAAGAAAAAACAAACAGACAAATTAAATACAAATATCATCAGCATTGCCCAATATTTAAGAACTGGGGAAGTTGACAGTGTGTACAGTGCTAGGAGGTTTTGTCCCAATAGGCGCTCAGAGAACACAAAATATCAAAGTTCATAATACAATGGTTAAGTGCTACTTGCGTTTTAGAGGCCCAGTGTTTATTTTTATTCGTTCCGTTTTATTTTCAAAGGGTAACCCTTTAAGTTTGGAAAAAAAAATATTTACAAAGGGACCTTATATCGTAGATAATTTTTCATTTACAATTCAATTTCAATTTCAATTTCAATTTTAATCCATTTTTTGACACGATCGTACTTTTTTGGTAACAGAATATAGGGTGCGTAAAACTATGTAGGATGAAAGGAATGTACAATGATTGCAGCACCTTACTATAATTATACATTATCATAAAACTCAAGTGATATGAAGTAAGTAAACAATGTGTATAATTCGAAAAATGGAGGGACCCAATAACAAGACAAAGCTTGTAGGATGTGGGCCCCTCAGAAGAAAAAAAAACATCAGTTAAAAGTAAGAAAAAAAGTCTGGAAGATTAAATTGAGGAAGATATGAAAGATGAAGTTGCGGCAAACAGTACACAACCTGTGTATAGGCCTATATAGTACTCATTCTCCAAGCACAACTTCTGGCAAATGATAAGGAGCTTTAGATTAGCGATGGGTACGGACGTTAGACGACGATTGCGTTTTCCGTTCTCCTCTCTCCCTGCGTCGTGTTGCAAAGTAGATTAGATTTCGCGAAGACGCAGCCTATACAACGTAAAATGGCGCCCCCATACACTGTAATCATTGCATGAAGTAGCTCTCTGCGCCATGACTTTGAGCGGACACAAAAATGGCCCACAGCTCGTCGCGACGCGTCGGGACAACTCGGACGAGGCAAAATCGACTTTGATTAACGATTTTGAGAATGCGTAGAACATAATGTTTTTCTCTCGGCCGCGTTGTAAAAATCTAAAGCTCCCTAATACATGGTACTAGTACTTTATTCGAGTGCCAGAGAGTACGGTGTGAAGCACTGAACTCTATAGAGTTCAGCGGTGTGAATTCTTCGTTTGTACGTTATCCTCACTCACATTGAAGAGGGCGCACTATAATATTACTACCAGCGTCCCATTAACAAAAAAAAAATGATGTTATGATAGCAACTCTTGCTAAAATGGCAGTTGTCATGGTAACAACAAGAATCCAGCTTCCTGATTGACTGTTGGTGTAGGAATTTGCATTCCAGCAAGACTAATATGCTATCCTAGCATCTTTTATGAAATGGGGCCAAGATGGCTCTGGTTGCAGTCTTTTATTGACAGTAAATTGGAAGAATAAATTTAACCCCAAGCTGCCAGAGAGAAGTTTGCCGCAAAAGTCATCACCCTGTCCTCAAAAGATTTACCCAGACGAGAGCACTCTGAGATAGAAATAGGAATTTCTATGCCTTGAGACGTGCTGCCAATTTCAGAATCAATTAAAAATTCCGCGATGAACATACTTTTGAGATCTCTGCAAGTGAATCAAACATTTCAAATACATCTATTCCATTCAGCTCAAATCAATCACAAGCATGAATTTATACGGAATAAGACAGCTATGCAGAGATCCGATGAGGACATTTCCCGAGAAGTTACACTAACAGGTAACTTGTGTTGCCCTGAAACAATAGACCAGTGTTTTAATACAATTGATCCAAAAAAATATGTAAAAACGCATACAAATACACACACAAACACGCACACACAAACGAAAAATACAGAGAAGGTACAGGTTCACAGACATTACATAACATTACATAACAATAACATGAAAATGAACAATAAATCGCTCAAAAGAAAGCGAATTTGTTATTTTTCTGTACGTCGATAATATAATCAATGAATAGCAGAATAAAACTAAATCATGATAAAAATGATGTCACACAGCACGAAACGACTGGAATATTCTTTCGGTTTCTTATTTTTCTGACGAAGTAGTCCGTAACAAGTGTTTTCATTATCACTTATGTGACTGAACGTTTTCAATCTCAGTCAATTCAGTTCAAGTCATATTTATTTCGGGGTTTTTTTCACGATAAAATAATATATAAACACAAATTTCACTCTCTTCAGTGATAAAAATGATGCATGTAAATTCATACAAAGAAAACAATAATCAAAACTTACAGTAAGGGTACATTACAATGGTTGCCAGAGTAACGAAAGTGAAATAAATGTCAATATGCATTGTGTGAAAAAAAAAAAAAAAAAAAAAACACCGGAGGGACCCACTAAAAAAAAACAGCGCGTGTAGAGTGTGGGCCCCTCTCACACCAATGATACGATTTTAAGGAAGAGATATGATTATCTAGAACTTTATACTCTGAACACTTTCTACGGAAACAAGGAGCAACTGCAGCAACTATAAAGGTACCATAATAGTGGGCGTCCACAAAATCCATCGGGTATACCGAGCCTGTTGGAAAGAACAGTGTCTCACAGTGTATTCACAATGTGGTCACACAGTCGACAATGTGAAAATTTCAGTGTGAGGACTTGCACATCATGGTGCTGGGGGGGGGGGGGTTCACAGAGAGTTAGCCTGTAATTCTATTTCGAGGCACATTGTGGAGTTGGAGAAGAAATGCAATCTGCTAAAATGTGTGATTATGCGTTTTATGAAAATATACAAACATGTAAAATCTGCGAACATTATAAACTTTCGTAGGCTTTGTGTTACATGCTTTTGTGAAAACGGCAGTTTCCAGGTTAGCTTTGAAAGAATGTGATTTGAGAGAATGTTTACAAAAACGGATAGGCCTACAGGGACAGACATACTAATTCCACAAACATGGTGCAACCGCTGAGAAGGCCCCATCTCCAAACGATGACTTGGTTCTCGAAGTTACATAAAATTTCAGCAGATCAGAGGCTAACACTCAGCACAATAAGATCTTCAATACACGAGGGAGCAAAGCCATCGAGTGCTTTCCAAGTGATGGATAGAATATTGTATCCAATATGAAAATAGCCAATGCAAGCTTTTCAAGACGCGTACAATGCATTCCTTTTACATGTTTTGGATAAAACAGTGGTGTTTTATGCTCTTGATTATTTGCAGCTTAGCTGATTAAAGAGATAGCATATCATACGAGTTGCACAGAGAGGATTTCAGTAATCGTCGTGAAGTTGCAAATACGTGAATTATAATCAGGACATCTTTAACTGACAGTGTTATGTTCCTCATCTTAATGGCAATACGAATGTGGCAATGAGTGGACTGGCATCTCTCCGAACATGTAGCAAGTTTCCACTACTACCATGACGACAGTGAGAAGACCCGAATCGACATGTGTTAAAGGAAACCAAAACTCAAAGAGCAATGTGGATTGAGTGAAAGCAGCAACATTAGTTACACACATCAGTGAAAGTTTGAGAAAAATCAGACAATCGATGCAAAAGTTATGAATTTCCAAAGTTTTGGTGTCGCAATCACTGGGTAAGGAGACTATAGTTCATAACGTCATTTGTGGACAGCAATATAAAGAAAATATAAAGAAAATTCCACTTCATTTTCATGAAAATTACACATTCCATCAACTTTTAACTGTCATCATTCTAAGGGTAGTAATCATTTCCCCTGCTTTCTGGAAGCGGTTAGTCAAGTGCTCTTTTATTACGCAAGAAAAGTGAAAGCATGTTGAATTTTCTTTACATTTTCTTTATATTGTTGTCCACACATGATGTCATAAACTCAAGCAGTCTCCTTATCCAGTGGTTCCAACACCAAAACCTTAAAAGTTCATAGCTTTTGCATCGATTGTCCGATTTTCCTCAAACTTTCACTAATGTGTTTTACTAATGTTGCTGCTTTCACTCAATCCACATTTCTCTTTAGGTTTTGATTTCCTTTAAGAAGATATATTCTCTTTAGATCGGTTCCAATTTAGTCCTCTCCGTACCACTAATTGCAATAACCACTCACATAGTATAGCAACAAAATTAAGAGCGGAGTTTACAGCGTTAATCCCATGCATGTTTATTTATTCTGCCAGCGCGTGGTACATTACTCTTATGCAAAGGAGAATGTCTCCCATAAACGTTCCTTGGATCATAAACCAATGAAGTAATAGCAACATAACAATATGAATTTGAATGACAAACATTCATTGGAAGAAAAAAAAAAACCTTCCCATGGGCGTTTCAACGGGTCGGTATTTTTTTTTTTTTTTTTTTGCGTTCTTCTCCACATGTGCTTCAATTGAACGATATTGATAGCTTCTTAAAATCTTCGAGATTTGTAAAGTACATCACAATCTTTACAGCGACACTCACTCCGCTAAATACTGCACAGGGATGTTATTTGCATATTGTTTTCCTGCATAGTAGAATGGAGATGTTTTATTCAGACGTCAAGAATTGAAATGAAAGTACAATAAGCCTAACTCGAAGATAAACAGTAGAAACATGAAGCTGTTTGTGGAATACGAATTACCTCAACGGGACAGGACAATATCCTACGCTTATTGACAACAAATCTATTCTTACCATCATCAGTTTAATGTGAATATTTCCTGACACAATGAAATCCACATTTTTTTTTTAATCATAAGTACGCATTTTCTCGAATTGGTACTGTCACATGGTAAGGATGGTATGTGCCCCCTGCTTTCCAAAAGAGGTAAGTAAAGTGCACTTTCATTTTGCTAGAAACATAAAATTATGTTGAGTTCTGTTAACTTTTTCTTTATATTGTTGCCCTGCAGTAATGTCACAGACTGATGTAATGTTCTCATCATGGGATGGCGGCATTGAAACTTTATACATTTTATAACTTAATAAATTTTGATCCGATTATCCAATTTTCGTCAAACTTTTACTAAACTCACTAATCTTTCTACTGATATTGCTGCACTCACTCAATCTACACATTATTTTATTTAGATAAACTAGCTTGTTCCTTAATTTGAGGCTGGTCATGTTCTTTTGTGACGTTCCAGTTACTCTACTCAGGGAAGCACATATCTTGGGATTTCTGTAATAGTGTAACTTGAATTCGGAATCAATTTATGTGACCGAGTCGAACATGCGTTGAGTGTTGTTAAAACAAAAACAAGAAACACACCCAAACCATGATGCCATATAAAGCATTTTCTAAGCATTTAACTCTAATTCTAGGTCAGAAATAAGGTCCCTTTTCAGCCGTTATTTATTTTTTCATTCATTTTAATAATTCATTCTTTAAATACAAGTTTGTTGTTTATATAATGTGCATATACAGTGCGAATATACAGAGTGAATAATGTACACTAAGATTGTTTCGCTCTTTCATACCTCTGCATTGCTACTTTTTAAGTCAGTTATGCAGAACCTTCGTTAATCTGCGACGATTATCGGGTAAGACCTACACAATGTAAAAAGAAAAACACAATACATGTTCGGGACCAAGTAATGAGAAATGAATGGGGTAAAAAGTCAGGAAGAGTAATAACTCACCCCCTACGGCTGAAACCTGAATAATATGGATGAAGCAAAGGGCTACGAAGATTAGGAGCCACCTAGCCATGGCGGACAAACTTTCCAGTACAGAACTCCAAAGATAATGAACTTCAAATTAGGAGAAGGTAATGGGCTTGGCCTTACTGGCCTGTGGAAGCACTGTTGGCAGTCTGATGCTGTCGTGTGTTCTCGTGCTTCTGATTTACAAAACCAGTTCAAGGTACCACACCTTGCTCTCGACGCTGCTCGATAGTACCTCAATAAAAGCGTCATGCACGATCAAGCGTCTATCTGAACCGAATCATAACCCCACCCCCATCCCTTCCTTCTCTCTCTCTCTCTCTCCCTCTCTTTCTCTCTCTCTCTCTCGCTCTCTTTCTCTCTCTCTCTCTCTTTCTCTATGTATTTATCTCTTCTTATATATTAGTGACAATACATAAAAGGAGAAAAAAATTGCCATCACTTAATGATAATAGAGACCTTGACATGGAGTTGACTTTGGGGGATTGGAATCCTGTTGATGAAAGCTACGTACACCAAAGCATACCAATCCCGCATCCCACACAAAAAGAGAACAATACTCATTTCATTGTAACCAATCACCTGCAACAGTTATCGAGGGCGCCATTCAAGCTGGTCAACTCTTTAATGCATTAAAAGGTGCATGGTCCCGGTGTTTTAGTCATTTTTTACTTTTTGATTATTTAAAATAATCTATTATGCAACAGTGGGATAATATAGGAGTTTTTTAGGTGACAGTTTTGGTGCCTTATAAAACAAACACAGAAATATTTTGAGTTTTGAATATATATTATTACGCATTTATAAAATGCAAACTACATATATACATCAGTACGAATTTATATAATATGCACAATAATATAATATATTATTACGCAAGTATATAATATAAACCCACGTATATATTTTTATAATATGAACCCATATACTGGGCCGGGGAGAATCGGCAGATTTATATATACGTGTATACCATTATATAATATTTTCAATTACTGTTATATAAACCCACATGTATACCACTACAAATACTATAGAACAAACCAATTTAGATTATTACGAATTCATGAACTTAATACATATCGCTACATCCCTCATTTCACCTAACAAACCACCCATTCTCATTAACAACTCATGATTTTATATAAAGAATACGCACATTGTGGGGAAAATTATCAATAGATAGGTCCCCATTAAATTCAACAATAGAATAGTATACAAATAGTGAATGGTCACGAGTGCAATGGTACGAGATTTGAAAAAATTGAAAGATAGAGGCGCTCTATTCAATGAGGCGAAGCCGAGTTGAATAGTGCGCTCATCTTTCACCGAGTGCGAAATCTCGTTCCATTGCACGAGTAAAGACCATACACTATTTGATTTATACAACGTCCAAGTAGATCTTTTTGGTCTAAGTAGGCCTAGAAGTCTATGTATGAAAATACTTACATGTGGATCCACTGCGATTCTCTTTCTGGCTTGTGCAATCAGTGTAGATACAGGTCACAGCTATACTAGCGCTCATGATACACGTACACTAGCACTACGTAGGCCTACGTACGCGCATGCATGTACCGCCCACGTACCTGCGCTAGCTGCATGCGATCCTCAATATGCAACACACAGTACACGCAGTACCGAGCAATTTCTCGAACCGTGGAATAGAACAAAAAAAATCGAACCAAGTTGTACGCAAAAATAGAACCAAAATTGCACGGCGCGTTGAATGGAGTACTTATTAAATAAATTAAAATGTGTACGCATGCGCACGGCGCAAGTTTCCTATAGAGACCTACGCTATCGACTTCTCTTTGGCGCTTACGCTTTGGCCCACTTTCCCAAGTCCGAAGAAGTCCGATTCACTGTAGTCAGTGGTCCGATCACAGTTCGGCTCGTGATTCGGCTGAGGATGACAGCTTAAGCAAACTTCTTTTGTGATGTCATAATAACAAGCACATATGCACGCACCCTGGCATTACTACAGACTGCGCGATGCGCAAAGAAGACAACAAAGGCAACGTTACTTAGCAACACCTACGCACTTTACTCTTGATGACAGCGCCATCTATACTACCGGGACTATGCCCCTTTAATAGAAGTGGTGCATGTAGACAAAAACGAGAAAATGACAAACAACTCAGTCATGGACAAATTTCATATTCTTTTGTACTCTCTCCCTCTATCTTAAGCACGCACATACACACGCGCGCACACACACTCGCACACACATATTTTTTGCATAATCTAAATATTATGTGTAGGTGTTCAGACGTCTGAGTATTAGGCAAGTTGAATGTCTGAAACAAATCAGCATTCATTGTTCATTCTCTTACCATAAACTTTCCAGAAACCAGTTACCAAGATTTCTTTTTTTATATGCTGCAGTAGACTGTTCCAAGCGAGAAAACAAGACAGTCTATAGCACTCCTAAAACTCTTTATAGTTCAATGGGATCTCCCCTCCACTGGCGAGCACTGCGTGGTATAGTGGGCAATGCTCTATGATAGTAAATGGAAATTCTGGGGTTCGAATCCTGCTTGGTTTGATTTTCCTTGGTGAAGATATTTTGCCCACACTGTGCCCCTGAGCTCCGTAGCTGACAATGGTGTAGTAATAATAACACAAACAGGGCACTACGAGGATGGGAGATCCTAGTCAACACTGAAGAGGCTACCCTGCGTCAATAGCACAGTATAACTGTCATCTGTCGTCACCATCATGTTCCAGGGACGGATCCAGGAATTCCGTAAAGGGAAGGCGCCTTTGCAAAATTAAAGGGGGGCGCACGCACCCCCACCCCTTCCCCATTTTTTTCTTTTGTTTTAACCAAAAATAAAGAGGGGGGCGCCCACCCCCCCCCCCCCATCTGCCACTGCATTACTCCTACTCCACTCAAGTATGGCTTCGACACCGTCAACCACACCCTCTTCCTAAACAGACGTCAATCGCAAAGAAGGTTGGATGATTCTATGATAACGGTATTCCGTCCCTGATGTCACCAATGAATGATGATGAATCAAAATGAGCCATTGTACACTCAGCTGTGGAGTACATCAAGATTCCGTCTAAAGTGCACCAAAAGTTTGATTCTACAATCCCGTTTAGTTCAGTTCAGTTCATTTTTATTTTTCTCCATCATACACTGTCCATCGCAACTTTACTCGATAACTTTTATGCACCGTGTACGTGAAAGTAAAGAATTTCAACACAAGTAGTCAATAAAAAGGGGAATACATTACACCTTAGAAGGGGCTAATGCAAATAAGCATTATGATAATGGATCAATCAGAGGATGGCGATGGGGAACCCACTGAAAAGCGAAGCTCGTAGATTGTGGGCAACCCAGTTGCAATGTACAATGCACTTAAGAAAACAGGAAGAAATTCATAGTCACCAAACCTATTTCATATTGCATGAACAATTAACCAAATAAAACATAAATGCATACAGAAATTTTTATTGTTTCATAGGGCTTATGAAATAAATGAAACGCAAAAAAAGAAAGAAATCCAGCAGTTTGTAACGTGAAGAATCCCCTTAGATGAATAATATAATTTCTGCTCATTTCTCGACCATACGATATCTTGTAGGTTTCAAGGAAACACAGGAGCAATCCTCAATGGTATGATGTAATTAAAGTCGGTTAGAATAGACCAGTCAAAATATTAAAAAAAAAAAAAACTTATATCATCCCCACAACATTTCAATACCATTGGGTAGAATATCCCTACAAATATATTATAAAGCATAATAATTCTTTGTCAAAGTACTTTCAAGGTAACGCATACCTTCAAGTTGAATATTGTCAGTAGTCACTAGAGCCAATTAGGGCGTCGTTAAGCTTTAGCATGCCAGGGTATACTATATTTTGAGATTTCCTAAAATCACGTTGCCAATCATTGGCAGTTCATTACTTAGCTATCTAAAAAAAAAAGGGGGAAAATGATTTCTAGGCCTATTCTATCGAAAAGATCTGATATAACTGAATTTATTTCACTGTCATGTCGTTTGCTAAAAATATTGTCTCTTTTAGCGGTCGGTAAACCCATAAACTATCTCCCATGGAAGAACACCTCGGAATATTTTGCTTATGGAGAGTTATAGGAAATAGATAATAATAAAGATAATAAATAATGATAAAAATAAATAAAGATAGTACGATGTTCTATAGGACGTGGTCATGCTTACCTTATCTTAGTTTAGGAGTGACCAAAACTGAAAAAAAAAATATTTTCAACAATACTATATCGTATGTGCCTTTAAAGAGAAAAGAGAAACACACTGCCTATCTGACCGGGTTACTGGCTACATAGTGGACCGTAGTGTCTGTTAGATTTCTGGGCTAAAATCTTTGGGGGAATACGAGCTGATAGTCAGTGCTCTGTAGAACTTCGAGTTGGATATGACTTATGTGGATATTCAAGTTTAGGTGAAATGCATTGTAAATATTAGTGGTCTTTGGTCTTTTGAAGCATTTACAAATGTCCAGAAATAATTGATTTATCGCATTAGTTTTAATGAGTTTTGGTGAGGCTCATACAAGCTCACATAAGTTAGGAATGTATTCTTCCTTAAATTACATCTCCATTGATGTAGATTAACCTAATTATAAAGGCAAAATTATTATTTTTTTTTTATTTGGTTTTTTGGGCCTGATGTTACCATCATAATTTGATGAGAGGTGGCCCTCGACTACCAAATTGTAAACCATAATCAAAATAACTTATACACTGTATGCATATACAAAATAACAAAAATCATTTCTTACAACAAACTGATTAAATACGAATTAACACAATTCTTAAATCTGTCCATATTTGGAGCTAGAGGAAATATGTTGGTGGGAAGTGAGTTCCACAGCCGAGTCGTCCTTGGTATGTAAGAAGACTGATGGAGATACGTGTTCGACTTTGGTACAGTAACTCTGTAGGGGTGAGCAGTTGCAGAAGAGCGTGTCAATCGAACATTGGAGACCAATGGGAGAAGGATTCCAGATAGCTCAACGGACGGTCTCAAGAAGAAGTGACGGTAGAAAGTACAAAGAGATGCCACATTTCTCCGGTGCTCCAGTGGATAAATTCCAACTTTGATGGGGTCATCAATTCTTAAGAGGCGAAGGGCTTTTCTCTGTAGCCTGTCCAGTAGCCCAAGTGCAGTGGAACCAGCTCCAGCCCATATCGGTCATGCGTACTCCATTAAGGGCCTAATGTATGCTTTGTAGATGGTGACTCTTGCCTTGAATGGAAGGAGATCTCTTGAACGGCTAAGAATGTAGAGCCTCTTTGCAACCTTTTTGGCAAGGCATGTGACATAAGGAGCCCAAGTCGAAGTGTTGGTGATGATAACACCAAGGAGGGTGATACTTCTGGTTGGATTTAGGGCAGAATTCATGAAGTAGAGAGGAGGGTGGTTCTGGTTCCGTTTCCTGCTGATGATCATCTCTTCCGTCTTGCTTGCATTGAAGATGACGCACCAATCTGTTGCCCATTCTCAATAGTCAACAAGTCACGCTGGAGGCTCTCAGCACAGATGGTTCTGTCACAAGAATTTTTTATAACAATGTGCAGAGTTGAGTCATCAGCAAAGAGGTGAAGATCATTTTCCACTAGGGAAGTCAAGTCGTCAATGTACATAAGGAAGAGCAGGGGCCCGAGCACACTTCCCTGTGGCACACCAGCAGATAGGGTCTTGGATGTTGAAGTGTAGCCATCTAGAACAACAGCCTGATGCCTATCGGCCAAGAATGATGAAATCCATCCATTATATCTCCATGTATGCCAAAGGATGACAATTTCATTAAAAGGCCACGGTGCCAAACACAGTCAAAGGCTTTCTTGATGTCTAAAGCTATGAACCTGACTTCCTGCTGAGAGTCTAAGGAGTCATTCCACCATTGGGTGATATATGAAAGCATGTCAACAGTGGATCTGTTCTCCCCGGAACCCATATTGCGCATCGCTCAGAAGTTGATGTCTTTCAAGATGTTTCCGAATTTGGTCACTAATGCTCTCCATTACTTTCGAGATGATAGAAAGAAGGGATATGGGCCTGTAGTTGGATGGATCTTGTTTGTTCCCTTTCTTGGGCACTGCTACAACATGAGCAGTTTTCCACTCTGAAGGCATGGATTTGCTGTTCAAGGATATTTGGAAGAGCTTTGAAAGAACAGGTGCAAGCTCTGGCGCACAGTTCTTAAGTACCATGGCTGAGATGCCATCTGGGCCAGTAGCCTTGGATGTGTCGAGATTACGGAGTTTCTTGAGAACAACCTTAGGCCAGAATCTGATGGTAGAGATGGTTTCATCAGTTTTTAAGTTCAGATTGGGAGGGACTTTGCCCTTGTCGTCAAGATGAGCATTTGCAGCGAAGGTGTTGTTCAGGAGCTCGGCTTTGTCGACAGTCTCGCTGAAGATCTGTCCATTGTCACTTTTCAATGGAGGAACAGCGGATGTTTTGTTGCTATCAGTTACAGATTTCACCAGTTTCCACCATTGTTTACTGTTGGCATACTTGACTTCCTGCTCCAGGTGGTGCGAGAACTGAATACGAGCTCTGCGTATGATGCGCTGGCATTCAGATTTGGATTTCATGTATAAGATCCATAGTTCACTTGTGCGGTTTTTTTTTTTTTTGCCACTGTTTGCATGCTTTTTATTTGGTTTTTGACAGCATCATGACATCTACCATTGAACCATGGTTTATCCGAGTACTTGTGTTTGGTAGTTCTGGACGGTATGAAAAGGTCCATGGCATCACCAGTGTTGTCTTTCACACTGTTCCAAGCATCATCAGCACTATGTGCCTTTGAAAGGGAGGACCAGTCAGCTTCAGATAGAAAAGAGCGCAATGCATGACCCTAAACATATTGTCCGACAGGAAATACAACACCGTTCTTGAATCTCCGCAGAGTCTGCTGCAGTCACCTATTCAAGAATGCGACCGATTTATTCCTAACAATGCTGATAGTCTCCATTCAACAACAGCTATTGACTGAGTCTACTTTGGTGAAAATTAGCCACTGTAACCAGAGGTCATATCGTCTGCGGCAAAATAATGTTTTCAGTCTCCTGTCAAAGAGAAAGCAGGTATTTATCTATCTAATTATTTATCTCTTTATCTATTACTTACTAATTTATTTATAGATTGATTTATTTATTAATAAAATTTATTTATTTATTTTCTTGTTAATCTATTTATCCATTTATTGTCCCCGCCGAACGAGTTCGAGCAGGGGACTATGAAACGGGCTCCGTACGTGTGTGTGTCCGTGTGTCCGTCCGTCTGTCTGTCCGTCCGTCCGTCTGTCTGTGCGTCCGTGTGTGATCAAAATGTTCAATTTGCTACTTCTCTGTCATTTATGAGCCAATTTTGATTCTGTTTGCTTTATATGGTAGCACTACATGGGAGCTTTGAAACTTCTACACAGAATTTCAGTTGTGACCTTTGACCTTGACCTTTGACCTATATTGTACATTTTGTTTCAAAATGCTACTCCTCCGCCATTTCTAACCCAATTTCGATTCCGTTTGCTTTATGTGATGGCACTAGGTGAGGGCTTCAAAACTTCTACACAGAGTTTTGACCTTTGACTTCTTTGACCTTTGACCTTGATTTTTGACCTATATTGAACATTGGCTACAAAATGCTACTCCTTCGCCATTTCTAACCCGATTTCGATTCCGTTTGCTTAATGTGATGGCACTAGGTGAGGGCTTCAAAACTTCTACACAGAATTTTGACCTTTGACTTCTTTGACCTTTGACCTTGATTTTTGACCTGCATTGTACATTTTGCTACAAAATGCTACTCCTTTGCCATTTCTAACCCAATTTCATTTCCGTTTGCTTTATGTGATGGCACTACAGTCTGTAGGTGAGGACTTCAAAACTTGAGCCAATTTTGATTCTGTTTGCTTTATATGATAGCACTACATGGGAGCTTTGAAACTTCTACACAGAATTTCAGTTGTGACCTTTGACCTTGATTTTTGACCTATATTGTACATTTTGCTACAAAATGCTACTCCTTCGCCATTTCTAACCCGATTTCGATTCCGTGTGCTTTATGTGATGTTACTAGGTGAGGGCTTCAAAACTTCTACACAGAATTTTGACCTTTGACTTCTTTGACCTTTGACCTTGATTTTTTTACCGATATTGTACATTTTGCTACTAAATGCTGCTTCCGGCGGGGACATATTTTACGCACCGCGTAATTTCTACTTTTTTATTTATCTATCTATCTATCTATTTACTTATCTATTTATTCATTTATTCATTCATTCATTCTTAATCTCTTGTCAGGGTAGCCCATTCACCAATAAGTAGTGGTCTTCCATGGAACCCTAAAAAATTTAATGAACATAGTATATGAAATAGGAAAACGTATACAGAAGATAAATAGATATCTACTTTCCAAAGATATATACTGAACATTGCAAAGTAACATAAAAAAATTCAGTGTATATTGATTATTCTACAATAAGAGTTCACCAGAATGCTGATATATCAATTAAATCGCTATTGTGCAGGAATGATTAGCTAACACAAAATAAATTTGGTGTGTTACTTACAAATAACAATTTTGTTTAAACAATCTCTTAAACTAATATATAGAAGAAGCTGATCTGATTAAATAATCTTCAATTAAAGAAGATACTATTGGTCTAGACTTGTGACAATCAGAGCGAAATTTTGGCAAAGTAATATAGAAATTGATATTATGATTGAGTATGTAGGCATAGTATTACACAGGAGTTTGGCATTTCATATTGGCCAGGCAGCATTTAACCACTTCCTTTTCTTCTCAGAGCCTTCACACACCCACTTCTAAATGCAATTTACAAAGGGTAGTTGTTGTTGTTGTTGTTTTTATCACCTTATCAACTAGCATTTCTCACATTAGTATTGTAATAAAGCAGCTTTATCATGAATTATTTTGGCGCATGACCCGAGGCGTCTTCGAAGTCGTAGGTGGATTTTCTAAACGACTGGGAAATAGGTCATGCAGGAGGGGGAGTATTGTTGGAATGTTGGCACTGACTAATCTGAATGTTTCTTTGTGTTCACTCCCTCATTTTTCCCATTCAGAATCCATTCAACTTCCTCTATCTGGAAAACAAGTCCGATGATTTCTATGATCCTAATTTAGGCCTACATACATGTACATTTGAAGAGCTTGCTTCCAAAAGGCGTTAAATCCATGGAAAATAATGGATTTTAGCGCTTTTTGGAAGCAAGCTCTTCATTTATAGACAAGTATGCAAAAATTTAATATGGATAACAAATTGATTCGATGAAATAAAGTCGCTTTTAAGGGAAATATGCGAGAGTAGATATTCGTTGGTATGGACTCATTAAGCAAAGCAAACCATGAGCACATAAGTTGTAGCTTTCCCATTCAGAATCCTGTCAATTTCCCCTATCTTTATGGAAAACAAGTCCGATGATTTCTATGGTTCTAATTTAGGCCTACATACATTTATAGACAAGTATGCAAGCATTTGATATGGATAACAAATTGATTCGATGAAATAAAGTCGCTTTTAAGGGAAATATGCGAGAGTAGATATTCGTTGGTATGGACTCATTAAGCAAAGCAAATCATGAGTACATGAGTTGTAGTTGTTGTTGAAGTGAAGTGTAGTAGCAACTGAATAGGGAATCAGTTCATCAGTGAGTGCTGTTTATTAAGGTCTTCTGCCACTCAATACGTTATTTTCCAGTCTACATTACAAGGGACCGAAAGAAACAAATCAGCATTTATATAACTCAAATTTCATTTTAGCATATCAAAAATAATAATAAGATTACATAATAACAAAATAATGAATACAAGTTTTAACCGAGCGCGAACGAACAGAATCCTCATGTGTCATGAAGGGATTGATTGTGGCTTTTGGGTGTGGCTAATACCAACACGAGAACAGCATCAAGGAAATAGGAGCGGCCAGATATATTTGAGGCGGAGTTAATAGTATAGGGCCCCATTTCTCTCTCTCTCTCTCTCTCTCTCTCCTTTCGATCTTTAAAATAACAACAACAACGGAGTTAATAAACCAGGGCCCCATTTCATAGAATATGTAAGGATAGCAACTCTTGCTGGAATGGCAACTTCCCACAGCAACAGCAAATCAGGAAGCCGGATTCTTGTCGTTACCATGACAATTGCTATTCCAGCAAGAGTTGCTATCATATCAACTTTTTTTTTATGAAATGGAGCCCAGGTCTTTGAAGTACAATCTCCGTGTAGTTTCATCCTTTCTCTTATTTTGTATTCTCCATCTTTTGTTCATGATATGCTGTCGATTATTTAGAATCCTAATTATATCAATATTGTAATCATACTAAAAACTTTCATCGGCTGGGGATGATGATATATTAAATGACTGAGCTTCAACCAACTTTGAATTGTAGAGGGCAAGCTTTCGTTCTGCTCCTGAGGACTTTCTCAAGCCTTACGCAGTGAAGTGTTGTCTTGCTGCCGTTGCCTGTCTTTGTTAATCACTGGACCATAGATGCCATATGGTCCAGAAAGAGAAGAAAGGTAGGGAAGCAATAAAAAGACTTTATTCCCCTCTAATCAGCCATCCACAAGAATTATCACACAATATTACCAAAAATTTATCAATACAATATTGCAGTATAAAGCTGGGGTTTTTTTTTTCCTTAAAAAAAAAAAAGCTTTTTGAATATCTGCTTACAGTAGATTCTTGGTTTGGTATACATATTTGAAAAGATTAAAGTGCCTATCTATTTTTCTCTCAAAGCAGCATCCTTCTTGCAAATTCTTTCTAATTTTGTGCAGATTTTATCGTTTTACTGCCTCTCATTCCTGCTTGAAAGAACACAGTGTCCCACAGAGTAAAACACAGCGTGAAACACCGCGTGAACGCATTGTGGTCACATTATGAACACAGTGTGAAATCTCTTCACATGGTAGAATTCGAGCGTTTTACCAATGTCAGCACACTGTGAATAATCGATCACAGTGTGAAACAGAACATTACAATGTGAACTCTCTGCTGTGAAAAACTATACCAGTGTGAAATCCCAAATACACTGTTGGATTCGAGTATTTTCACATAATCAACTGTGTGTACACACTGTGAAACACTGTTTTCTCTCCAGGTAGTGAAACAAAATGTGTTAATTCTATGATAATGATATAAGAATATATGCAGCAAAAATTTCCACGGTATTTGATGGGTTGATCTACTAGAGCAGGGGTGGGGAAATGGCCATAGAGGTAAATACAGACAAAACCAGCTATCACACATACTACAGACACATGGAATGTGTGTGGGAATGCCGAATGCCCATTTCTTTGTGCAGCAGACCTAATAACAGGTGGTAGGTGGCGGACATATTTAGACGAAAACATTGTTTCGTCTTTTACAGATGAATCTCTGCGTATGGGGTACAGCAAGCAGAGTTACAATAGGGGTATTTACACAGTCAGAATGCACAACTACCCGTCATCAGCAAAATTTGGGTGAAGAAAGAGGGAAATATGGCAAGATTTGTTGAAAGTAGCAGGGTGAATATAGGCGAGAGCTTCATGCTTCAGACATCAATGGACACACCTCTTGATGATAATGAAGAGTCAAAGTGGAAAGAATCTAATAATCACCGCCATTATAAGCCCAAACGTCACACTTTATCAGTAAATGCATCGAGTTATTATCAATGGGACTTGCACCGAAGCGACTTCACTAAAACGACACGCTATTACTGATGGGATTAATAATCTCTTTGCACAATAATGCTCTTAAAGGCCTGATAAGAACAAAAAAAAAAGACAAACGAAAACAGGCAAGAAACCAAGTTTGCAATCCCATGACACCTCTCTCTCTCTGACACACACACACACACACACACACACATGAATACAAGCTCATGAACACACCACGCACACAAAGATAAACCCATAAACCTTCTCTTCTTGCGTACCTTTTAGCAGAATTTCATTGAAAGCTATAGATAATTTATATTAACAAAGAAACAACAATAATGCATATAATTATATACACACAAAATAACAGCGCACACTATTTCAATCATTTGATATAATGCCGCTTGATCATAATGATTCGTTCATTTGAGAAAGATTTATCCAAACACACACAAACCTATACCCATACACACTCACGAACACATAATCCACACCCATTATGGCCGTTAATGCTCCACAAGTATCCATACGTTTGTGAGTATAAGCTGCAAAGTTTCCCATAATGTATACTTACGCCACAATTATCATCTAGCGAGTCTAATTTTCGCGCGTTGGGACTTCCCGACAATTTCGCGAGTGGTTACACTCGCGATTGTGGAGTACAGTTCCAAATGGAGAAATGTATGCATGTACGTCACATTCATGTCGGGATGAGAGTTGATATTTTCACCCGTTTTTAGATTCGCGAATAGCACCCGACTCGCGAAATTTGCGAAAGTAAAAACCTCGCGAAATATTTGGCGCCTGACAATTCCAGCTTAAATAATGATTGTTAATCATTACTCTTTAAAGTTTAGTGCAGTCATTTTCATCTAATGCAATCAGCCAACAATCTTTATAGCATATTCAAGCTGCTGACTGATATCGAAGTGTGTAGATTAAGAATAGCCTTCATGAAATTCTTTACCAGTATTTTATTCAGATATAATTCATTACTTTAACCTGGATGATTTTTCTTTCTGTATTCTGAATTTAATATCTGAGTAAGATTATGTAGATTTATATACAAAGACTAAAACAGTATTATGTCATCCGCACGAATCACGTTAAAAATCGACCATGAATTTATTATATCATCAAAGATAGTAGAGGTAAAGCATTGAGCCATGGGGAACTCCACATCGGATATTTACTATAAAATTATTAATCATGACCTTGTTTACTAGTACACGTGGATCGAATGAATGCGGCAAACTCAAAATGTGAAGAAAATGAGACAAATCGCTGAAAAGTTATGAATTTTAAAGGTTTCGGAGTCGCCATCGCTGGATGAGAAGACTACAAAATTTTGCGACTTCACGTTAAGAAAACGACAGGTAAGTAAAGAGAATTCCACAAAATTATCTTTTTTATGTAAAGTACATTATGTTACTTGTTACTGACACAATGTTATGGTAGTTATTGCCCCTGCTTCATGAAAAAAGTAAATCTCTTTTATTAGGCTGGAAAAGTGAAAAACGTTAAATTTTATATGTAATGATTTTCTGTATATCGTTTTCCGTACGTGACATCACAAAGTGTTGTAGCCTTCTCTGCCAGCCATGGCGGCACCGAATCTGTAAAGAATTCATAACTTTTGAAAAGATTCTCAAATCAGAGTTCCTCAAAACTTCTTTGATGAGTTCTACTACTATTGATGCATTCCCAAACAATCTATATGTAAGTTTCGGTTTCATTTCCCTTGCGACAGTTGTTATAGTTTGCAGACGTCTGTGCTAAGATAGGTAAAGATAGCACTCCGTCAAGCGTACGAGCAAAACACTGTACAGTCTGTCAAAAAAATAAATACAATCGGATTTTTGCATTGATAACACCCAATATGATTAAACCGTCTAAATGCTACTTCCGGGTCTTATAATATAACATCTTAGCTCTATTTTGCAGAACATCCCATTCAATTTGGTTAAGCGGTCACAAAGAAATGTGGATTGATGTAAAGCATGTCATGAGTCTGATTCTTCCAAGTTTAGCACTTGGATGCTCTTGGAACTGCACATTAATGTGTGAACACAATAGACAGAACTTGGAGGGAAGGGATTCAAGACACTCTACAAAAATCCTCATTTCTCTCTGACCACCGAAGCAAATCGAATGGGGTTTTCTGTAAGATGTGGGCAATGAGTTATAGTTTCGTACCCTGAGGTTGTATTTGGATTGATTCACTACTTTTAAAGTTATCGTTGCGGAAGGTACCGTTGTGATTTTTGGGGGACATACGGTATGAACTCAATCGCTTTTAATGAATTGAAATGAATTGCACTGAATTGAATTTACATTTATTTCCAATCATAACTTATAAACGTGACACAGAATGACCTCATTGAAGTTTGGAACATAACTGGTTATGATGTACAAAATACTGTTTAAATCAAGACAGAAGTAGAGATTACCACATTTTGAAGTAAGCAAATACAGCCTAATAGATGACTTTAGATAATACAATTAACATAATTCGGGAGAGGGGGACCAAAACAGAAAATAAAGTGTCACAAGCAATTAACTATCTCTTACTATTTCTTTTTTTTTTTAGAGAGAGAGAGAGAGAGAAACTGACTGAAAAGGTAATAAGCTTATATAAAAACAGGTCCCTCGGTAGAAAGGAAATAGACGTCAGACTAAGAAAAATATGAAAATAAAAGACAATAAAATATACAAATGCACATACATAAGAAGACGGAAATTAACATATCACACACATAGACAGTGCAGTGCAAAAAAACTAGGTTAATATGCACTCAATGCTCAATATAACACGCAGCTTAACGAGGATATATGCAAAGAGACTTAGAAGTAAGAAACAACAACAAAAACAACACTAGCGTTTGCCCACGTCTGTGTATGTAATGTACTATAAAATTATTAAGCTCACAGTACTTATTCTGTGCGCATATGGGGGGGGGGGACATGGGAAGGTTGGAATAAAAGATATGGGTTAATATCTTACAGAGGAGTGGCATATACGTCACAATAAGTCGACATTGCACGGTATTAAATACCTTCCCTCCTTCAATGTCACACATTTCATTTCACATTCAAACCATTCACTCATACTTCCTTGCAAAAGGTAAACAGACTTGCCCCCACGCATTGTGCAAACATCATGTCGTTTAATATGTATGTCGAAATTTCCCATGGATGCGGCACATTTTAAAGACGAAAATGAACAGCCCTTTCCATTGGTTGATGGATGTTTACAACGCCACAAGAACCAACAGGTGAATGAACAAATCTAGTACCAAGCCCATTTTGTTCAAGACCGGTTCGGTTTGGGCGACGTTTTTAATATCGATATTAGCCATTCCTGGGGGGGGGGGCTCAGTATAACAATATGCCTAACAATAATACATATCAAAGTTGATTTTTGCATTGGCATAGCAACGCACATTACCCAATGAATCATGTTCATGTTTTCTTCTTACTTTAGAAGCCCCAGCAGACTGTTGTAGACGGCCGACACATGGCATAGTGTTTTAAAACCGAATAGGTCGATGTCCTGTGCCTTACTCGTACTTTGCTTGAGAGCATCACACTATGAAATTTAATTTAGTATAGGTCTACTTTACAGAAGCAAGACTCTATGCAGCACTCGGCTTATTATGAAGGAAGATTAAACTAGTCTTACTTTCAGTCATTGTTGTTTTTATCGCAGCAAATGGTAACAGACCCAGTCAATCTGCCCTGAGTTTGAGTGAGTGTTTCCTAAACTGCAGCTAGTGCGTTTTACTGAATCATTGCACTTAATAGTAAAATGTTCAGTCGTTTCGTTGAAACTAGCATTCTGAAATGGATTGATTTCTTGGATGATCTGTTTCGTCACAAAATCATTGAATACTAAAGCCTTTTAATGAAGACGGTAAATCAAGTTTATGGCTCATAACCATATATAGCCAATATACGCTATATAACATAATGGATACGAGAAAGCACATAGTACGGAGAGACATTTTCAAGATCGTGTTCTGCCGCCATGCTCTTATGGACAAAATGTTGGATTCTGTTTGACTTCATACAGTATAGAAGTGGTATCAGTTATGCATCTCTCAAAGTCGGCTTCACTTACAGCTCTTAACACAGCACACTGGTCTACAAACAAAATTTGTGATGATATCGTATCATAATACAGCTAGACGGTTTTCCTGTAGAGTATGACAGTTGAACTAAAATACAAAATTTGGGTTCTTCAATATAATCATTCATGAGGATTATTTAACCACTCTTATGAATGTATCTATAGGTTGGACTGTGTTACGAATACTATTCGTCTTCACTATCACTGTCAAAGCCCATTTTCAGCAAATATTTTTCCTTTGTTTCGAAGGAATTTTTGCCAACCACGATGTGCACACGCTATAGTGTTATTCCACACAGGATGGTATTGGCGGAGACAGAACAGCCGATCACTATAACGATATGGGTGAAAGAATGTCTCTGTTTACAGTCGACTGGTTCATTGATGCTGAATGGCATTGGTGGGGGTTTGGCTGAAATGCGAGTGAAAAGCGGCACCTTAGCGTATCCCACGCTGAGCGCGGGCTGTGATGCGGCAACGGCTGGGGTGTGGAGGTAAGCACACCTTATAACAGGTTTTGTAATCAAAAAAAAAAATAAAAATTGATGATTATCAAACTCATGCAAAATAACCAATGTATGTATAGTAAAAGTTTCGCTTTCGGCAATAGGTTCAGTCCTTTCAATCACATTTGCGTTTATTTATCAGATCATTAATTTGTTCTTCATCCATATCATAATATAGTTATGTAGGGATACTTGTTTGCTGATTGTTTATTATTTGAACAGTCAAATATTCTAGTTGTTCATGACAACATATCCATGATTCCATTCATCTATGAAACTTTATTTCATTCATTAGAGTGAGCAGGTACATTCCATTTCTATTGTCGATTGTACGGCATCACCATGCATAAATACCTTTTCTTCCTTTTTAAACATATCATTAGAGTCTGTTGATCAGACACCTATTCCCCTTTAAAGAGATGGTACAGTATTGGTGGAGATGAGATTTGGGCTTTTAACTTTTTGAGAGATACCAAGAAAACATTTATGATATAGTACAGAAAATACCATTTTAAGATGAATTCAAGGTTTATTTGATGAAAATCGAGTTTGGAATGACTGAGACATCCAAAAACAAAGTAAAACAAAGCGATCGTAATAAAGTGTGGGCCCCACACTTTATCAGAATCGCTCTTTTTTGGATATCTCAGCCACTTTAAAACCAATTTTCATCAAATAAACGTTGAATTCCTCATAGAATTACATGCTCTTTCATATTTTATAAGAGGTTTCTCATTATCCCACCAAAAAATGTTAGAAACCTGAAATTAGGTCTCAACCGAAACTATGCGATCCCTTTGATACTAAACCACTAATCCTGCTCCTGGTACTCTTAAACGTCGACACATTGTAACTGCATATCCATGAAGTGACAGGTTTAGTGAAATTTTAGATGACGTATGATATTCTCTTCAAATTAATTAAATGAGCCGGCTTACTGATATATCAAATCATTGTATTTTATTTGAGGACCTGTATATAGTAATAAAATATCCAAGCTAACTAATACATAAGTCATTACGCTCTCAAATACCAATAGCATCCGTGTGTTGTCGAGCAAGCCTCATGACTTTGCCATATAGCTTTAATAGACAATGAAACTCGCCTTTCTTCCTCATATGTTAATTTTGTTCACATTAGATTATTAGATGTATGTTGGCCATGCATGACATCATGATTCATTGGGCACAATGATATTCACGCCCTCCAAGACACAGAGAGTTGATGTTTGCAAACAGACTAGGGAGGAAAATGGTCATATTTTGTCTTATATTAATAATGTCCGTACGACAACTGATTCAAATCGCTGCTATTATGGACGGCTAGTTTGAGATCCCAAAGGGTGCCATATTAGATGGTTTACTAACATTCAAGCATTGATGACTTACTGTCCAACAGTCATTCAACCTGATTCAAGTCTAGCCTGATATTTTGTTGTGATTCCTTCATGCGTGTGTTAATAGAAAACATTGGTTTGATTTTAAATTGGACTTTATGACCCTTCTCCTTATCACCCAATCTAAACAGAACCCCGTTTTCCCCACCATTCATAAAAACAGTACAAACATATCCAGCAAGTATAGGTAACTATAGCTTTTTAGTTTTCTATTCTCGTCACATCAGTAGCAAAGTGATATGCTATGTGAAAATTGAGACCCCATCCATCAACTTACTGAAAACTCTTATCAAAAACTGAAAAACATAGCTACAATGTGCTGAGATTTTTTTTTCCTTCTAATCTTACAGGTCAATGCATTCGTATACAAGCCTATGACTGATCGAACTACAGAATGTGATTATGATTGTATGAGGTATAATGGTCGAGTTCAGTTATGTTTCTTGTCGCTCTATTGAGAGATACTGAAGTGGAAGAATATACATCAGGTAGTTGAGAAAGAAGTTCTAGCTTTCACCCATAGGCACTATGAAGCTATACATACTTATTGTTCCTTCATCATTGCAATTATTCAATGAGAGCATATCTTTCTATTATTAGAATTCTAAACGAGTATATACGAGTATATACACAGGTAGATGAAGGTCGAATTTTTTTTTTTGTAGTACTAGTAGGCTTACCTCTTCGGCATTCTAAGACAATTCAAGCGCATGAATGGGAGGAATGCATTGGTGAGAATAGAAAAGGGGGTAGAGAGAGAAGGGAAGAGAGAGAGGGGAGAGATATAGATTGGGAGAGACAGACAGACAGACAGACAGAAAGGGTATTTCAAACCACCCCTCGATACACGTTCACAGGCAAATCGTGCACCATAACGACAAAATATATCGCCTGCCACGCTGGGGCTTTGTCATAACAGTTGGACAAGAATTGCTGTGATCCTTGAATCATAGCCATGAACAATGACTGCAACGGATCATGTCTGCTTTAAGAACCTGCTTAAACAAAAACATTCGCGCCTTCCAGAATTCCAGGAGCCAAGGAGGGACGTTTTTGAAGCAAGAAAACAAACCAACTGCTGTTTGCAAGGGAACCCACCGGAGACTAAGATTGGAACACTACTTCACTTGAACAGTATAAACAGAGTTATAAAAATATATAATACTGATGTAGTACTTACA
The DNA here is from genome assembly GCF_964275005.1 of Diadema setosum. Lineage (NCBI taxonomy): Eukaryota > Metazoa > Echinodermata > Echinoidea > Diadematoida > Diadematidae > Diadema > Diadema setosum. Next base: position 1,945,033 of record NC_092692.1, on the reverse strand, counting down.
GTTAAGGCCAAGGAACACAGCATTCACTTTGGCTGAAGAGCATAAAAACTGAGAGACTAAAATATGAAATATATGAAATATTCTAATAAAAAGGAAAACAATCAATTATCCCCACACACTTCCCTCATTGCTGTTCCTACATTCCTAGCGATTCCAGTTCACTTCAGTTTTATTTCTACATTCCATATATCCATGATTATCATCAATACAGTATCAAGAAATTTAAAACAAATATTACAAAGTGCTGTTAAAACCAAAATCAGTGCACGTTATAGTGTAGAGCATCGTGGAAACGTATAAAGTAAAAATATATAAAGCAATGTTATATTGAAGGCACACTATACAGAGGGATCTTGTCCATTAGAGTTTAAAGAAAGTGATTGAAAATGAAGGGGACCATCGTGATTAACAGAATCTTTTGGGAAATGGACCCAGTTAATGTTGGAACATCAAAATAAGCTATTTAAGTACATTATAAATCCTGGAACTTAGTGACCAGCAGTGCAGAAGTTGTGCGTTGGAGTGTTGGGTTGTTATATGATGTTGTTGATCTGTAGAAGTGCATCACAGTAGTAGTAGTAGTAGTAGTAGTAGTAGTAGTAGTAGTAGTAGTAGTAGTAGTAGTAGTAGTAATAATAATAATAATAATAATGATAATAATAATAATAATAATAAAAATAATAATAATAATGATAATATTATTATTCAATGTTAATTTTATTTTTGTTATTATTATTATTATTATTATTATTATTATTATTATTATCATCATCATCATCATCATCATTATTATTATCATTATGTGAAAAGTGACTTATAGTGTAAGTATCTAAACACTCTACACAAGTACAAGTTTCTCCGATTATGTCACACAAGAAGATCAACAACAACAACAACAACAACAAAAATCATCGTGGCGTCACCAGTTCGACTTGACTCCTCCCTGGCTTACAAAAAAAAAAAAAAAAATGATCTCATAATGACTGTTATTTAACTTGCAGAGAGTGATCTGTGCACTCGCCTCTGATGATTTGGATTTCCCAGGCATTACTTTTGCAGGAATTATGCCTTAAACAATCAGTGTGACACATGTGATACACTCATTCTAATAGGGGAGGTCATTCGTCAAACTTGATTGACGAAGATTGTTTCGGCGGAAGAAAAAATTAACAAACCATATTTACTTTGGATTCGAAGGATAATCGTGTTTATGACCTAGATTCGTCAGCGGTGCTTATAACAACAAACAATACAAGGTTAACATTATTGTAATCATGCCATTGCATTCCATTTGTTTTATTTTCAAGGTCATTTCGGTGACGAATTTACATTTCTTTTTCTTTTTTTGCTCACTTGAGGTACTTCATTTTCTGTAACACACAAACTTCACACGTTTACGATTTCATAGCATCAACTATACCATAATCATGTAAGAAAAGTTATGTTACACAGGAAGTATTCAAAAGTACACTTAGCACATGTTTATTGCAAGTAAACGAAATAACTGCACAATTATATTTTTTTCTTCAAATCAAATTTTATCAAATCTTTTGTGGTTGCACTTCCAACTGTATATACAAACAGGTTCATTTGTAATCAAGCCTGTTTATCATCATGGATGGGTGCATATCCGTAGGCGATCGCATAGTTTCGTTTGCTGATTCCCATGTTTCTCTTTTCTTTTTTTCTTTTTTTTTTACGTTTTTCTGCTTTCTCTTTTTCATGAAGTTCTTTTTTTTTCTCTCTCTCTCCTGCTTTCTTCTTGAATTTTCGTTTTTATGTGCAATGTATTATAATCATCCTTTCTCTACTTTTGTTTCTGAATAATTCTTCCTTTTCTTCCTCTTTCTTAATTTTGTGCGTACGGGAAAGAGGAATTTGAAATAATTTTTGGAGCAATGCTGCGAAAAACATTGGTCAATCACAGCCAAAGCGAGTAAAGTTCATATCCCCACGGAAGGGTGGAAATCCAGTTTAATGGTGGACCAGTTTACATAGTCGACCTAAAAATGGAAGTTGTAGTAACCTTGTAATTCGGTCAAGGTGACTGATGATTATAATATCGAGCGAAAGGCATCAAACAGACACGCGAGAGATACCATGAAAGAAGAGGAAGAAAGGAATATTAGAAAGGGTTTTTTTTTTTTAATCTATTTGCGCAATTCCAGCATATTTTGTGTGCGATGCTCCGTATCATTTGTTTGAACTAGGAGCAGACTACACGGTACAGAGTAGTTATTCACAGCGGCGTGGTACGTCTGTGGTTGAAGTGAATTGAACTCTATTGTGAAGGATCATCTCGTGTTTGCTAATAGGTTACAGTCATAAATTACAGTATACAATAAATTGTATACACTTCTGCGGTCAGATACGGTGATTGACAACAAATTCACCCCAACACAGACCATTCAGAGCCAGATGTGTAGGTTGTGGTTGTTGTTGAGCTTAGTTATTTCATCTATAATTCTTACTACGCAATGCATTTCTTTTGTGTCAAACTATCAGGCCTTTGCGATTTTCTTTTCATGGTCAAATAATCGTTTCAGATCGTCAAAAGAGATACTGTAGTGATGATACAGTGTTTATGAGTATTTACCTGTTCAGAGATTAACTGACTGAAACACAAGGTGACGAAACAAGGGTCAGTGTCAAGGTCAAAGCACAGAACGAAATCCAGTCCACTTGGTTTCAGGCGACGCCATGATAAATGAAAGTTACTCAGTCTTTAAATTCATTACGATCTACCAAAAATATCACAATATTTATTTCTATTCGTATATACAATATTGTATAACCAATCCCACGTGACGCTGATGAATGTATTTATAATTATTTGATGTCATTTAGACATGGGAAATTTTTACGTCTTTAGGAGTAAAAATATGTTTGAGAGAGAGGGGGGGGGAGGCGGGAGAGAGAGAAAGAGCTGGAATTAAAGTTAAACTTTGAAATCTGATGAGTATAAGAGAATCACACTATGAGAAAAGTTTCACAAAATTCCTTCAAACGTGACACTGCCAGAGGTGGATTGAGAGGGGGCGCACCGTCCCCTTATTTTTTTTTAGTTAAAACAAAAGAAACAAAAAGAAAAACTCGAGGGGGCGTGCGCCCTCCCCCCCCCCCCCTTAATTTTGTAAAGGCGCCCCCTCTTTGCGGAATGCCTGGATCCGCCCCAGACTACATACATACGACGAGTAAATTTAGGCCCTTCTGTCACTTTTGGTCGGAGGTAAAGTCAAACTTCAATGTCGACTTCACTGTCCACTCATTAATTCGAGAATTTCTAGCACACGATTCATAGAAAGCCTGATGTGTAATTTCAGACAGAGGAATTGGGAACATTTCAGGAAAAAAAAAATAGAAAGATTCCCCTGTACAGACAAACACACAGACATACATACCGATGGTACACATCCGCGTGTGCGGATATATGCACGCACACATGCACACACGCACACACACACACACACACACACACACACACACACACACACACACACACACACACAAATACTCGCACACAGACACAGACACGTGAATTTCCAGAACCGACTGGCGTATGAAATTACATCGGTCTGGTTCAGACCATGCACCAGATTATAGTAGTGCCCCTCAAAAGCCCTTTTCTGCATTGTTGACTATTGTCCAGCAATATTGACACAGTTTCTAGGTTATTTCACTTTTTTCAAGCTCAATTTGACAACTGAACATCAAAGGCAGGTCGGGGTGCTCCACAAACCAAATCAACTGGTCCTTGATTTTCTTTTCTTTTTTTCGGGGAGGGGTGTATATCAGTCTATTGTAAAGATGAATTCAACCCAATACTTTTGTTTCAGCATCTATTTCTACCTTTTCTCTCTCAGTTTTGATCTGTTTATCCCTCTTGGTTTGATCCAGTCTGTAAAAAACGGGGATAACTTCAAGTTTTGAAATGACTGAAGCCAGAATGAAAACGAGAGGAATGAAAGGTAGAATCTCTCACTGGTAATTAAGCAAGACCGAATGAAAATGTCAATATTTTGATTATAAGAAGTTCGCTCTAATCTATCATAGTTGTGAAACGACAGAGCTTAAACGACATGGGTGCAAAATATACTTGACGAAAAATAAATTACCATGACAACAGCTGAACAGTAATTGCTCATTTGCCATTGATGTACGTCGTTCAAAATCTGAACTGCTATTACAAAGCTGAACTTCCCTCTATATAGTTAATTACACATCGCAGATACCATTCAGTGTTTTGGGGTCATTTGAAGCAAAGAGCGTACGTACGCTCTTTGATGTGAAGCCAGCGACCTGTCTCCCCAACCGAACCCATCGCATGCGCGCTGCGGGAGGTTATTTTCATGTTGGCCGAGGCTGATACTATGATGTGAACTTTCACGAACAGAAGCAGCATGCCATCGAACACCAGCCCCAAACAATCGAGGCAAAATTAAGATACATATAACGCCCACATAAACACTTGTTTTTGTACATTTTTTGTCACAAAGCCGCCACTGGAAATACCTCAAATATACAATAATTTTTTGTTGGTTGGTTGGTCTCATCCGCAAAACCCAAGTTGTGGTGAGACCAATTTGATAATATAATAGGTATCAAAATCCCCGAAGCTTGGTGAATCAACAGAGCGAGGGAGGCGCGATACTATTTAACCCTCTGTGTGCTTTGAGTACAATTGGCACAGAAAAGCCCATAGCACTATACCATGCACTGTCCAAGTACCAAGGCATCTGAACACTTTACCCCAATTACCCAGTCGCTTCGTTGGTTGCCAGTACAGGAACACGTTGTCTTCAAAATCCTCCTGCGTGTCTACAAAGCTATCCACATCCAAGCCCCACTCAATCCACCGAACCTCATCTCCCTCCGACCCTCATCAATATTGTCTTCTGGATCTCGACGTCTTCGCTCCCAAGCTACTGTTCACATTCAACTTCTGCCTGTACCTCGCACCAAGACACGCTACGGAGGACGCATTATACACAAAAAGCCCCATCAACAGAACCATTAAAATCACTTCTCAAAACTCATCTTTTCCCATAATTGATTACCCTGCCCTGCCCCCAGTCAATGCACTAAGGATGTAACCGCCCATTTACTAGCACATACTGATGTATGTCATAGATTATTCTTCTTTACGTACGTGTAATTTGTATTTTTGACATGTTCATTATCTTTCATTTTTCTTTTCCTTTTTTATCACCTTTTTCCCCTTGCGCTTAGAAACATTGTATTAAGCGCGTTACAAATAAAATGTATTAAATCCCTGGCACAAAAAGGGTTAATGGGAACAATGCCTTTTTTTTTTTTTTTAGCCCAGGTGAGTAAGTTTGTAGTCATACATGTTGATAAGGCAAGCAGGACTCTGCCCTGCTAATCACGCAAATTTTGTTGTTGTTCTAACTTATTTCTGATTGTTTACTGTAGGATACGGACAATATATTTATTACAAAAGGCACTACCCACGGAATTACGTCATTACAATGGAAGCTTTGTTGTAAAGAGATCAAATATTGTAAAATTATCCCATATGACTTTTATTTTCCCCTTTGGCCCCACTGGAACAAATCTTTCTGTGTCTCTTTTGTCCTCGTTCACTTACCGTGTGACTTAGCTAACAAAGTAGGGCCTACCTGACTTACTGCACAAACTTTCTAGGGCCAGGTGGATACATCTGTATCGGTGACAGGACATTTGCTCCTGTGACAATCGCTCTGGTTTTATTTTCTCTGAGGACTTAGGGTTATCATTAGGGTTGTGATCACAGAACTCTACACTAGAGTTCTGTGGTTGTGATATTATGGTTTTAGGTTTAGTTTGATGTGAAGATTAATATTAGGGTTCGGGTTATGTTTGTGGATAGAATTTATGTTTGGTTTAGCGTGCAGATATTTCATGGGAGCAACTGTCGCAGGAGCATACGTCATGGAACTGTTTATATCAAGTTTAAACCATTACCTGGTTATGATGTGCAAGCAGAGTTTATACACACACACATACACACACACACACACACATTCACACACACACACATTCACACACACACACACACACACACACACACACATTCACACACACACACATTCACACACACACACACACACACACACACACACAAGCACTTAAATCATGGAGGTTTGGCTAAGTTTACTGTGCATTGCAGCATCCAGGTTTGGCAAAGTTTACTGTGCATTGCAGCATCCATACAAATAACTCACATACTACCCCACTTGTGTGTGGCCATTCGGCAGCAATGTTCCTAACATACAAAATGCAACAGCACTGCTTTTACATCTATGCACACAAAAAAAAAAAAAAGCAAACAAAAGTTTTTTCCAGCCTTATTTGGACTAAAAATAAATATTCCACTGTTTATTGATACTGTACATAGAAATAAAGAAGTTTGTCAAATAAAAGAAGAAAAAATTATCTGCATTTAGACAATACAAATTGTACCTTCCTACTTTTTATACACATCACACTGTCAGAGTGGTAAACGGTTGGAGAATTTGCTATCACCACTAGATTTAATCAAATTTGCAAATAGGAATGAGGGTACACCAGAACTGGGTAGGTTTATCCAAGACCCAGGTGCCAGGTTAATGAAAAGGTTTCCAATTATTGCAAGTTGTGATGATTTCAGGTTCTCTGGAAACAGTCAGGAAACAACCTACCGTGAGAATTTTTATTTTGAGATTGTTGCATTAGTAACTGCAATTATTGCAATAATGTACAAAATATTATGTGCAGTTACCACAGAAACAGCTACGATACTTTCAGTTGATTGGCTGCTGCCTACACAAATGAAGACACACAAACTCTGGCAGAATGGTGTCAAAGACATGTGAAGAGTTTGTTTGCAAAAACCGATAAGTCCATTTTTGAAGATTTTGAAGTACGGTCTCTGTTATAAAGTACAAAATAATACATTTTAAATGATGTATTGGTCACTACGTATAAAGGTACATTTTTGAAGTTATGGTCAAAAGAAGCAAAAATTTTCATATTATTCTCTTTATTTTTCTTGACCTTTAATCGCAAATATCTCCATTTGGCAAATATGGACTTATCGGTTTTTGCGAACAAACCCTTCATGTATACTTTAGGTATGATGTACAAAGTAAAACATCAGTGTTTCATCAACCTCTTTCATCCCAGACCGTCATTAGATTTTGCCTTGAATCTGGTCTGATCATTGCCATAAATCTGGTCTAACCATTGCCTTGTCTTGCCATATCCTTACAGTGCATTCAAGAGGCAGCAAATATTTCTTGCATCATTGCATTCAAGTGAAATTCAAAAAATTCAACCTCATGCTGTGACATCCACTTGTTTTGGTTCTCATATCAAGAATAAAATACACCATCATCTTCATCCTTTCACAACATTTGACGAACCAATGCCAATCGTATTGAATGTTTGTGTATGAGAAGCCACATCCCTAAACTCATTCTCACCCTTGGCCAAGCCCATCTCGGTCAATATAAGTGAAATGAGTCGTACTACAGTCCCATGCTTGCCACATTACTGCAATCTCCAGGGGCGGATCCAGGAATTCTGTGAAGGGGAGGCAACGTTACAAAATTAAAGGGGACGCACATGCCCCCCCCCCCCATTTTTTAATTTTCTTTCTTTTGTTTTAAAAAAAAAAAATAAAGAGGGGGTGCGCACCCCGTGGGCCCCCCTCTGGATCCGCCACTAATCTCTATGGGCAATGAGTGTACTGCATGCTGCTGTACACCATAATAAATGCATCTTTGAGAATATTCTGACAGTAAAATTGAAGGGTCAAATCCTATAGGTGTTATGCCATGCATATGAATAATACTGTCTGTGAGATGATTGACCAATGTCTGATCACTGGGAGGAGAATCAGGTCTGAAATAAGGAGACTAGACTGTTTATTGACATTGGTGTAAGATAGATTCATCATCAAGACACTCATCCCTAAGACACTCATCCCCGCATATCCCTCAGAACCGAAAGAGTACTGTAAACGCCATATATTTAGTGAGTCTGTTTTTGTTTTTTTGTTTTTTTGCAAGTTGGGCCTCCCCAACAATTTCGCGAGTGGTTAAATTCGAGATTGTGGAGTGCAGTACTTAATAAAGAAATGTATGCGTGCACGTCACATTCATGTCGGGATCAGAGTCGATATTTGCGTGTGTTTTTAAATTTGCAAATTGCACCCGACAAGCCCAGATAGTCCTCTCCACATAACTTAGTGATAATAGCAAGGACTCCCACAAACTAAGTCTGCAAAGTTTGAGTCACAAACACATATTCCATACAAGCAATCCTATACTGCACCAGTGAGCAAGAAATCACTTATAAATCAATCTTTCATTGATGTTCAATCTGGCAGCAGCAAGTGCACTTTCCACAGTTTAGTCAGCTGGTCCAGCGCTGCAGAGTAAAGAAAGATTCCACTAGCGAGAGAGCAAGGTGATATCCAAGAAGTATCCCAGGCGACTACACCAAAAGGCTCGAATTCATGAAGGTGGTACAATCTTTGTCCATGGTTTAAACCACGAACAAAGACCGAAGTTTTGTATGGGGCGCCAAGGCCGCACGGCCTATTTTGTTACGAAATAAGTCATTTTGTCGGGTCATTTCAGCAACGTAACGTAATGACTGATCGAATGTTAACATTTCATAACGAAATAAGCCATGCGACATTTGGCACCCCATACAAAACTACGGTCTTCATCCATGGTTTAAACCATGGACAAAGATTGTGTCACCTTCGTGAATTCGGGCCACTGAGTCCTGCAGTCAGAGTGCGATGACCCAGGAACCTAGACGACCTCCTGGAAGAGATGTTTGATGAGACGAGCCTCGTAGGTCACCGTGTTCTTTCCCTCGTGAAGAGGCTCCTCTTCCAACGGCTGCTCAACTATAGCCTTAACGTCTCTCCCATACACTAGAAATAGATAGGATAGAGAGTAAGAGAATACAAACACATGTAGAGGACACATATAAACACCAAAATACAGGAAAATACATACTGATAATGTGGTATGTAATAGAATAACTCATACAGTAGTGTGAGAGTACTTGCACAAAAAAAAAATATAAAACAAATCTAAAACTTACTGTATGAAAGAAAAACTCTGGAACTTATAAAAAAAAATAAAAAAAAAGGTCTCAAGTGCAATAAACTCTGAACATATAATGCATTTGAACTGCCAGCAAGTCTGAGAAGAGTTTAAAATAAAAAACAACAACACTAAAATCAGAATGAACTCTGAACTCTCATACCTCTGTTCATAAAAGAGACATTTCATATCAATTGTTATGGAGCTATGTGTGGCATTCAATGATGTTAAGGCATGACTGGTTCAATTATGCCTCTTTGGAGACTGACTGCCACCCACTGCTTCTTCCAACGTTATGGTGAGGTCATTTTTGTTCTACACCAACAACAAATATCCCTTAAGATGATTAATATCCCCACCAATCAAGGTTGCCATCATCACATTATCCTAACATAAAAGATTTGTCATTGTCCTGTAATGTGGTAACCATGACAATCATATCAAACACAGACATCTAAGTGCCATTTCATACATCATTTCTCTTACATTTTGCAAAACAGTAGGAACAGACCACTCCACAAGTTTCCCTTTAGATATGGTTACTGTGGCAACTATTAGACTCAGAAACACATAAATCATGTCCTTAGCATCAGTCTATATCCCAAGGCCATGTTTGCCAACTATCTTTTGAACTGGTAAGAATTAGTTCTCTCCACAATGTAACTACTACAATGAAGAGAAGGTGAGACGTAAGAACAGATCATCTATCCAACCAACCAACCAGACAACGACTCCTACACAAGGGTAGAAATGGGCACCCCACCCACACCCACCTTCACAATGCTCCAGGAAGTGGATGCATTCCTCCACTACTGTGTCCCGTAACATGATCATGTGTTTGGCCATGTTCTCCAGGAGGCTCAGGAAGCAGCGCTTGGCATAGAACCATGTGTCCGTCCCAAGCTGTGATAGATGAGACATGAGTGGAAATTACTGCGCGAGGAAAAGCAGTCTCTCCTTCACATGCACTGGCTTTAAACTCTTCACCTTAAAGGACAAGTTCACCTTCATAGACATGTGGGTTGAGTGAATGCAGCAATATTAGTAGAACACATCAGTGAGAGTTTGAGGAAAATTGGATAATAATTAATCCATTCAAAAGTTTTGAATTTTTGAAATTTCTGCTCAGTCACGGTTGGATGAAAAGACTACTATAGCTAATGATGTCACATGTGTACAACAATATAAAGACAGAATACAGAAAATTCAACATATTTCCATTTTTCTTGCATAACAAAAGAATACTTGGCTTCTCCCTTTCAGAAGGCAGGGGGAATAATATTACCCTTAACATGCATCAGTAATAAGTCAAGGAAATGTGCACTTAATTCAAAAAGAAAGGTTATGTGAAATTCTCCTTTTATTTTCCTTATATCATTGTACGCATGTGACATCATACTCTGTAGTAGTCTTCTCATCCTGCAGTGACTCTGCAGATACTTTAAAATTTCATAACTTTGGAAGAGATTGTCGGATTTCCCCAAACTTTCACTGATGTGTTCTACTAATATTGCTGCATTCTCTCAACCCTTAAGTATATGAAGGTGGACTTCTCCTTTAACACTGCCCTCAAGACACAGTTTTACTCATAGATAGGATTGGCTAAAACTGCTTGGATCAATAATTTGGGTGTGAGAGGCAGTTGCCAGTTTTAAATTTCAGCATCAGTTATGTTGTGCTGGATTTATGTGTAGATAGCACTGAAGCAAAAATGTTGACTAATCACGGTTTTACCCTCTCTTTGGTAATTGAAATATAATGCTGCTCTCAGGGCATTCAAAATTTTGTTGACATACCAGTAACTCTTTTATGCCTCATATTGAATAGCGTACTGAGGGAATGTCAACTGATGGAATCACTTCCAAAGGAGACAAGTGAACTTCAGATCTGATTCTATTTTAAAAAGAAAATGCATACAAATGTGGTTCAAATAAACTAATAGTTATACAAATGGAATAAACTTTCAGATATTACAGCTGCAATATGTGTGGCGCTCCGTCGGAATGAGTCAAAAGTCGCAAAAAATGAAATCGTAGTTATGCCTATATGTGAATTCTACAGACTCTAAGCTTTACACTGATATGTAATACAACTCATTTCGACATCCCTGTAGATCATAAAAACGAATATTAACTACGCTTACGATGTCAGTCCTTTTTCTAAATAACGGAGAAAATCGCTCTCAAAGTTCAGCGTAGGTTCAAGCTCACAACCTGTTTCTTTCGCGGGACGGAACAAAACAACAGTCCTGCTTAGCGACGGCGTTTACGCTCCATCGCACGCACTACCGTATAAGGCGATAGCTTGGGTGTGTAAGATAATTAACCAACCGCAGGACAGGTCTATCATTAACGATTCTGACCAATACGGTCGTCCGATATGTAAACTTCGGTGCGTTTGTGTCCGTGCCGCTGCCGCCGCATGAATGAGTCGGTACGCGTTGTGTGTCGGCTGCGGTGTAGTTTGCCGCAAGTTTTTAACTCACAAACAATAGGAAACAGTAGAAAGAAATAAGGCACGCAATGCGTATTACGAAAAGCGTCTATAGCGAGAGCGTTGATCGCTTCCATTCTCCTCCCATGTTGTTGTCAATGGAAACTATAGAGGATGCGTTTAGCAAGTGCCAATACCTAAATCGAACCTGAGTACCTATTGTAGCATAGGTGGGCACGCAATGCGTCTTACGAGAAGCGTCTTTTAGCGAGGGCATTGATTGCTTCCATTCTCCTCCCATGTAGTTGTTGTCAATGGAAACTAAAGAGGATGCGTTTAGCAAGTACCAATACCTAGATAGAACCTGAGAACCCATTGTAGGCGGGGGTTCAAAATGAAGTTAATTAACGATAGTCGTCTTTTGAGATCGTATTCTTTGCGTGTACTAAAAACCCTTAAATTACGCACATGGTCGTAATGTTGCAGAACATTAAAGACTGCTTTCGCGTCTGTTCTGCTGCAGCTGTATACAGCCGTAACATTCTGAATTCCCGCCATATTAGGTACATATCCTTTATAGGTGTTGCGTCCACAGAATTATCGCTTATCAAGCTTGCCAATGTTGCACGTACTATACGTATCAGAAGCAAAGGTTGATGTAGGCCTGACAGCTTCACGTTGGGTTTATAATTATGACTGTATCATGAATATACTTCTTATTCTCGGTCACTTTTGTAATACCATAGCATATAAAGACTCGTTAACTTGTAGCTTAAGCTTATCTTTTTTTTTTAACATCACATTTACAGTTACAATCTTTCTGCATTTGTGAAGTTGAGTATAGATAATTATAATGACATACATTCTAAATTGATAGTTAGGCCTTCCTCATTTCGTTTTGTATTCACAAACCTTACTAAAATAAATGATTGCTTGATTACTTTCGGGTAAAGGAAACACCGGAAAAGGAATCGCATTTAATGTGTGTGTGTTGTTGTTTTTGTTTTTTAACGAACCTAAGCTAATAGCGAACCATATTTCATTGTATGATTAACGAACCTTCAGAATAATCAATTGTATTACCCCCCCCCCAAAAAAAAAAAAACCCAACCAAACAAACAAACAAACATTTCAATGTCATGTGTTGTCAATAGTGATAAAAGGCCCGTTTTTATTTAGTAGTATGTCTCAGTACTCCTGTGTTTATTTTTAAGGATGTGCCTCTACTTATGATTGCGATTGATGTTCAGCTATTTCTTTCCCGCAAGCTTGAAAAGGAAGCAGCTAAAATTCAGGCAAGGAGACTAGTTTTCTTCCATGAGATACAATCATTATTGTATCAGGCGCTATACAAAACGGTTGAAATCTGCTGAAAGTCGAACTTCGTTTTTTTGTTTTTTTTGTTTTTTTTAGATTCCATTTCAAGCGGGGATAGACTAGAAATTAGTTTGTCTATACTGGCAGGAGACATTAGTTTTACAGTACATACTCCGCATTTAGATAGTCGCCATATTTTCGTGGTCAGAATCAGATACACACGTGATATTATCATAAAAATGAAAATACAAAACAACTAACACGCCATAATCGTACAAATATTATGAACTTCAATGAATTAGTGACTATACTTACCTGTAATAGTCCGCATAAAAAACAAGCACGCCAATCAAATAATTTGATAGAATTAATAGAACATACAGCGATATCATGCGTGGCAGATCAAATCAAGTTCAATTGGTGAGAAAGCTAAATGAAGTTAAAAAGTTGACTTCTTTACGTTTCTCTTTCATTTTATGAAAACAGAACTACATTGTATATCTACTGAAACGGATTGTCTCTGTTGCGAGCGATCGCCATATAAAGCATTTTTAGTCTTCTGAGCAAATCCGAATCCCTATATACTTTAATTTTTGCTTGATAATGTAACAACCCTTATAACTTTACAAAGGACTCGCAAATTCAAAGTTTCAAAACGTATACTAAAACATTACATTGTACACGGTGTATTTCAAAAAACATTTTGAATGCGTTGTGTGTTAGCATGTTAATGGAATCAATCTGCCTTTTATTTTCCGTACGTAAAGCGCACAGAAACGTAACCAAATGTTACCAAATACAGTGGAATGCATTGTACGGGGTGGTATCATCATTAGAAGTATATCCCATTCCTTTTTCCTTTTATTTGCTTTAAGCAGTAGTCAAACCATGTGTCATTATCGCAGCGGCATCACTTAGGAATTAGAATGTATGAAGATAATCGTTACTCATTTATTTCATGCTATTATAGCATTTACATTTTCCAACTGTTATTGACAGTATTATGGTACTGTATGGTTACGATTACGAATGTTGGTTATGAATTCAAAAAGACTGGTTCATTAATCGACCCATAAAGGAAATAGCTGTTTTGAAAGTAGTTCGGTACAAGTTCGAAACGCAAACGAAATCATCGTCATAGGGGGAACTGATAGCTCTAGAAAACTTGTTTAGGCCAGTAAAGATTGCCGTGTGCAATTCTTGCAGAAAGTTTTGACTATGGCCATCTCTTGAGCATTTTGAGAAATTATATAAAGAATTATTTGTTTGGATGATGCCAAGAATGAGTTTGAACTATGAAAATAAAAAGGCGCGGTTACCTCAACAATGTCGTAGTTCGATTAGACATGATGGGTAAAGTGAATTCATGACTTGTTGATTAATCCTTGCTGATTGATGATCATTTCTGTATTAAAAACCATCAGATAAGTCTCGTAGATGATACCTCTGTAATCGTAGTCAAAATTCGTTTGAGCAATGAGACGAAAACCAACAAAACAAAATGCCATGTATCATCGCTCGAGTTTCCAACATTTGTCGTCACCCGACCAACAATAAGTGACGAATCAAATGGAACATTTAATTGTGGGAAAGCGGACTGCGTTACGATTTTTAAACGTTGCGAGCCATTCTTTAAAGAAAAAAGAGAAAATCAGGCAAAGTTCAAGAAATTAGAAAAAGCACGTAAATGCAGGCGATCATGTTTAATAGTCAAAGTAAGAGATTACAATCGGCCATGCGGATGTATATGACTGCCTTATTTACATGTCTGATTTCTATAAACTATGTTATATTTAAATTTAAGTTCCTTTCCCTCCTTGATAAAAGTTATGTTGGGTTTTCGCTAAAGGCATTTATTAGGACACGCTATAAAAACGACAACAAATGACTACTATACATCAAAAGATGACCTATGCATGAACCACAATAATTCTGTACGTTCTGATATAATGCAACTGCTTGTTTGTCTGTTTGTTTGTTTGTTTGCTTGTTTGTTTTGAATTACCATGGTCTTTGTCGGGGGAAAGATGAAAAAAAAAAATAGTAGAGTGTATCACTCTCAAATCCGGATGATTGCGCTAAGTGTGTATTCCCGCCTTTCTATACAGGTAAACGATTTAAGCTTGGCATGCTATTATAAAAGCCTTGTGTCACGCAGAAGAACTGATTCCGCGATCACTTTCAACCTTTCATAAAATTCACGTTTTAAGATAGTAACGATAGCTTGTAGAAGATAAAGTAAGTTGGCGTCCCTGGCTGTGGTTCTGAACACAAAAGGGAACTGAAAAAAAAAAATCTTTTACAAATTAGCAGACATAATGCCGATCCTCCAACACTTTCGCTCCGTTACGTCACTAATTCTGCTATCAATAGCGAAAAAAAGAATTGTACTGGTTGCGTGATTATCCACCCCGTGATAGCAGGAAGTTACCTTTCATTGTTCAAGGCTTCGTTGATGCCGGGTTTACTCGGATACAAGGCGTGAACAGTGTCGTCCGAGTTCTTTCATTCGGAATTCCTCAGAATACACAATTCAATAGGCAATTAGCGCTGCTACTTCGCAAAGCTGTTAGCCAAATTCTTTGCAGACTTGACCTCTCACATGTCAGCTACACGTAAGACACGACAAACAACTATCATTACACACATTCTGATTTCAAAAAAAAATGAAGAAAAACACTTTTGAGTAGCGACATAGCTTTCTGTCACTTTCTCATAGGTCCTACTTCTAATACACAAATGACAAGAGTCAGAATATCCTCCAAAGGGAACACGAGCTATTTGGGCATTGATAATGTTTGTCGTCCGATTTTTCTTCATGCCGTTGCGGCCCAAACCATCATAAGAAAATAGGGCAATAAGTTTTATTAACCGGGGAAATAAAATTACGCATTACACACATTTGATGATGATGAAACAGCATTTGTATGGCGCCATTTATCTGTTAGAAACATTCAAAGGCGCCCAGCTCCTAAAAAGTGTCACACATCATTCACAAAGATGCCGGAAAAGATGAGTCTTCAGTGCAGACTTGAATGTATTGAGGCTGCTGCAATTCCGAAGCTGAACTGGTAGCGAGTTCCACAGACGTGGTGCAACAGAAGAGAAGGCTCTATCCCCATACATCTGGCTTAAATTATCATGCGAATTGTCGACTTTATAAAGACGAGAATAATTGACAACTTATGCCATGCTATATCTCCAAAGATGAACTTTAAACAGCAAGTCACATACCAGGGAACGACAGTTATATATAATTATTTGAATGAATTCATTAATGAGGCCAATAAAAGTTGTAAAAGTACACACACACATAGAGAGAGGTTTCAAGTTCGATATGTGATCATGTATTAGCTCATTGATAAAGTATCATAAATTTTGCGTGATCATTCGTTGGAATTTTTTCAGCGCCATTTGTGCGTCACATCAATCACCACTTCATGAAATGTGGTGCATGTATCAAACGCAACTCGCTGGTCATGCAATCGATAGCCTTGGTCAGCTCACTGTTATTGCGTAATTAAGCCCTCGCCGCCGCCGACGCCGCCGCGCGCACCATGCTTTGTTTTGTCTTCAATGGGGTCAAGAGCAATGCTTCATTAGCATACGCCCTAGCAACGGAGGCGGAGTCTCAATCGGGCAAGAACGATAGGTGCGAAACGCAGCGCAAAGGCGAGCGTTCGAAAAAAAATTGTCTCAGAAAAACTGTGATTTGGGACACTTGTCCTCATTTTTACACGCTGAAATTTTCTGTACAAATAGATAAAACGTCAAGGAATCAAAATCCGTCATAAAAAATTTTCGACCCGAGTAGTGCTTCCCCTTCATTTTCGGCTCATTACGGAAAAAGTCCCCGTGCGACTTATGACTCATTTTGTCGGAGCGCCACACATATGTCATTTTGGAAAGAAAAATACCTGAACAACAATTGACATGGCAATACACATATCGTCGCTGAGGCGACAAGACCTCGTATCTACAAAATGTCAAATGTTCAGGAGAGACAAAAAAAACATGGCGGCCAAAGCACTATATCAAATGGGACAGCCCTTCCTTTGACATGCCGTGGTGGTTTCATTTTTGGAGTAAGACAGTTAGGATTTGGACAGGACATCACTTAACCCATTATTTGATTAATACCAAAAAGATATTTTCACCAAAATTGCAGATACAAGGTCTTGTCACCCCAGCGACGATATGTGAATTGATTGCTTGAATTGGCACTGCTGCTTTAACATGCAGCAAACACACAGGTTAGTTTGCTAGTTTGAAACGTATCACTGCCAACCCCCCCCCCCCCCCCAAAAAAAAAAAAGAGTTTGTAGGCACTTTGTTTTGTGAGTATTTCTATGAAACTTTCACAAAATCCTAATAGTTACAACTTGGCTTATCATCATGATTAGGCTTATGTGAGATAATACTGAAAGAATACCATAAGAATCATCAATCTAAAAATGTTGCCATTTACAATACAAATGCCTATTATGTCTCATAGGCAGCAGGTATAGTAACAAAGAGCATTTTATTGAAGGCCAGTTAGGAAAGCAAGGAATCCCAAAGTAGATGAATGATTTGAAGCTGAAGCAGAGTGTAAAATATTATGGATAACTCATCAGCAGTACCTCTCTATATATGAGATGGGGTGAATCAAGAAAAATGTGCCATCAGAATCTACCTTTTTCTGGTACGGCTCCAAACTCTTGATGACTCTTGAGATGCCAAATTCATAGTTGCCCTTTGCACAGTACAACGTTCCAATCACAAGGTTGACGATGCACAGGTGGTAGATCTTCTTGTCGGGCTCATCGTATGCTATCTGTTCCTCTTCTTTTTCAATCTTCCTCATCAACTCCTCTGCCTGAGGGCCAGAATGAAGGAATGAGCAAATAAGTCAATCAATGTTGAATCCTGGTTGGGTGAGCTTCACTCTCCTCAGCCTGTGGACGTTCTATTTATTCATTGCATTCTCTGGTTAAGCTACATGTTTTGTGGCAAAAGTATTCTCCACAGCGAATCTTTTGCCTAATACCCATTCTGACTATCATGTCACCAACAGCTCCCATGTACATTCTGATCTGACAAACCAGCATAGAAAATGATTTTACAAAAATCTTCCACAGAGACTAGTCAAAGGAGACAGTACTATACTTGTAATGCAGATGCCGTGATTTTATTATTTTTCCTCCCTCTATGTCCATGATACTTGTTCTACACCCAGTTGTTGACTTTTCCAGTTGCTTTGTTCCTAAAAACCTTCTTATTACCATTTACTTTCTCTAAAGAAGATTAATTAAGAAGAAAGGACAGAATTGTGCAGTGTTAAAGTTGGGTTTCTGGGTTTCTGAATCTCTGTGTCTGTGCACGTGTTGGGCACAAGTATCCTGCTTCTTGTATGGTGGTGGTGATGGTTTCTGGAAACTCTGAACAGGCTCCAAAAGTGTATTGTATCTGTCTGTTTTAATAATTATGATTGTAAAACATGTGCAATTCAGCCTTTGGCTGCCAGACATGATTTTTAATAAAACCTGTTCAATTCAAAGTTGTATTGAATTCTCTATTTTACATATTTGTTTTTACAATGGAAATACATATGATTTCCATCATGATCTATGCACAACATTTAAACTGCATACACAAACCTGACTTACATGAGCTTTACTCCTTTGCAATGTTAAGTGGAGGCAACTTATTTTGACACTGTCACATGGTCAAGTCTTTCCAGATATCAAAGAACACAGAATGATAAACATGAAATCCAGCGATTACCTCTACCAAGGAAGGAGGTTATGTTTTCACAAGTGTTTGTTTGCTTGTTTGTCTGTGTGCAAAATAACTTTTAAAAAAAAAACAGATCGGATGAAATTTGCAGGAAAAGTTCATAATGACACAAGGAACATATGATTAAAGATTGGTAGTGATTCAGGAAATTGTATGGATTTTGGAAGGATTTTCATTCTTCTGGAAGATAGGGTCAATGAACTTTGGAGTTCCAGCTGTGTATATTTGAGGTTTGAATACACGCTAAAGCACGTGCTTTGCTTGGGTGAGGTGCCGCACAGCTGGAAGCTAATGATGTAATTAACAAAAGGCATCTATAATGGGAATTGGACGATTTTCAGCATGTGTGCATGGGTGGAAATGAGCTACTTGTATTGGTGGAGGTTTGTGCTCTAAGAGTGCTTCTCTAGCTATAACTGATATTGTTTGAGAGAACTGGACAGAGAGTAGGACCCCACCATGGTTTAGGTGGCAAAAGTTGATTCTCTACTCAATGTCTAACAAACTTCTAAAGAGGGCGCTGTCCAATGTTTGCATCCACAGTGAGTTGAGGATTGCTGGAGGGAAAATACAGTAGTGAGGTGAATAGAGTGATACACACTTACCTCCTCATTGTGGCTTGTCATGATGTAGGACACACACACATTGGCTAAGACAATGGCACTGACATTCAGGATCTGAGCATTAAAAGAAAAAATAACAACAATATCAAAAAACACATCCAGAATTACTTTTTAGACTATTTTTCAAACAGGGTATCATCAACATTAAACAGATGGGAATACTATTTGTGTGTTTTGAGAAGTATTAATTGGTACAGTGTATATCACAGTGAGCATTAGTTTGTCATAAGGAACTCCTATCACAAAGTCTTGTTTGCTGATCAAAATCTCTACAAAGTCAATGATGAATGCAGATGAAAATCTTAAATGTTGGTCAGTTAGAGCACAGTACTCGTAAATACATGCATTTATGACACTTCAAAACGCACTCAATATATCGCCATATTGCTGGCTATGCACTGTCATCACCTGATTACAGTTTTTCGTTGTAACAAGTACAGTGAAACCCGGTTATAACGAGTTCGGTTATAACGAGGAACCGCTTATAACGAGGTGATCGCGTCGGTCCCGTTTTCCTTTGCGTGTAAACCTATGGCAGAACGAATCGTTTATAACGAGTTCAGTTATAACGAGATTCCGGTTATAACGAGGACAATTTCGGTGCATCATGATAAAAAAAAAACATAAGCAATTTGATCGGATATGACGAGGTTCTGTTTCTTGACTAAATTGCCGCTTTCAAACACGCCACAAACGAAACACTGAAAACCGAATTCGCGCTATCCACGTCTTTTTCCGTTTTGCAGAGAACCGTTCCTTCTATGTTTTCTTCTAAATCACGCGATAAGACACAGGAATGCCTTCCGATGTTCCTACTAAATCATTAAACATAATCATTCGATTTTCTTTTCCGCGAGATAGGCGTGCGTGATATTAGGGCAGACCACACCGCAACGAGAAAAAAAAGAAAAAAGATAACGCATTCAAAAACTTTTCATGTAGCGACACTTGTGGCCAAAAATGGACAATTGGAATGCGTGTGCAACTCATTATTATACCCTTTCCATTTTTAGTTCCGACTTCCAGTTCTTTTGCTGCTTAGCAAATATGAGTGTGGATGATTAAAGCCGAAACAATTAATGAAATCATCGCGATCCTGTCGGGTGGCAGAATCGTAAAAATAATTGAATAACGCATGTTAACCTCCTTAATCAGTGTTCAAAAAAAGAAACAAAACGCATTTATTAATTTGAATAGATCTGGATTTGTTCATTATCATTTAAGAAATGATAATTTAAATATGAGTGTGTATGATTAAAGCCGAAATAATTAATGAAATCATCGCGATCTCGCCGGGTGACAGTAGCGTAAAAATAGTTGAATAAGGCATGTTAACCTACTTAATCGGTGTTCGGAAAAAGAAACAAACGCATTTAACAGTTCAAGAATGTACAAAACGCGAAGAGATTTTCGAAAGAAAATAAAGAACGCATTTTTAATCCCCTCGGACGCAACGACATTGTATAAAATTACAGCCGAAATGATTCATGAAATTATCGAATTCCCGCTGGGCTCCAACAGCGTAAAATACCTCTCAACGCATATATGTTACTCTGAAATTATCACAATCTCGCCAGGTGACAGTAGCGCAAAAAATAGCCGAATAACGCATGTTAACCTAAGTCAGAAAAAGAAACAAACGTATTTATTAGTTTGAATAGATCTGGGTTTGTTCATTATCACAATTTTAACACTGCATTTTACAATGAAGATTTTTCTTTCTTTCAGAATGGTCTATGAGGTACAGATTTGCGTAAAAAGGATCACAACGTAACCTTCTACATTCAATCTTGTCGCATATTTTTCAAGAATGGATGTACAAAACGCGAACAGATTTTCGGAAGAAAATAAAGAACGCATTTTTAATCCCTTCGAGCGCAACGATCATATATTGTACAAGATTATAGCTGAAATGATTCATGAAATCATCGCATTCCCGCTGGGCACCAACAGCGTAAAAATACCTCGCAAGTTATGGTAAACAACGCCTGTATTTTACTCTACAGTTAAACTCGCATAAGTCGATCTTCTCGGGACTGAGCAAAACACATCGACTTAGGCGATTTTCGACTTGTGCGTAAGTCGAAAAAAAATCGACTTACAGTTTCACCACAGGTACATATACATGTATGTTTAATGTACAGTAACATGTATGTTGTCTACTCTGGAGCCGAGAGCTGGAGCGGTGTGCCGCAGCACGGGTCGCCCAGCAGGGCTGCGGCTAACTTTGCATGGACAGTGCATTAGTATTGGCACAGGTCCGATTACTTTACACCCTTGTTAAACCTCGGGGAAGTGAATATGAACGATATTTGAGCAGTGATTGATTCCAGTTTACCATACCGTGGCTTGAAATGCGTGTAGAGGTGCAATTCCGATTTACCCGTGCCCGTAACTTTCCCCCTACTTTCTGCTTTGAAAACTCAGCAGCTTCATCCATTATACCACTCCACTGCACAGCGCTGCAAATGCCAAGCTACATGTACACTGCAAACTCAATACTGTACATGTAAATGAACGCATGTGTACTTTACGAACGCTGTACGTACGTAGCGCGACAGCTGACAGGGCTGTACGAGCGGACCTCCAAATACGAAGAGAGTTAAACGATCCCATGCGATCGCTTTGAATTTTGATTTTAGATCATTTTTTTGGTCACCTCAAACTCATCTGACAAACAAAATAATGATGAGTAATAAATAATGAATAATAAATGACAGTGATTTATTACACAATAAAATCTTATTCGACTTAGGCACAGTGAATTCAGTGGTTTTTCCGTGAAAGTGTTCTTGGAATTTCATCGACTTAGGCGAGTATTCGACTTACAAAATTCGACTTGTGAGTGAATTAATACACGTACGTCAATGGGGAAAAATCGGGACTTTTTGAAATCATCGACTTACGCGATTATTCGACATATGCGACGTCGACTTAGGCGAGTTTAACTGTATTTGCGCTGGTGTTACGAAAAATTAACAAACCAGAATTACAATAAAGAATTATCTCATTTCAACCCCTACTTTTTCGTCTAATTCACAAATAATTTCCCGTTATTATCTCAATAATAATGATCCATAATTGTGTAATAACAATGCAAAGGATGTTCTTAAGTTTCTTTCATTGATGGGTATATTCCGATGTCGTGCTTATGTTTTTCTTTGTTTATAACGGTTATAACGAGGTACCGGTTATAACGAGGTAATATCGCCAGTCCCACGGTCCTCGTTACAAGGGGGTTTCACTGTAAAAATTTATCAGTGCAAACCGAAGATGCAGAGAATGCACTCACATTGTCATAGTTCTTTTTGACGATGGGTTCGTAGAAGCCGATGGCCTCCTTGTATTTGTTCTCCTGCATGAAGAGAACGTGGGCTACGTTGAGCTTCCAGGTGTCATGCTCGTTGCAGAACTCCACCGACTTGCGGAAGATCTTCTCCACTTGGCTAAAATTCTCCATGTCCCAATATATCTTGGCTTGCTGCATCAGTACTGGGATGTACCTGTGGGCGGGATCAAGGCAACATTTGAACATTTCACTAATGTGGCCTCGAGGGGGCGCTCAGCCTTCAGCCCATTTCCAATGACTGTGATAGAATACAACACACATTCCTGTGATTGCATTTCATGGTTGATACATGGTGAATATCAAACTCATGATTTTGGTGACTGCACCTAATCAGACAAAACAATGAGGGTCATTACGTAATTGGTCTGTCTCATTTTGCATAGTCACTCTACCAAATGCTATACATATATTCTGTGAAAAGACCTACAGTCCGACCTTGATTACATGGCCATCTCTTTTCCCGACTTCTCTATCATCTGGACGTGTTCACGCAGTGAAGACAAAAAACAAAAAACAAAAACAGAAGTGATTTCAAGCTCAATTAAAACTCATATAAAACTCTCCGGACTTATTTATGATATCAGGTAGAGTAAAAATATGATATTTCATATTAAATGTTTAGCCCTATTTTAACTGGGCTATTTGAGACCAAGTTTTTTTTTTTTTTTTTTTGGGGGGGGGGGGGGGTGTGTCAATCTGACCCCCCCTTCAGATTTCGGCCGTCGATCGCGTGATCGCCGCAAAATTTTGCCTGAACATAGAGCCGGATGTCAACTACAAGATTACATGGTCATACAATAGAAAAATGTTGATTCTATATTTTTTAATAAATCAACTATGCAAATTTACACACGAAATCATATTTTCACCTATAAGTCCATCAAAAAGAATGAAGGATTGCTCAAGACACATCAAACAATTTTCTTGTAAAAAAATAGCGCAATCAGAATCAGTTTCTTTTGTTTTTTAATGTTTTGTTAATTTCTCATGTATTTTGTTGTTTTTTCGACCTTTTGTTTTCTATTGTTTTTTTGCCAAAATTTGTTGCGGGCACTTTTTCAAGCTTATCTATATTAGAATTGATTAATTTCAATGTTCAAAAGTTGAAATAACCTAATTTATATCAATTAAACAAAAAAAAAAACCCAATTTGCATTGGATTTGCACACAAAATCATGAATTTGAGCTGTTTTTGAGTTGACATGCATATGCAAAACATTGCGTAACTTCAGAACGGTGTACCCGGATGTCGCAAATTTGGTCTCAAAATATGCGGGAGACTTCAATGAAAAAAGTCATGAATCGACGCGGCAAAATCTTTGTGCGTTGCGGAATCATGGCGCGAAATGTCGAAGGGGGTCAATTTGACCCCCCCCCCCCCAGTTAAAATAGGGCTAAATTTTCTAGAAAAAGGGACAATAATTTAAAGCAGGCTAGTAGAGATTACCCCCCCCCCCCCACCCCATTGCAGTGTACACGACCTACTTAGCTATCACTGGGTTGACAACTTCACACATTGCTTCTCCAATATACGGCCAAATTGCTTATCCAGATGGATGCCGGACCCGACCTTTCCGGATAACAGAGGTTGGACTGTACATGTACTAATAATCATCTACCCCTCAGGAGAAACATATCAAAGAATGCCTACCTCTCTAGAGCCTCGTCATACTCTATGACTGCCTTCTTCACCGTATCGTCATCTCGCACGTTGCGTGCCTCCTGGACCTGTTTGGTCAGCTTGCGAAGCTGCTCTGTGTGGCGTGTGGCCATCTCGTCAAGCTTGCGGTATGCCTCCTCCCGCGACGTCTGCATGGTGATGACTGCATCCAGGAAGTCGTAAAGATACTGGGTGAGGTACTTGAAGGTCAGGTGAGCATTCTCTGCTAACACATCAGCTGCAAGATCGTAGTACTACAGCATGGACACAGGAAGAGAAATATTGCACAGAAGTCAGTATTTATATGCACATCAGGTTATCACAAATAGAGATTTAAAACAGTATTACAATTAACCACAAAAAGTACAGAATTGTTTTCAATATGATGATGAATGATGATGATGATGATGAAACAGCATTTATAGAGCACCACTTATCTGTAGAAACATTCAAAGGCACCCGGTTCCCACAATGTGTCACACATCATTCACAAAGTTTCTGGAAAAGAGTAAGTCTTCAGTTCAGACTTGAAGGTATGGAGGCTGTTGCAATATCTCATTTTCACAACCCTTTTCAGGCATGAAGAGCTCCATTTTGGGCAGCAAAATTCCTTAATCATTGTCTTTGTCTTTTGATAAACTATTATGGGTGACACCAGTTTTACTAAAAAGAATTATGCCTGCCACACACTATACAACTCACGACTATACGACTGACAGACTTTGGATCTGAAATAAACAAGCGTGCTTATTCTGAGGCTATTGTGATTATTTAGGATCCAAAGTCTGTCAGTCGCATAGTTGTGAGTCGTATAGTGTGCGGCGGGCTTTAGTCGGGAAAAATATGTCTTCTTATCAGCAAACATGAATTGCTCTCTGGGATTGATCCAATGTCACACTCACCTCATATTTGACATAGAGTAGGAGAAGATTACCAAAGGTCTCCGGTGGGAAGGGATTCTGCTGTAATAAGAACTGGAGCTTCTCAAAACCCTGGGTGGGCTGTGCCTCCATGTTCATCAAGGCTTGGTTGTGGAGTGACACAGGATCCAATTCCTGGAGAATAAGTCATTGCCATATTTTTTTCATTCACAGCAGTTGAAAATGAATCTCTAGATACATGAATTCACACTGTGAGAAATTATTCTTGGTACACAACAATATTTTCAAAAAGTGCTGGTAATGTTTTCAGTAAAGATTCCAGAACTTCTCTTACTGTAAGCAATCTGCCTACTGGCACATCCACCGGATTTGCCCATGCCACCAAATGGTACAAAACTCTGTAAATCAACTGTCAATGAATAGTCATTAGCTACTGTCAATGAATAGTGATTAGCTAATTAACAAAATCATTAATGTACAAGCATTGTCTTCCTTTTGGACGGAGGCACTGCTAGGACTGAGTGCAATGTTTTCCTTGCATCAAGGTAAAGCTTGCAATGTATAATCAAATGCTAACGGAAAATCTTGCCAAATAAGAAGTGCCTTGGCACATGTAGGATTAAACCAACATTCCCCCACTTCCGTGACTGACAGAATGTGTTATTGGTGAGGTGAAGTCACATTATTTTCACGGCATGATATCATGACGTGATGAAGGTGACTGATCTTACCTCTTCTGCTCTTGGAGGCATGTCTGTCAGGGCTTCTTGCGCCGCATCCACTGTGAGAGACCAATTCACATGGAGAGGTAATGGGTTAATGCATCTAAGACTATTCAACTCAATTCATTTCAATTGAGTTCAAAATGTATTTCATTTTCAAACATACATTTCACTTACTTTGGTAACAGAGAATAAGATTAGCAAAACAATATAAGAAGAAATGAGTCTAAAATAATTGTTGAATCTCAGAGTAATTGTATATTGCTCAATTTCAATTTCAATTTCAATTTATTCGGCAACTGTATGATACAACATAAAAAATTGCACATTATAAAAGACATAACATTCAAAGGCCGGGACCCCTTGTAAGCAACTAGTGCTTGTTATGGGGCCCCTTTGCAGCAATTAAACAATCAATAACAAAAATGCAATTAAGCATTTATTAAGTATATCGAAATTTCTGTCATAAGTAGTAAATTAAAAAATACAGAATTATGTTACAATATACACATAGACATACGCAAGCATACACTCAGTAAAAATGCAATGCAAGAGATTGGTAAGAGGGTGAAGAAATGAAGATAAAGAAAGAAGAAAAAGTACAGCTGTTGAAGTCTACTCAGTCAAGGATGATAGTTTTTTTTAAATGTAATGCGTTTGAATAGCAAAACAACATAAGAAGAAACGAGTCTAAAATAATTGTTGAACCTCAGAGTTGTTATAAAAACGGAAGTGACCAAAATGATGCAAACAATATTATGCTGCATCTGATCACACATCAGGTGACTTACACGACTGAAATTTATGTTTCCACCATCAAAGATTTTGGAATTACTCAAACATGCTTTGGGTTTTTCGTTTTTTGTGTCTTATTCCCCCAAGCCAGTCTCTACAAATAACGAATGCTTACTATCGAAACTCTAAGGTTAACACATGCTATTCCATCAAATTGTACTCTGACTGGGAATAATATTCTGTAAGATTTATGTAACATGGGAATAATATTCTGTAAGAATGATGTAAAATGGGAATAATATTCAGTAAGAATGATGTAAATTTGGAAATGACATTCTGAGCTGATAATGTGTTTTGGTTTGGAGGTAATTTCATTCTACTCACAGTTCTTCAGTTGGTACTCGATGGCTGCCTTGAGGTTGAAGGCCTCTATTAGGGCCGTTTCATGGAGGACCAGTGTGTTTCCAACACTGCGTACATCGATGCCTTCCGTTGTCATGCCGACACTCAACTCTGCATCCAAAACAGGTCACAGAAAGTGTACATAAAATAAACATGAAGACAAGAATGAAAAGAAGAACACACAATTCTAATGACAGTTTGAAAATGAATTGTCGCGGAAGTTAAGTAGTAAGGGTGACAAAGATGCTTTGCATTCTTTAGCATCACGTCAAGAGAGGTTTTTTTGTTTGTTTTTTGTTGTTGTTGTTGTTTTTTTTGGGGGGGTTTGTATTGGGACTGCATCATCTTCAGTAATTTACTGTAATGAGGTTTGTACACAGGTATGTAAAAGCCTTTGCATGAAGAATGAACCATTTTAAAGTTTGCACAGCATTATTCATGACATATCACATTTTCATAATAATAATGATTATAATCATACCACACAAATCTTTTTCAAATGAAAATGATGATAATAATAGTTTCTTCATGCACATCGGCCTAATTACTATATTAGGTCACTCATTCAATATAGGTTTACAAATAATTCCACAGATTGATAGACTGTCATGTATAGTTTTATTAAATAAGACCAGAAGCAAAGACCAACCTGGATGTTCTCTGATACCACGCTCTATAATCTCAGCGATGTGGCGTAGAGCTGGAGCATACTGCTTCATGCTGTAATAGCACAGTGCAATGTTGTAGGCTAAGTCTGAATGAGACAGAAAAGTTGAGTGACATGAGTGAGCATTTTACACAGGATAATGTGGGTGTGGCATTTCTCTATTTTCCCCTGTAATTATACAGAGCTGACAAAGCTGCCCAAGTATTGAAGCATATAGTGATTTTTCAACAGAAAACAGTGTGGTTAATTACTCAACAGTCTATAAATACTAGGGATCTGCTGCACCTGTGTGTCTTACATGAGTAACACATGTACATTTAATGCTTCTAAGTATTGGTGGAACACTACTCTAAGTTTCCTATGTTGTCGGCAGCATGTCAATAGCAGGCACACACAGCTCACCTCTGCAGTAAAACAACGAATAGTTTATCCAAGCCTTAGCTATCCATTTTAAAGGGGATGGCTAGTAACTGATCAGTGGGAATCAGTGGGAATGCTGGGGGATGATAGTTCCAATTCTTGTTGGATTCATTTAAGAGTACATTATATATCTTTGGTTGTGTGAAAATTATTTGCTTCAGAACGGTCTCATATTCAAGTAATGTGCAGTTTAATGCCCCGTTACTGTACACGCATGATAACCTGGAAACATTAAACTGCACATTACTTGAATATGAGACCATTCTGAAGCAAACGATTTTCACACAACAATAGAAATATAATGTACTCTTAAATGAATCACACAAGGATTGGAACAATCATCCCCCAGCATTCCCACTGATTCCCATTAATCAGTTACTAGCCATCCCCTTTAAACACGAGTTGGTCCATACAGAGGGAATGGAGATTCATGATGTACAGGAAAGAGCAATGCTTCTTACCGAACCTTATGTAATCATAAAAGTTTTTAGTTTCTTCATGTGCGAGTGTGCATATGTGCTCTTCAAGCAAGAATGCCATCCTCAAATCTATGTATTTATGGATTTTTATGACATGTAGACAATGTGGCTGAGACACTTACCAGCCCTATAGCCCAATATCTGCATGGCAGTGTTAAACTTCTGACAGGCCTGCTCATAGCGACCTTCCTTGAAGAGTAGACAGCCAAGGTTTACGTCAGTGTCAGGATCATCACTTGGACACTGCTCAACAAGACTCTATGGTGGGGGAAAAACACAAAATATACTGGATACCAGCGCTTAACTTACATATCAAACTGATGCCAGATATTTATCAGCTCATGTTCATATTACATGAAATGAACTAAGTGCAGCTTTACAGTTTAAAGGGCAAAGTAACATAACTATGGCACACATATATATGAAATATTGTGACTGTGCTGCATAAATATTGCTACAGCTATACTATACTTTATCAACAAAAATGACTCATACAATCACAAACTCTTTACTACATCTTCTCTTACATACACACAGAAGAATACTGCTTAATTTCATTCTTTTGACAATATGAATATGGCACGGTCCAATACTTCAAGACTGTCTCATACAATGTACATGTGTAGCATGAAACCCTACAGGCAAAGAAAACTTAGTTACATAAAATCTGTTTCATTTAGTACCATCAGGTATGTGATGACATCAAGTTTAAGCAACTATTACTCAGAAAATTAGGAAACATTCCTTGTAAATTGACTTTTCTTTTTGCATCTCACGCTAAAATATGCCAGCTGTACACACAAATTAACACAAATCTTTAATCAAACCATATTTGAGATACTGGTGAGTGATGCATACGACAAGAGTAAGCCTGCAAGTTTGAATATACTGCTACGTACAATGTATGAACAATGTTTCTTATGTACTACAGTTTAGGTGTCAGGTAAGCATGCATCCATTTTCCCAGTATGAACAAACCTTGGCTCCTGGTAAATCTTCCTCTCCATACTTGATTGCAGCTTGCAGTTTTGTGATCTGAGACAAGAGACAAAGGGCACTGACCCTTAATTGCATGCGGTCAACATTTCACACAAATGACCAGTGGCACTAGTATAAAATTTATGATAAATAATCACAACCACCCTGCATGCAATGCTGGAAGGATGATGACAATTCCTAAACTTCACGTCACTATCTCCCTTGATAAGCATTTACGTACATTCCTTTCACTTCAAGATCCATATATAAGTCTAGGTAATTGGGAAAATATCAATTCAATTCAATTCGATTTATTGATTTCGTAACTGCAATACAGCCAACATTTTGTACAATAGTCAAATATCGAGGAAACCATGAAAAACCCAGTGGCTTGAAGAAGTATGAACCACAATAATGTCCATCTTCATTACTTTATGAATTAAACCTAAAATTAGATTTGTATTAGGTCCATTTCCCAGAGTGAAAGTTGTAAAACCATATGGTACTCCCTCTATATAAATTTTAACTTGAGCTATCTCCATTTAAAACCTACAAAATGATAAATCATTGATTCATGAGTAACAATTTTAAATGCATTTCTCTCAAACTGACACGGTCATAAACACTTGGCTACCCCTAAGGGAGACACTGCTGTCCAGTCTCTGTCTCACAAGAAATGAAAGCCAGTAGTTGCTGTGATTTGCTGTCTTGCATGACATATGAAGAGAATGTTCACGCGCAACATTCATTTTTTTTTTTAATCAGTACAGTGGAATTGCGTGCTGTTATGGAAGGATTGAATTACTTTCTGATGCAAATAGATGTAATGCTATGAATTCAAACAGTAGTAAACTTTGCAGCTCTTTGACTTTAGTTCAGATTTCACCTGATTAGCTGCTTTTAAGTCACCCAGAAGAAAATCAAAAATCAGCAAATCTTCATCCTGGAACAATTCTACTTCAATTTCATATGACACCGACAGTATTTACCTTTGGCTGGTACTCCTGATTCTCGACTTGAAAGGTAGCTTTCATGGCTTCGGGGTAGACACAGGCATGGTAAAGAGCCTGGGCATAGTAGAGTCGGTAGTTATCCACCTCTGGGTGAAACTGCACTAGCTGTTCATAGCAGTCAGCTGCATTGGCAAAGTCTTGCACATGGAAATAGCAGTATCCCAGAAGAGAGAGAGCAGCACGGGACTATGGGACAAATGACAATAATCATATTGATGCTGGGTTTTTATTTTTCCTTCTTTTGTGAGTTCGCAAATGATTGCTCTATCAAACTACTATGTCGGAATTCATTCGTACTAATATAGATGAAACATCTTCATGAAGGAATATTTTGCATGAAGAAAATAGTGTAAAAGAAAATATCTGAAGGAATGATACAAATGATAAAAATTCCAAACTGGAAATAATAACAATGACAAGTTTGCTGGATATAAAAAATATGACAAGCATACTCCATGAAGATCTAGTGACAAGGTCAGACAGGAACAAAGTAAAGACAGGAATACATTGCAAAAACAATACTGATTTCAAAGTCACCCTTTCATGCTTTCAGGTTTGGACATCCGCTCTGTGAATACATTAAGTCACTACCAGAGCCTAGATCTGGTTTGGATCAGGCACTATAAAAGGGCACAAAACGTGGAACCGGATGAAAATGTAGCACAATGCACTTGGCTCTAAACAGAAGTGGTTCACAACTATTTCACCTGAAATGATGGCTGAGACTTACCCGAGGATGATTTTGTAGTTCTTGAGACAGGATGTGAATAGCGTCTATGTACTTCCCTTCCTTTATCTGAAGAAAAAAAGCATAAAAATTACATCAATTCTACAACATAAATTTGATAACTGCGCCTAGGGGATTTAACCCACATGTGGGAACTTGACATCAAGAAATATTTTACCATACATATCAATGAAAGTTTTCGATGCTCCAAAGTCTCCACTCTTTGTAAGATTCTCTCTATTCGTATTATCATTATCATACCTCCGCCAAGGAAGGAGGTTAAGTGATCATCGGCATTGGTTTGTCTGTTTACAAAATAGCTCACTCGAGCAATGGCTTTTTTGCATATAAAATCAAAAGTACGTGTGGGACATGGCTCAATATGCTGGAACATTCAAACAAGAATACAAATCAAGAGAAATTAGGGGGATACAGGTAAATAACCTCAGGAAACAGGAGGAAGAAAAATTGAAGAAAATCCTCATTGGTAGTAGAGTAACATGCCCAAGTTTGGACAGCTTTTGTGCTCTAGTTCCAAGATAGATGAAGTCTTGAGTGTATCTTTTGGAACATTGTGTGTCAATATAATGACATTCTACATGCATATTTTAAGATATAAAGATTATAAAAGAAATTTTGCCCCCAAAAAATGGTTTTTATGTTACCTTGTTTGGTGCCATGTTTGGTACAGCGGATCCTTGATTGGTGCACACACATGATTTGTATACAATGTGCTTTAATACAACTTCATTCATTTGCGTGCGTCAACATTAAATATCACCCATAAGAATCATGTAGCTGTACCAATCATGGTGCAGCATTATTTCGAGGCAAGGCTGACAGTGAGAGTATCATGTAAATATCTCTGTAGTGTAAGCTCACTACCCCCCATTTGTAATCTGGCTGCTGTTGACTGAACATCATGACCAATTTCACTTGCACAAAAGATGACTAGACTCTAGAGTTCTATTCATCATTCAGTGTGCGACAACTGGTAAATAGCGGTCCAAAATAAGGACCGCATCTTAACTCGCCTGCAAATTTCCAGCTTAAAATCTACAAATTTGAAGTTTGGCAAGAGGTCATGAAGATCAAAAACTTTTTGTGAAGCTTTACTGGTATTTGCTGCCCTGTTTACTGTGAAATTTAAGAGGTAACAGGCTGCATCTTTCAAACATGATAAGGGGGTCTACAACTACAAGGCTATGAATTATTTATTAGCTTCACGCCTTCAGTGTGTCAAAAAAACTACTACTGGATACATTTTCTATGCTGTAGATCCAATACAATCATGACGCTGTACCAATCATGGGCTTTCTACACATGATTATTGTTAACACATAGAGCTGCCCATTCACTGCATTTATGTGCTTTTCAATGGGAAAACGGGCGGTCGATTAAAATGATGAGCTTGCGCCGTTACACAGTAAAAAATGTCACTTGTGGATTCTTGTGTTTGTTGCCGATAATCGATAATTACGCGCATACGGTACCACCAAGCGTTGTTGGACCGGACAGGTTGTGGGACCGGACTAAAAATTTTCTTCCACAAACACAATAAAATCCCATGAAATAAGCATAAAATACAATGGTTTTTGAATAGATATTTTATGCCAATTTTTTAGGTAACTTCTCTAAAGCAGAATTCAGCGATTTGTTTCATGATTTGTCAACCAGAACTGCAGAAGAAGCACGCAATATTCTATCACACGCGATGTGAAACTTGTGCACGTGTTTAAGTCAGAAACAAAAAACTTCAGTGTTAGGGTAAGGGCACCAGTATTCGGTCAGGCACCGGTATTCAGTCACTTATCACTAGTCACCAGCCAGTAAGTTCAACTGTCACAACACACGCAAATCACACTAATTCACATAGGCCCTAATTCATTCCCATACTTAAGTTAGACAATACACGGAGGCTGGCTACAAGTTACAACGTTCAAAATCTATTTGCAAGGGTTTCAGTTCTAATTACAACAAAAATTGATTTTGTTCGCTTTGCTTTGGAAGAACTGTTAAGTATCATTTCAGAACCTCATCACTGTGTATTAAATTGGAATATTTTTATTGAGAATGGCAATGTGAAAAAATTCATCTAAGCGTAACAGTTAGGGCCTAACAGTAAATCAACAATCTGAGCCCAGGATATGAATCTGTGGTACTTTCTGCCTCACGTGGAATGAAATTAAGGTGAAACTGAGGGATATTTTCTAAGATACAAGGTATTTAATCAACAAGTGGTCTGTCTTTAATAGTGTCGGGCTCAAAAAGAAGCAATCGTGCGTGCCAGGCCAGCCAGGGCAGGGGGCAGGCAGGGCGGGGCAGGCAGGGCAGAGCAAGAAGGCACACGACAATATCACCAAAGCCTTGGCTTGTTAGTGTAACGTCCGTTTATCAAATCGGCACATATATCGATTTAAAGTGAACCAATAGTTTCAACTTTGCCTCAACTTTAATATACCAGTAGGCCTAGGCCCTTCGGTTGGGTTTGAACAGGGCAAGTGCATGAAGTGGGTGGATCTGCCTAGCGCTGCTTCTGCGCTACGTAGTGCAGGTACAGCAGCACTCCGGCCGCGGCTCTGTCTGCGGTGTTGAGTGCTCTGCTACACACCATTGTTTGACTACCTGAGCTGCTTTCCCTTTTATCTCGTTCGTTTCCATTTTCTACTCACCATCGTGTATATTGCTGAAGTATATTCTCCATCCTTGATGTTTTGACCAGCCATTTCAAGTGATCAAGAAGTCTCAGGCTGTAAAGAATTTCAAATTATTCTGTAAACCTCACAAAGTTCGATGGTCCAGCGTCACTTCACCAAGACAACCTTTTTGCTACTCGACCTTTACATTGGAATTTCCCTTAATGCGCATGCGCAAAGCATTAAGTATGGTGAAGGTAAAGAGGAAAATTGAGAGAGGAGTGAGAGGCAATGCTTTTGAAAACTGAGCTGTTTAGCGTATCCACAGGAGTAGTTACTTTTCAGTGTGTTTCGTGTTTCCCATGTACAGCACAATATTAGAAATGTGATTAGTTATGTGAAACTGCTGAATGATATTAACTAAGATATCAAATATTTGAGATCACGAGTTGTGCACCGAAGGCTCTTTGGTCCGTTGATTCCCTGGTCATTTTGATTTTGTATGATGTAAACGAGCATGTATATACAGGTATTTTTTCTTTTTGTTGTGTGCGCGCGCGCATTTTGCCCGGGTGGGGGAGGGGGTCTTTTTCTTTCTCCTTTATTTAGAGGAAACTCAGAGGAAATCGGTTTGAAGAGGAGGAATAGGAAATACCGCCCATATCACAGACATTTGTATCTCCTTTTATTGTGATACTTCAAGGGTATAGATAGAGGTAATTTGGTGCGCTTGTTTTCATTAGAATGCAGTTTGGAAGTTGAATCTCGGTTGAACCTAAGGTGTTTCTTGGTGCTGGTTGGAATACTTATAGCAGTCGAATATCATAGCAACGTAGGATAAGCCTGGCCTAGTGTGGTTATAGTGACTAAACAGACAGACAGACAGACAGACAGACAGAAAGAAAGAAATACGGCAGGAAGAAAAGAAAAGAGGTCATCTTTGTTATGATAGATATAGATAGATAGGTAGATAGATAGATAGATAGATAGATAGATAGATAGATAGATAGATACACAGTAGATAGATATATATATATATAGAGAGAGAGAGAGAGAGAGAGATGGATAGATAGAAAGATAGATAGATTGATAGATAAATAGATAGATAGATAGATAGATAGATAGATATGGGTTAGAGGGAGGAAGATAGATTCACAGATGGATATAGACAGATATAGATAGAGAGAAAGATAGATAGAATGATAGACAGATAGAATGATATATATATATATATATATATAAACAGAGAGAGAGAGAGAGGGAGAGAGAGAGAAAGAGACAGATATAGATAGATAGACAGACAGTTAGTTAGATAGATAGAGAGAGAGATTTATATAGATAGGTATATAGGTATAGGTATAGGTCACCGGTCATAAAGGTGATAGATATAACTGTATGAATAGATAAATCATAATGAGATAGATAGCTAAAACCGATATATGAGAAAGTAATTCAGTGCAAATTAGTGCCATCAGAGCAGTAGGTCTTTTTATATATTCAAAGTTAATCATCAAGTAAAATGTTATTTCCAGGATATTCAGGGAGAATCGTTTGATAGATTTCGTTCTATTTTCAATTTATTTATTCATTTACTAGTCTTGTTTTCACCGAGTGGTTCCATCAGTAAGTTGAACACTGTTAATGGAGGCCTTGCATATGAACAATGCACACATGTGTATTCATAAACATCAAAACTATCAACAAAAACAATCATTACACATAACTTTATGCAGAATGAAACACTACATATCTAATTATACATGACTGCATGCAAGACGTGTAGGGTATAAGTAATTTCAC
The DNA here is from genome assembly GCF_964275005.1 of Diadema setosum. Taxonomy (NCBI): domain Eukaryota; kingdom Metazoa; phylum Echinodermata; class Echinoidea; order Diadematoida; family Diadematidae; genus Diadema; species Diadema setosum. The sequence goes on along the minus strand of NC_092692.1, from coordinate 1,909,309 downwards.
TATTTCTGATAACTGATATATGACTCTATACCTCCCTCCTCTGAGAAAAAAAAAAATAATTCATACTAACTAATCATTATTGAACAAAAATAGGCGCTCTCCAGAATTGTGCTGAATTCAGCATGCATTTATTATATACCTGATGTTTTTTTGGCAAGCTGTTATAGCTTCGATGTGTAAGAAGGCTTGTTTCCAGTCTTTGTTTCATTGGCTCTAGACTGTCAACAGTCCCTCCGAAACAGCAGATCTAGTATCATAATTATGAGTATAGGCCTATCACTTGCTTTCATAAACAAGAGGGTCAGGTATTCAGGAGCTTTCCCCATTAAGTGCTCTGTAGACAAGTCAGTGCATCTTTGAAGTTTCCACCTGTCCTTGTGGTCCATAAGTCGACTGTATATAGTCAGTCTACGTTCCGGGGTGTCTACCCCAAAGTCAACTCTGGCCATTCTTTTTTTTTTTTTCTTTTTGCATTGCACATCAGACCCTATTAGAATATCGAGATATCCCCTTGATTTCATTGGTAACTATAGTATAAAGATTTCCGAGTATAGGCCCTACTTTTTGTATGGTGGTATACTATAGGACCTATAGGCCCCTGTGGTATGAGATGTGGATAATTAAAATCTTAACTTTTTGCGTCTTTATGACAGGTAATTCTGAAAAAGAATTGAACCTTGAACCTTGAATCCCGATAGCAGCGTGTCCATAAAGCTAAACTGGGATGGGTGTGCGTCAGTAGGTGACAGTGTAAGAAGATTAGGTGACAGTGAAAAAGTTGTATGTACAATAAAATTCCCCTTTTTTGACGGAAAATCGGTTTGAAATGGTTGTGATATACACTGAATAATGTAAAACAAAGTGGTCCAAAGAAAATGTATCTTTTATTAGGACTATATACTTTGTTTTTGGATATTAATAGCCGTTTCAAAACCAATTTTCATCAAATAAGCTTTAAATTCCTCTCTTGAGAATATAATTGTATGCTCTCTAATATTCCATAAAAAAAAAAAAATCTCAATATCTGAAGAGGTTTTTCATATGAATACATATCTCACAAAAATTAACCCGAAACCCCGTCTCAATCAAAATAGACCATCTCTTTCATAGCATTTAGCCGCGGAATTTTATATAATAAAAAGGGGGAGGCTGGTACCACAATCCGCTCCCCCCAGAAAACAAAACAAAACAAAACCGTAACAAAACGAAACAAAACAAAGCAAACAAGTCATCCATCTTCTTCTTCCGGTTTATTTCATATTTTCATTTGTTATCTGTAGATCAAGTTAGTAGAACTGATAACTACGCAGTTTTCCCAAAGGTTGCTCAGGGAAGTCCACTCCTCCCAACATGCAGGCTAAAGATCGTAATAATCACGTGATGAGAGATTACATAATCATGATCAGGTGGTCGCGAGTTTTTATGCAGTCTGAGGAGGCGGGTCCAGCTTGACAATGCGTTGCGCTGTCCCTGCACAGGCGCTGGATAGCTGCTAATCGAGCCTACCGTACCCACTATCCCTGGCTGGCGGCAGAACGTATCGCCGATCCTCTTACCAGCTGTACCGCCGCCACATCAACATGTAGCAGGAGATAGAGCTGCTCTAAGTTTTTGCGGAATCCGCTTCTTCAGGTACCGGTACACAAAAGTTGCAGCAAGTAACGTGAACTTATCGTCGAATTTTCAGCCCCTGCATGCATTGAATCGTAAGTAGACTCTACATGTAAATTTACTAGTAGAAGCAAGACTGTTCAAGAGGAAAGGCGGACCGTACCATGGTACCAGACTGGCTTTATAAACTCAGATCTATATGACTGGAGGAAGAAGTCCTGTGAGCTGTGAGGGGCCGGTACAACATTGGGCGCCCAACATTGTAATAGGCTAACTATATTCAAACCCGAATGTCGACAAACACGAACCCATCAAAAACATTGTCAAAAGCAAACTGGGTACGTGAATTTGATTACCCATTATTGGCAATTGAACACCCTTTTGTTAGGGTCTGTGACTGTGTCTGTATTACTAACGTTAGTTTATTTAACGTTACATATGTATAAAGCAGCATCGTTCAGATATCTTTTTAAAATTTAGGCCTACCAGTTATACCTGTCTATAGATCCTATTAATAGTAGGCCTAATAATAAATTTACTTTGAGGTTTTTGACTGTGGCTCTCAAATGTGTGTGAGAGACGGGATCAAAATTTATCAGAGACTCCAACTCTCCCACTTTCGACTGGAGATCTCCCGCCGAAAGCCCATTTTTGCAAAATCTCCCATTCTCCCGCTTGAGACTTAATTCCTCCTGCCCTGATGGCTCTGTGTCTCCTGCTTTAAATGATTTCTTACTTAGTGTCATTGTATGTTGAAAAATAAGCCTTAGATAGCATGAGAGCTGAGCATCGATCACGAACGCTGGCCACAGGGAACTTCGAGCACATCAATTTGGAGTCTCCCAGTTTGCTAGGGGGTTCAGGCGGGAGAATCTCCAAATCAGGAGGGGCTTGGGGTTGGAGTCTCTGATTTATGGATCATTTGAAAATCATCTTAGACTTTTAGACAGGAGTAGTGGGATGGACTCAACGTATTGGAAAGAGAAGCACTAAACCATTGGAGAACCAGTAGAAACCATTAGGCTAATGGACCGTTTGATATTTGCAAGAGTTCATTAAAACGTACAGCAATCCTGGGTTTTGGAGGGCTACTTTCCTTAGTCTAATAGTCTGTACATATTGTGACTGTGCTGAAGTTAGAAGCCAAAAATGATTTAGCCTCCTTAAAGCCCAGGATTGCCATTTAAATGACCAACAAAGGGATGTGTAGCAGAGTACAACAAAAAAAATGTACAAATCAAAATTTATATAATTAGATTTAGGTGAAAGTTTGTATTACAGCGATTGTTGACATGATGGAGACCACAGAAAAGGGGGAGGACTGCAGCCCCCCCCCCCCCCAATCACACACACACACACACACACACTAGTGGCTTCACAAAAAAAAAAGGGGGGGGGTCTACTAGCTGATATAAACTACTTCAGACAAGTATAGTAAAGACTTACCAATCCATGGTGGTTTCATGGTTCAGCTGCTTCACCATTAGATGCCATCAGTCAAAATCTATTGAATTATTAGGAATTCTCTGTGATGGTAGTTTCTATTCAACTAATGGTACAACACTTCTCCATATTTGACCATGAGACCCATGAAAAACAGCCAAATTTTACAGTCCCCCCAGTGATTGCCTAATTGTGTTTGATGGTTTATCAGATTGATGATGGACAGGACCATTAAAAATCATACCAGATAGTCAAATCATGAATAGGCTTCTAAATGTGGTTTCTAAGTAACAGATTCTAATGGAATTTTGACCTAGAATGTTGCTATATAAATATGACTTGTAATTGTAGATTTTCCAACAGTAGTTCTGCTAGTAATTGGGGCTCGGAGTCAGATACCTTCATCAGTTGGATTGTAAATACTGTAAAAGCGGAAATTGTCACGGTGTTGAAATTTTCGCACATTTCACGCTAGCTCGAAAATAAAAGCATGTGAATAGTTGCTCTCCATAAGGTTCAAGTAGTTAAAGGGAAGGTAAACCCAAAGAGCAATGTGGATTGAGTGAAAGCAGCAACATTAGTAGAACACATCAGTAAAAGTTTGAGAAAAATCGGACAATCGATGCAAAAGTTATGAATTTTTAAAGTTTTGGTGTTGGAACCGCTGGATGAGGAGACTACTAGAGGATATGACGTATGAGTGGACAACAATACAAAGAAAATATAAAGGATATTCAACAAAAATTCACTTTTCTAGAATTATGAAAGAGCAGTGGACCAACCGCTTTCAGAAAGCAGGGGGAATAATTGCTACCCTTAACATATGTCAATATCAAGTTGATGGAATTTGTAATTTTCATGAAAAATGGATTTTTGTAGTATTTTCTTTATATTTTCTTGATATTGTAGTCCACTCGTACGTCATAACCTCTAGTAGTCTCCTCATCCATCGGTTCCAACACCAAAACTTTAAAAATTCATAACTTTTGCATCGATTGTCCGATTTTCTTCAAACTTTCACTGATGTGTTCTACTATTGTTGCTGCTTTCACTCAATCCACATTGTTCTTGGGGTTTATCTTCCCTTTAATGTCTTGATTGCGCAGAATTAAAAACACGCCTAACTCTTCTTAACCGGCCGAGCACGAAAAATTAGTCACACGAAAATATCCACTTATACAGTACTGGTGAGTGTTGCTCATTGAACATATAATATCTCGGTTTGTTCTGTGATACCAATGTCTTCCTCATCCTTTCCTGTGATCCTTCAGAAACTATAGATCAATGATAAAGGTTTGGAGCCCAGCTTGAGGTAGACTTGTATCCTGTCAACGGCAGCAGATCAGAAGCAGGATGGCCACAGCAAGCAGCGAGGCCAGCCAATATATGATCTTTGGGTCTAGACGCTCACCGGTTCTTAGTACCAAAGGATGTGTCGCCTGCACACAGCCAGTTGCTTCAAGCATTGGATTGGGTGAAGATTTTTGTTTGTTTATTTGGGGTTTTTTTATTCATTCCTCTTTCTCCCTTATTTGAATGTATATTTTTATTCTTATGTATATCTTATAATACTGATTTTTTTTTACTTATAGATATCTAGCTTCTATATGCATATGCCTGAGAAAGTGCACAACCATTATAACAAACATGGTTATAATGATAATAATAATAGAGAGACTCTTATAAAGTGCTCATTCTACCTAAAAAGATACTCATGGCGCTGTCGAACAGAGTACATAATATATCATGTTACAACAGAGTATCACAGAAGATAATACAAACAATAAACAAACAATATTATGTACACATATACATACAGGTAAACAATTGTCAATTTGAATAAAGACATGAAACTCGTATGATGAAGTAATGGATTTCATGTCTTCAAATTATTATCTATATATCTGTACATACTTTATTGTTTGGCTGTAACAGAATATTGATATTGTGAAATAAAACTGCCAGTTCCAGGACTTTGTTATAATTGGAGTCACCCACACCAGTATATTTTTTCTGAATTCTCAGAGATAGTCCTTTGGGGATTTATTTGTAGTAGTGGTACATGTTCAGGGTGGGTTTTTTTTTTTAAAGATCTTGAAAGAAATGAAAAGTTAAGTTGTCTATAGAGTGGAAACTATACTCAGTGGTTTTTTGGAAGTTCACATGACACTAGCTGGACCATTCTGATTCTACTCCTGCATAATCAGACATATTGAAGGCTGGTGGAAATGCAGCTGATGCAGCCGTTGCCATGGCAGCCGCACTGAATGTTACAGAACCAGCATCGACGGGCATAGGAGGCGACTGCTTCTGTCTCTTTTACGATGCAGAAACCAGCATGGTGAAAGGCTTGAACGGAAGGTAAAGTGATTTAGGAGGAGAAACCTTTTTAACCCTTTCTAGGCTAGGGACTGTAGCATGGCATGTACAACACTACAGGGTCTTCTGTGCCAAGCAACACTTAAAGCACACAAAGTGTAATGTTAACAAAAATACCAGAATGCTGGTAGACAAATTCTTTCATGCATCTATAGTATTAGTAATACATATTCTTTGTAGAAGATGTACCAAAATATATGACCTTTCAGCTGATCAATTGAAATCATATGATGAACTGTAAAAGTGGAAATTTGCATTAGTAATTTACGCACTGAGCCGGGTAAGGTGAATTTTGCACGTTTTTAATTTTGTTGATAGTTACAACAACTGATTGAGAATTTAAAACAGTTTACTGCAGCCACCCCAGCTAAGAGCTTTTGCAGCACATACTTCTGTAAAATATTACTGGCCCACATCGCAACTACAAATTCACTCACACTATAGGACTAGCGAACAAGAAGAAAACTACCATGAGCATAGAAGTTATACCTCCACAGTACTGTATACCTACCATGAAATCAAAGATATAGAATGTTATTACATATAGCAAGCAAAAACTTGTTTGGGTGCTAGTTTCTTGTTGCACAAAGTGTACAAAATTTCCATCCTGCACAAATTTCCATGAAATGGTTTGATTGTATGTCTGTAATCCTGTCAAGTACCGTATAGCAAGGTTTTATGTTGTAACTGTAGGTGTGCAAAGAGCACTCATGTTGTGAGCTAAATCATTGTTTTTTCTTTGCAGTAGTTAATCCATCTTCGTTTTTATGTTTTGCATTTTGTTCAAATGGTATTTTTAATGCTATCACTTTCTTTGAAACTTGTGATCAGACTTTGAATCAACCTTGAAAGAAAGCATCTTTAGGGACTGAGGTTGCAAAGTTGATCATATACACACTTGATCCCCATGGGGGCCTGGGTGCAAGACTTCAGAGAGCCAAAACTGCAAATTTCAAGCAAATTGAAAGTATTTCCTCCTCTATTTAATACAGATGTATTCTAAAGGTAAATTGTACTGTGTGTAGGTACCTTCTCTCATAAAGAATAGTAATTTTTCACAAGGCCTCTGAAAAGGTAGCTATAATGATATTGGCACAAATATCCCTACATCACAAGTTACACAGGATCTCTCATTCTTTGTTATTTGATCTCTTGATGTTAGTGGTCGGTCAGCAGCAGCAGCTTCACTTGATGCGTACAATAAGCTTGGTTTCCATAGCGACAAGTATCCACCAAGTCATCATGGTCTCAATGTCACAGTTCCTGGGGCAGCAGCTGGATGGGTGGACACGGTAGAGAGATTTGGCTCTAAGAAGGCAAGGTTCCTGACATATCTCTCTTCTTGAAATCTGTAAATGTATATTTTGTGATATATTTGCCCATGAGATTTATATTAGTCTGTAACTACCCCATGACACTGATTCATAGATATCTATCACTGCGTACATGTCACTGCTGCATGTGACTGAGAACAGAGACTCCAACCCCAAAGCAAAAGACTCTTCCACTTGGACCCCCTGACAAAGTGGAGAGTGCAATTGCACCAACACAAGCACAATAGGACCTATAATAGTTCTGTGGTGCACATCACAATCATGACATCCCTCGTAGCAAGGGTCCAGGCCTGTATAAGGGTCCTGGAAGCTCTAGATGGTCTCTGGTGATATGTATCTTAGCCATATATTTGAATGTGTATGGCAAGATTTGAGTCGGGCTGGAGATGAACAGTTTTGAAGCGGGAGAAAATACATCTTGAGTGATCTTGAGTGAGAGACACATAGCAAGAGAGAGAGAAATTCAAACTCGAGCCGGAGATTTTGAGGTGATAGCCTCAAAATGGGAGCGTTGGAGTCGCTCTGAGAATGACTCTAAACTTGAAAGATTACCTCGCAAACGAGAATGTGGATCAGTGATTACTTAGGTTAGTAAGAAATGAAGGAAGACAAAAGCTCATTAGTTTCACTTTTCGAATGAAATATCTAACAGAACTATAAGATTCCTCTGATTTTATTACAACTGTATGAATTTCCTATTTCATATAGAGGGAATTGATCAGTTCATACTTTGCAATCACACAGTAGAAGCTATCATTATTGTGATTATTATCATCATATTCCTTATTGATAGGAAATGTGCTTATTTTTTTTTCTTCCATTTGTTCCTATTTGTTAAGTTTAAACAATTACCAAGAATACTACTGTGCCAACCACTATTATGATAATGTGAATATCTCTTTCCACTTAAATGTTACCATGGAAACATGCAGCTGTCTCTGGAGGAGATTCTCAAGCCTGCCATTGATCTGGCTGAGGAGGGGTTCGCTGTCCATCCCATCTCAGCTCAGCTGTGGCAGCGGGGTAGCGATGTGCTGATGAGAGAGGGGAATCCCCAAGGAAGGTACCTCCTCCTCAGGGGGAATCCCCCAAGGACTGGTGATGTCATGCGCATGCCTATGTTGGCCCATACATTCAAGGTGAGATTCAAATGTAACTTCTGTAAAAATCTGATTGAAAATTTTTGGACATTCCATTTGAAATCATTTTGCACATAGAGGTTTTGTTGCAGTGTATACATCTACTTACTGGTAGAAGTGATATCTATCACATTACTTTGTGTGCATCTTGACAAATTGATTATTTATTCAGTGAGAGTAGAGATTAACTTGCAGAGTGCAATGACACGAGGATGATATAAATCACTGGAATGGGTATCGCATGCCGCAGACCGTACATACACTTATACATGTAATTTTATGCGTAGAAGAAATGAACTTGGATGATCAGTCAACTGTGAACTGTACACAGTGAGTTAATCCCACTTACTCTGCTGTTACTCTTGAAATAATTTGTGAGGGATATAAAACAAAATATACCAGGCCATTGTTCGAGGCACAGGTGACTTCAACAGTAAATGCTATTGAAGTCACCTCATGCACATAGTTAAACCAGAACCTCTCAGGCCTGGTATATGTGAATTCAACTAGATTCCACAGAGTATAATGCAAGGTTAACTTTAAAAAAAAAAAGGAAATCATCTTCTGTTTGCTATTGATGATACCAAGTTATGTCTAGAGAACCAAAAAAAGACAAAAAAATGTTAGGTTTAACTATGGCTAGATCATCAAGGGTCATACCTATGGTTTGCAAGATGAGAAAAGACTAGTCCACTTCAGTGGCAGGTCTGGGAGGGGGGCACAACGGGCGCATGCCCTCCCTTTATGTTTTTGTTAAAATAAAAGAAATAAAAAGAAAAAAAATGAAGGATGGCGCATGCGCCCCCTTTGATTTTTTTTTATTTTGTGCCCCCCCCCCCTTTTTCCTTATTTTTTTTCAGACACTGGCATCCCATGGCAAGAAGGGTTTCTATGAAGGTCCAGTCGCTCAGGCCATTGTTGACATCGTCCAGGCAAACGAGGGTATTCTGGCCCTGAGTGACCTCAAGGGTCACACCAGTACGTTTGTGGATCCAATCAGCACCACATATAAGGGGGTTCGTCTGTGGGAGATTCCACCTAGTGGACAGGGCATCACAGCATTGATGGCACTCAACATCCTAGAGGACTATGACCTACAAGGTATGTCTTACGGGCAAAATCTAGAATAAATTTTCTAGTGTTTTAATTTCCTTTGTATTCCCACAAGAGTATAGCATTAGTCAACTGCATTTCACAAATATTTTTCTCTTTTCTGATGAGCAATGTTTTTCTGTTTGTTGCTCCACCAAAATCAGTGTTTCAGCATAGAATGGTGCACTATTTGTATCTGAACAGTAGAATGCATGTTGTTCTTACCACAGATTTCTTGGAATATGTCTGATATTGCTTATAAATTCTCATTCTACCAAGCATTAACAGTTTGTTGTGATATATAGGGGGTTGCCAAGTTTCATGCATTTCATACTTTTCTCATGCTTAAATGCTGAACTGTAAAAATAACAAGTTTTTGAGGAGATGAATCTATGTGATAGAAAATTACTGATACTTGTATGATAGCCAGACCTTCTTCTGATTCTGATCCTGGAAGATGTTTCCTTTGAGATTTTTAGACAATTCATATTCATATGAATTGATTTCCATGTAAAGGGTTGGGATGAGTCTTACAAAAAAAAAAAAAGATGTTAACTAAACTCACACACTTTAATATGTCATTTATGACTAGAAATATAAAAGCTCTGTATACCTTGCATTATCCTAAATGAGAATCATCCCCTTCGCTGGTCCCTCTATTCCATCACATCTCACCTTCACTGATTCAATGGCAGCAGCCCTGTATGTATAAACACAACGATGCAAGGTGTCATTGTGTTATGCAGTTTAATTCTGACCACATGTTCTTATTGTAATGATCAGTTAACAATGAGTAATATATATATCAGTTTACTCTTGCTTTTAGCACAAATTTCATAGCTGCGTTTTGTTGTTGTTGTTTTTTAATTTGAAATGCTTTAAAGAGGCATTCCAGATGATTCTCTTAATTTCACATCCTGCAGCTCATAAATCAACAGCTCCATGTATAAATTTGTGGAATTTATTGTGGTCCCTGAGTAGAGAAATTAATGTTCTGAAAACCCAAAAGAAATTACACTGAACAAAGACGATGACATAGGAGCCTCACATATTTCAGAAATGTAACAATGTAATTCCATTACAATACCACGTGCCTAACAAGTTCACCCGTGTAGAATTTATTCATGCCTTCTTCTTTTGTTCTGTATTGAGCCCCTACTCATACATTCTTGTTGTGAGGCTGCTATGTCATCATCCTTGTTCATTTTGATTTGTTATAAGTTTTGAAAATACTCCTATTCCTCATCCCAATGACTTTAAATTCTGAAATTCTGAAACTCTGCACCCAATGTAGCCAATTTATAGTTGTTCATATGTAAAAGTCTGAAAATCATCCAGAGGTCTCTTTTAATAAAGGTCTGTGAAGATGGTGATTTGTAATAAAGCAACAAGTCAGATAAAGAGTTAATCAAAGAATTTAGAGAATGAATGGACAGGGCATGTGATGAAAATTTTCAGTGTGTTATCATTGATTGCCATGAAGACCACATCCCATATCCAAAAGCATTCTGAGAAATTTGCTTTGACTTCAGGCACTTCCCATTATCCGCCGTCATTCAACCAACTCTCCCCTCCCCTTGTCCAAAGAAGCTTATGATTGAATAAATGAGTAAAGATCATATATGCAGCATTTTGTATGTCATTTTTGAAGAGAGAGGAAAAGAAGACAGTGTTTTGGGGATTCATTGCAAGAGACACCCTCCATTTTTAACCCATTGAGGATGAACTGATCTTGCAATAACATAATATGTTTCCCATAGACACCTGCTTGAGTATACTCGGGACTAAGTCTTCAATGGGTTAAGGGGTTTTAGTTCATGACTGTTTCATGTCACTTCAAGGAAATTGTTGAAATGTTTTTGTTTCCCAGAGATGGGACACGGAAGCCCAGAATACTTGCATCATGTGATTGAGGCAGTGAAACTTGGCTTTGCCGACTCCCTGGAGTTCTGTGCCGATCCAACCAAAGAGAAGGTTCCTGTCGATCAGCTTCTGTCCAAGGAATATGCTGCAACAAGACGGACTTCCATCTCTCCCCAAAGGTGAGAGGGACTGTGTGGGCAGCTGCCTTCCTACTAAGACTAACAAACCACCTTACTCTTATATTTCTTTGCATGGGGGATTCATAGGAAGTTTATGTATGGAATGGTATCATAGTCATTGACTTAGAACATGTTGAGAAATATTTGAGATTCCAGTATTGGCAAGGTTCTAAGATTTGGTGTTTGGATGTCTGTGGGTTTGTTAGTTTGTTTGTTTTTTAGTTGTTTTTTTTTGCCATTGATTGAAAGCAGAAAAGAAAGAGAAATGCAACAGCAGATATAGCCATATTGTAAAAATGATACGCAAAGGTGACAAAGTGGACAGTTAAGAAATGTTGCTTAATTTTATCAAGTTTGTGCATCACATAACATGATACTGTGTAAGTAATCACACTAGATTTGTTAGATAGGTGTTGGTTTATTGTGTAGAGAGCATGACAAGATACATGTACATATTCAGTGGACTCTGAGCATTTGAAACATGTACATGGCAAGTATAGAGAAATGGAAGTCCTGTATGCACTAATGATGCAGTGCGTGTGTGGTTCCAAGTGATGTGATGTGATATGAATGCATGACATGTTAACCTGTTCCTCCCGCAATTCTCCAATCAATTTCAGTGCCCCCAAACAAGATTCTTTTTGAAGGTTAACAGAGAATGGACAGGTTGATAATCCATCAAAAGCAGTCAAACTGTACATATACCCCCTTTCCACAGTCAACTACATGTGCCATGGAACAATAATCGATTGTATGAATAGAAAGTGCGCTGATGAGCTCACAGACTCTTTTGTTTTACACATAAGATGCCCCTGAATGGAGTCATCAAAATCAAATATCTACAGAGCTCAACCTTGTTTGCTATGTAAATCTTCGTACAAGTTTTACAGCGAAACAAGTGCCACAACCTTTTAGAGAAAAGGCAAATAATACTGCAATATAGAAAACATAGATTATATTGATTAAAGAAACTTGAATCTTTCTATCAAATCCATTTTTCTGGGCAGCATGACAACATGAATTTAGGCCATGGATGCAGGCACTGCTGTCTACATTTCGGGAACCTGGTATGCCAAGTTCCCGTAAGGAACGGGTTAAAGTCTGTCACCTAAAAATTCTGTTGGATTTTCACTCTTCCCTAACATTTATACTAATTCTGTGAAGTTCTTCACAATTTACTCTTTTTCAGAGCTAATAACCTCTTGACCCACGGTGACCCTTACCACTCAGGGGACACGGTGTACTTGAGTGTTGTGGATGAGGAAGGGAATGCTTGCTCCTTTATCAACAGCACCTACACATCGTTTGGGAGTGGGCTTGTGCCAAAGAACTGTGGCTTCACATTGCATGTAAGTTATGAAATATGTTAAAAAGTAGAAAAGTGAAAACATTCACCCTAAAACCCATTAACCCTACATTAAAGGGCGGGGATGGGGGGCGGGGGAGCAAAATCCACCCCCTCTACATTTTGCACAATAATTCTGCAACACGACAAGCCCTCGTCATGAGTCTTCTTGACTTGTTTTGTTAGAGTCTCGCGCAACCTTTGAGACCAAATTTGCAACGTCTGCGTGTACTGTTATGAAGTGGAATCCACCCCCCTCCGGTTTTAGCATCCCAAAAAAGCCTGGCCTGATTAGGGTTAAGGCGCCTTGATTATGTCGCAGATCCCAGAATTGATTGCCTGGCCCTTAGTATCAAAGGCTACTTCACTAGGACTGAGACTATGGTTATCAGTTATTTCTTGAAGCAAAGCTGTAGGATGTGGCTCAGTGGATAAGACCAGGAATTGTCAGTCCTGAGAACCTTGGTTTGAGTTTCCTGGCTGCAGGGGTTGTGCGTCAATCCTGATTGCCTGATTGAGGCATGATTTAACTTCCCAGAATATTTGAACTTTCGATGATCTGGTGGTTTGCTCGGCCCATGCTTTTATAGAAATGCAGATATATTGTTTGTGGGGTTTTTTTTTTATGCCTCCGCCACGAAGTGGTGCCGGAGGCATTATGTTTTCGGGTTGTCCGTCCGTCCATACGTCCGTACGTCCGTCCGCTTTTGTTTACGCGATAAGTTGAGTAATATATACAGGAATTTTACCAAACTTGGTCCAAGTATGAAGTATGATGGGGCGATTAGTTGATTAGATTTTGGGTGAAATCGGCTATAGGTCAAAGGTCAAAGGTCAAGGTCAAATCATGAAATTGTATCCGTTTACGCGATAACTCAAGACTTGATGGAGCAAATTTCACCAAACTTTGTTGGAGGATGATGTATGATGGGACAATTACTTGATTAGTTATTCAATGAAATCGGACAGAGGTCAAAGGTAAAAGATCAAGGTCAAATCCTAAAATTTATCTGTTTACGTGATAACCCAAAACTGGATGAAGCAGCTTTCACCAAACTTGGTCCAAGGATGATGTATGATGGGACAATTAGTTGAGTAGATTTTAGTGACATTGGCAAGAGGTCAAAGGTCAAAAGGTCAAGGTCAAATTCTACAAATGTTGCAATTTCCCCCATATCTATGCAATGCCCAATGGTATTTTCTTGAAACTTGGTGTGGACATGTACTACTGCAAAAGATCCTCCAGAGAGAGTTTCATGTCGTAAGGTAAAAGGTCAAAGGTTAGGTGAAAATGTTGCAATATCACTTTTCTCGTAAATGGTTCAATGTATTTTCATGGAACTTGGTACATACGCATGTACTGTCTGGCAGGGATTCTCTAGGGAATTTAGGGTTCATGGGTCAATAGTCGGGGGTCAAAGGTCAAGGTCAACTCCTAAAAATTTTACTATTTCCCTCATATACTATTATATCTGCAATGCTTGCATTATTAGTTTCAAAACTTAGTACATGCATTACCTAATGGAGATTCTCCAGGAAATTTCCAGCCTGAAGGTCAAAGGTCAAAGGTTAAGGGTCAAAGGCCAGGTTTCAATGCCCCCCCCCCCAAAAAAAAAATATATATATTTTGTACCGTTATCGCACTCTTTCTTCATACCTTTGAAATTACTCAATGCATAAACTTCCCCAAAATTCCCCAAATATGTCTACCTGCACTCTTAGAAAATTATGGCAAATCCAGTTCAAGACATTTCTGACAAACCTGTCATTTCAATATTTTGCCAGTTATGTGAAAATGTCATGGATCACACATTGTGAAGACATTGTACTATACGCCTATTGGGAGAATCATGCATTATGGCGGAGGCATCAGTCGCCATAGTGACATTTCTAGTTTTCTCTCTCTCTCTCTCTCTCTTTTTCTCTGTCCAGTGAAGGTGGGGCGGGGGTAAGGGGGTATGGGCAGACTTGCTATCTTTAATACACAATTCACCCATCTGACTGTATGTTTTCACACAGTTTGATCACAGTTCCTCAATAAAATGATTGATGCGTCTATGTAGTGAAATAGAAATTTCAAGTAGCCATCTCACTTTTTTGGTTTACTACCTTCCCCATTGTTTGAATGATTTCATCCAGAATCGAGGGTTGAACTTTCGTCTGTCCGAGGGCCACGCAAACTGCGTGTCCGGTGGGAAGCGCTCCTACCACACCATCATCCCTGCCATGGTAACGGCAGCAGCAGACAGTGACAAAGATGAAGAGGAGGAGGAGGAAGAGGAGAAGCTACTGGCCTGCTATGGTGTCATGGGGGGCTTCATGCAGCCTCAGGGACACGTCCAAGTGAGTAAACCAATGAACTGGTGTTTAAATGATGACGAGGTTTTAATGGTCATGATAGCAGAAACCAGTGGATGGTAGTACTCGTGTCAAACAACTACCTGTGAGAAATGCTTGTTTTCCCCAAAATACGAGAGGTAAGATTTGAGTGACAATGAACAGAACATGGGCTGACAATGTATCTCTCTGTTTTGAGTTTAGCTTGATTTGATTTAGTAACTGTGTTATATTTATGTGGTGCAAATATTGTTTCAAAAAAGTGTGTCTGACCAAACAAATGTTGGTAGAAGAAGCAGGATAACCGTCAGTGTGCATAATTAGAACTTTAGGAGTGTGAAACGTCCCCCTTTAGATTTGCATCATTGTGCAGCATGTATCAGTGCCACAAAAGATTTGATTTTGTAATATCTCTTTATTGAAGTTTGCAGACCATATATTCCAATGCTGTTTAGATGTAATCTGAATGACATTTTGCTATAGGTTTGACTTATTGTACAATCAATGTTCATTTTAGAAAAATCAGTCTATTACCTGTATGATGAATCTCGCACTACTGAAACACAGTTATATTGGTAAATCCTTCTTTTTTTTTTAACAAATGAAACATCAAGTATCCAGTGCTATTGTGTATCACTTTCTCTATTTTCATGCCAATTTGTCTTTATGTATCTCTGTAAAGGGAATCACAATCTTCAAGCCACTGGATTTTTAATGGTTTCCTCGACATTTGATTATTGTACATAAAATATTGGCTGTATGACTTTTATGAAATTAGTCGAGTTGAACTGAATTGAATTGAAAAAACAAACAAACAAGATAAGAGTGTATAACCGGCTAATGTTATGCCTTTTCTTTTGCTCTCATCATCTCTAATATCTCACCCGATCCAGGTCCTCCTGAATATGGCAGAGTTTGGCATGAATCCTCAGCTGGCCCTGGACCAGCCTCGCTTCTGTGTGGAGGTAGAGCAGCCAGGCTTGACAGGGAAGGTCTACCTCGAGGAGGGGATTCCCCAGTCAACCTGTGACAACCTCAGGGTCAGAGGTCACCAGGTCGAGTCAGTGTCTGGCTTTGATAGGGCCGTCTTTGGGCGTGGCCAGGTGATCTGCAGTGGGGACTGGTGGAAGAAGGAGGGGTATGCTGGTAGAGGTGAGAGAGGCGAGGTCTTGTGGGCGGGGTCAGACCCAAGAGGTGATGGAATGGCCTTGGGTATGTAAGACCTGACCAGCTGTAGGACATTGGTTTCAGCTTTTGCTCGATGCAGAAATGGGGCAATTTTGGATTTAAATTTTGTTCACTTGGTCACTCACCAATGTAAAGCCCGCCTCACACTAAGCAATTTCTTGAGATGCAATGCCGCATCAGAAGATTGTCAGATGGAGCACAGTCTGAGGAGGGGTGAGACACGACAGCAGACAATAAAAGTGCTCAATGTCTCTCAGAAATGCATTGAAACACATCACAAGTTGTCGCAAAACAAAATTTAGGTGGGCTTAACAGGTTTTTGGGAGCTTCAAGCAGATTCACATCCAATTCTCGCTATCGCCAATGACGTAAAAGACTCCTGCACACGCTAAAGAGCTCTGTCACAGGTGCACTGTGGGATTCCTCGGTCCATTGTTCGCTTCCGGTTGTCTAACGCGAGTCGCAGTTCCCATACGATTCAATGGAGTTCTTTGTCTGCTTTTCCGTTGTTAGCCCTTTTTTTCCTTGGCTATAATTCAGCTTATAAGAGTTGAAAGTGTCTATTAAAGCTTTACTGATTTGCGGTCACTAGAGTCATGGTTCACTACTGCAAGGCTTCAATGTGCTGGTGACATGATGGAAAGTAAAGAAGTCTTCAACAGAAAATACCTCTTTTATAAAGACAGAGCGTGTTGTAAGTGCATGTGCAGCCAAAACCGGGGCTAGTTTGCCACATGAGCTATCCCATAATGCATCTGAAACGCTGCTCTGCGCACGGCACCTACGTATTGGCGATACCCTCATTTGCGTGATGATGAGAGAAGACAGGTTTCATCTACCTTTTTTGTTTTCACCCTACAATACAGCATTGTTTGGTGAGACATGAAAATATGTAATCAATATAACAACTGGTGCTTCAGAAAAACAGACAAGTTGATGGCTACTATGCAGCAAAATGTCTTCCAGTGTGCTTTTTGATATCATCCTACAGTCAACCTCGCTTTGGTGGAATCTTAAGGAACTGGAGAAAGTCCTTCAATTTACGTGAATTTGAACTTTCACTAGAATTAACACTTTTCTGTATCCATGTGGAACATAATTTTTCTTCTACTGAGCCAATTTTTGATGTTTACATGGTCGACTTATGTGAGGTTGAGTGTATGTTGACATAAATTTTAAAGTGTATTGTGTGTCAATATTAGTGAGCTGTATGTGGTCTGTTTTTATCATCCAAAAAAGATTTTTAATTCATGAGGAAATATAAAATTTAACAAATTTCTTATTTCCCTTAGGTCTAGAAGCTGTGAATGTTCGTACAATAAATTCCAGGTTTTTGTTTGTTTGTTTGCGTTTGTTTGTTTGTTTGTTTGTTTGTTTTTATTATTTTTTTTAAAGAACATGGAATAAGTCAAAGGAATTATTTTTTGTTGGGAGAAAGTGCCAGAGTAAAAAGAAATAAAAGTCACTCAGGTGAAACAATTTCAATAATCATTATTAATGAGCAGAGCTTGAACACCCACAAAATTGAATAAGATGATAGAAACTGTGGAGTAGTTCATAAGATATGCAAGTTTGTGTGCAAGTTTGTATTAAGGGATGGGAATATTACTGTGTTCCTATGATAAATTGTTTTATAATCTAATGAAGAATGCAATGACTGTCATTTGTGAAACTATCCTGTCACTTTAGTATCTGTGAGAAAACCAAAAAAATGTTAAGTTTTTGATAAGTTTCTGTTGCTTTTTCTCAGGGCATCACTTTCACAGGTGGGTTATAAAGTTTATTAACATATCACCAAGGAAAAAATGAAGTAAATATAGAGCTTTAGTATGCCAAATCATGATTGCGATACTGTAAGTGACATATATTTAGCAAGTCTTATTTTTGAAGAATCAATACTTCCCGACAATGTTGCAAGTGGTTAAATTTGTGATTGTGGAGTACAGTACTGAACAGAGAAATGTGCGTGCATGTCACATTCATGTCGGGATCAGGGCTAATGTTTTCGCGTGTTTGCAAATTCATGAATGACATGCGACTCGCGAAATTTGTGAAAATGAAAACCTCACAAAATATTTGACGTAGTAGTAAGAAGAAACTTGGACTTACAAATTTTCACACTTGTATAGATTGAACTCTGACATAGATTATGGTCAGATTTACCGTAGGGCCTTTACACTGACAGTAAGTGTATACTGTGGCTGATATACCTTGACAGTCATTACAGCAAATTATTCTTATGGGCAAAGCTCATGTTTGTTCAGTGACCTTCGGTGCAGCCCATACTGCATGTGTTGTATGATATAAGTAAAATGGTTAGCAAATCTGCATGAGAGACTCATAAAAAACCCTATGTGCTTTCTATTGATTACCTCCACCAAGGAAGGAGGTGGTTCAGTGATCATCAGCGTTGGTTTGTCTGTTTGCAAAGCAATTATCAAAAAGTTGTAAGCGCATTTGAATGAAACTTGCAGAAAAAATTGACACAAGGAATAGATGATTAAATTTTGGTAGTGATCGGGGAATTTGTATGGATTTTATGAAGGATTTTTCAATATTTTGGTAGGTAGGGTCATTGAACTTGGGAGTTCAAGCTGCCCATTTTTTTGAGGTTTGCATATGCGCACTAAACTCCATGCTTTAGTTTTGGCAAGGGCAAGGCACCCTGCAGCTGGAAACTGATGACATAATAAAAGGCTTCTACATTGGGAAATTGGGCGATTTTCAGCATGCATATATATGGGTGGAAATCACTGACCTCTCTGGAAGAATAAGATCAGTGGAGGAATTGAGCTGCTTGGTGGAGGTCTGCACTCTCACAGTGCTTGTCTAGTTTTTTTCATGAATTTACCGAGAATTACATAGATCTTGTCTGCCGCATGTCTTTATCATACAGACACAGTACTTGTGAACCTGCATGTTTTTTCAAAGGTTATGTTGTGGATCACAATGCCAGTTTATTAGAATGAACCAATGATTTCCAGTACTATGATAGAAAACATGTGAGATTCTTATTCCTTGTTAGTTTGGGGTGTGTGTGTGGGTGTGTGTGTATGGGTGTGTGTATGTGTTTGTGCAAGCGTATATGCTGCATTGCTTAGATGTAATACTGTAAAAGAGGACATTTTTGCGATGTTGACATTTTCACGCATTTCGCACGACCAGAAACTAGCGTGAACATAAAAGCACACGAATATTTTTGCTTGCCATATGTTACAGTGGTTGATGTTTTGATTCTGCGGAATTAAAATCCACAAAACTCTTCTTATTCGGCCGAGCATGAAAAAATTAGTCACGCAAAAATACCAGTATCCACTTTTACAGTAACTATGTAAATCAAGCCTTCTTCTTTGAAAACCAATCTATGCAAATAGTGTCACTTGAAGAGAATATGAATACGACATATGAATTGCTTCTGCGGTGAATGTTGACAGTAGGTATGATGGCTAAATGTGGACGTGTTATCACTGTAATCATTTGTAAAGACAACTGAAAATGAAAAAGTGAAGATGGGGTTTTCTGTGAGCATGTTGGCTGTCAGTCACAATGCCCAAATGAAAAGCAACGAGAGTAATACCAAGGCAGATTGTACCACAAACTAATAGCCCCTCATCTGTACCCAGACCTCCCAACCATTCCCAACCATTTTTTTTTTTTTATATATTTCCCATAGACACCTGCCCGAGCATACTTGAGACTAGTCTTCAACGGGTTATACCTCTTGTACATGCTTTTATAGTAAGTTGTGAAGTACTGGAAAATATGCAAGTATAATATTATTATATGGTATACATACGTATATATATATATATATATATATATATATATATATATATATATGTTTATATACATACACTGGTCATTATTTGTTGTGTAATTTTGTACATTATGATTGATTGTAGGTCTTGCCTCCATGTTTTTATGCCAATTTTAAGTTTTGTGATTTCTCAGGATTTTCCTTTTCAATACATGTATCAGTCTCTATAGAAAGATTTATGATCAGTGTGATCTAAAAGAATAAACCAAAATGAAATTAAAATCAGCATGTAATTTTGTGCATTATAAGAGTGATTTGTAGATGTAAATACTAAATGTTTGTCTCTTGCTTGGATGATGTTGTTTGACCAATGAAGTAATAAAAAAAAAATGTTATACAAAAATCAATCATATACCAATGATTGTTGTCCCTTTCCCATGTAACAAATACTAGAAACACTTTGTAGTACATTACTTTGTATTTGAACTCATAGTTAAGAAGAAGTGGTAAAGATGATAGTAACTATCATTAGCACTATTACTAATACAATCAGTTTTACCCCCTGGTTATACCATTATCGTATTTGTATTATCCATGCAATTACAGATATCATGTTATGTAGTACAAATGTAAAAGCAGTCATATCAAAAGTACTTCTAATATTACTACTACTATTAATACTAGTATTAGCAGTAGTATTACTAATAGTAGTAGTGATAGGAGTAGTAGTAGTACATAGTAGGAGTAGTAATTCTTGTTACTACTACTACAACTACTAGTAGTAGAAGTAGTGGCAGAAGTAATAAAAGTGTGGCAGTAGTAGTAGTAGTAGTAGTAGTAGTAGTAGTAGTACATAGCATTAATAGTACATAGTACAGTTGTACAGTAAGAGTAGCAATTCTTCAGCAAGATATCAATGTTGAAATGATTACCCTTACATTGAAAATGTAAAGAAACTAAAGAATAAAAAACAAATCCTGGTACAAGATCCTGATGGCTTAGAATGAAAATATCGATTTATAAAATCCACAAGGACAGTTATGGAAGCAGCGACAGAGCCAGATGGGAACATACCAACCAAACGACATCAGTATGATGGATATTTAAAACTTAGAAAACCAGATTAGATCCACGCTTCCCACAGAAAGCCCAGGTCAAGGCCAGTGATAATGAAATTATTTCATAGAGTGAAAAACAGAAAACAATGTTTTCCCTGATTAACCCAGTCACACCCAAAAGTACAACCATCATGGGCATTTGTACTTAATGTTGTCACTCATCCTGGGAGAATCTATTAAAAAACAAGACAAAACGAAACGAAAAAGACAATAACCCTGTGCCTGAACTAGAGGTAAACAGACATAACCCCAAGAACAAACCACATACCGCTGCGGTTGACGTCAAACTGTATAGTAAGTAATATCCTCAATGAAGTAGACATAATCCACGATATGTAGATATCTAAGCTTTTCATCCAAATTATACTGCGCCTAATAATTTTATAGTCAATATCTGACAAGCCATGTATCTATTCACGTCAGAGGCGCTTTGCAAGTTAGAACATTGAGGGGGAAAGTTTATCAATATGATTTGGAGTCAGCTGACACAGGAAATCTCGTAGTGCGACAATATAATCAATGCCGTGTGTTTTCATGGTGACTTTGACAGACTGTAGCTTTGCCAAGCAGCCAAAATTACTTTTCTATTAGATTTAAATGTCAACTGCGACTTTTCTGACGTCATACGAACAGCGAACATTGTAATCCTTGTTGTGTCTGCCAGGGCTGAATCCATGAACGTGTGGCGTGAAGTCGGGAAACAGGCGTTTGATCTCGTGTTAATGGTTTTTCCTGAAAGGCATACCTATTTTTGACAGTACATGTTCTGACAAAAACGATTCCAGCAAATTAGGGTAACATGACATTTATAAGCATTATGCCTTGATATCTTCCCTCCCCTGCCCCACCCCCCCCCCCAACCCTACCTTCCCCATGCTTCCCTGCGAACTCTGCGACTTTGTTTTTAAACCGACATTTTGAGGGCATTGCACTACGCACTATTGCAAGGTTCCCGCGAAGAGAACATTCATAATCGTGTGATAATGTGTCCCTTCCGACGCAGGGTGTTTGAGTGCCTTACACACAATTTCACGCATGCAAACACACAGAACTCCACGTTGCTATGCATTTCGGGAATAGGGACGTAAGGATGCATACAAGTACTGCCGTCTATAGTCATCAATGTTTGTATAGACTTCAAGCTGTATCACTGGAAATTTCAACTATAGATGCGTAGAATTATGTACCATTATTGTAACCATTTCCTAAATCAGAATATTTTGGTCTAACGTGTTATATGACATAACGTGATTTGTGTACATGTATATCCATTTATGTACTTTTATTATTGTCATCATCATCCATTTATTACATGCATTATCATAGTTATTACTGTTGTTATTATCTATATACATGTACATTGTAATATAATTTCCCTTCCATGTGACAATATTGGCAGAATTTATGTAAAGTTACAAAGTACGTTGAGAACTTTGGGACTTCATCAGCTAGTGTTAATCATTTTCTAGTTTTCTTATCTTTTTATCTTGAATACTATTACATAAAATTATAAGCTTGCCTTATCAGCATGGCTTCATGTCCTTAAAATAATTGAAATGAATGATGTATGGACTAATGCGTTTTTTTTGTTTTACACGTATATCTTTTAGACCTTTTTTGTTTGACAATAGTTTTGATAAGCGTGTGTTTACATGTAGGCCTACCGCCATCTGTAGTTATTCCATTCTGAAACAACCTAAAGTATAGGACGTGGCATGCGTTGTCGATATATACTATAAAGCGTGATAAGTGCAGCGATATCTACTGTTCCGCAATAGTGTGTCTTCTGCAATATTATGTATGGTGGGACATTTTAAAAAGTCATTTTAAAGTCCGTAAAATAGAAAACAAACGAACAAACGTTCTACAGATATCGTGACTGACAGTGTGTTGAACCGACATTGACTTCATACAAAACGATGTTGATTTGAGTTATATCAGTCATTAAAAGATAAATTATATTGATCATTATATAGACCGTTCTTATATGCACTAGTTATAAAATCATGGCACATTGCGTCAATACGCACTGGTTTTCCTATGGGAGGTCTATCATACAATTGTAGATGACATTGTATTGATATTTCGCACGTGTTGATGATTATGCGTGTTTTGATGATTGTGCATGATTTAGCATTCGAGCGTACTTTCATCTCCATAGCATCGCGAGTCTGTTAAAAAGAGGAGGGGGCAGTAAAGGGAAGTGAAAGAAATGGGAGGGGGATCAAGCTAGTAAGAGGGGCACCAAAAAAAAAAAATAATAATGATATTAAGAGAAGAAACCTTCGATGAAATGTATCGCACCGCTGCGGAGACCAAAAATAGCTGCTTCCCCGGCTCCGGACGTAGCAGCATATCGTCGGAGGGGAACAATTTCCGTTTGAGATTATAATTCAGCGGAGCGCCCATTCGATCACCAACTGGGTTGCCTGTATATTCGTGGGAATGTCGAGGGTGCACGTTAGGGAGTGAATATGGTAAAGGAGGGGGTTAGTCAGATCAGCCAGGAGTTCAGACTTACTCATCGGGTTATTCTTGGCGGAGAAGAGAGCTAGAGACAGAGTGGAGCGAGGAGTCGTGAAAAGGAGCCTACAGGGATTTAGGAAACCATCATGGAGGTTCTACTCTAGATAGATTAATATGAAAATCCCTTGACAACCAGGTTGTCAATTAAAACAACAGACGAAACTCGTCAATTCAATTTCTTTGTATTTCTTTAAACGATACAACAAAAGTCTGAATTTTGTTGTGAAGTGCTGTGAAACCAGTCATTGACTGTGTAAGGGCGCTATATAAATGTTCCGATTGTATTGCATTGTATTGTATTGTATTGTATTGTATTGTATTGTATTGTATTGTATAAGCAAGTTCACAAGAGTTAATATATATATATATATATGTATATATATATATATGTATGTATATATATATATATATATACAATTATATAAACTTTAAAAAAAACTTGTACATATTTGTATAAACACACATATAACTATATACATAAACATAATTGTATATGTGTCGTTAAGTCATCAAAGAGTAAGACATACAGAATATTTTGAAAACGATTTATTCATTTTGTTCCATCCTAAGATCTTTCAACTGTCACACATAATGTGATTTGTTTCCATTAGTTTTTCCATCAGCAGAAGTATACCCCCAAATTGTGCCTTCGAACATCTCAACAGTATATATATATATATATATATTTTTTTTTTTTTTTTTTTTAAGTGATGATAAATGCTTTTTCTCGACGTTTTGGATGCGCGAAGATGATTTATCCGGATGCCTTTAGGACAAGCCAAACAGGCTCTGTCTTATCCATTTCCACATGTTTTCACTTTTTTTTTTTCTTTCCATCTCCGAGAGCTGAGCGATGTTTTCCTACAGCGGCGTTGACGTTGACAATGTATCTGTGGTGCTATTTTTAGCACGAAGCCAGGCACAATTTCGCGCTTCTCAGCAGAGGAAGGTACGAAGCGATAGTGTTTTCAGCCAACGTAATGGAAGGACTCCTACTGACGCTCTGGTGTGATTGCTTTGAATATACGAACATCTATCAAAACACCGCCAGTGTACGAATGAATAGGCTGCGCGAACACTGGGCATTAGACTGAAATATATATCACATCAGCGGATATACAATTTCAGTGCGGATATTCTCCATACACTCCGTCGTGCGAAGATACTATTATCATCTCTGTCCTGTATGAGAGGCACATACGACTAACAAGGAGACACACACACACATACGACTCACACACTGCTCTTCGCAGTGAGCTGGAGTGTAACCCCTGCACAGCTGCGCTGTGAATATTACACCCTTCGAAAGGCCGGGGGAGAGAGGAGGAGAGACGAGCTGGATGGAGCTAAACGGAGTCCCTGTATTCGTGCGTACATGGGCATCTCATATAATTTAGTCCAACGCTCCTGCACTCTCCTCACAACCCAGTCTTCTTCAATATCACTGCCTACGCAGAGACGGAAAAGGAGCCATTTTGTTTGCTCGTCATCTCGCTCCTACTGGTGGCCATCGTCGATAGCAAGCCACAGGGGCTGTCTCTTCCTTTCCACGATGTCGGTTTGCCCGTGGTGAGGCGGTCGATTGCGATCACGACCAACCTGGGTGCATCATCATTTGAGGGGGATTGGGCAAGGAGTTCACATCTGGAAAAGATAGGCTTGTCAATTGGTCAAGTGTTGAACGGCATTCTACGCAGTCGGAGCACCATACCTTATCTCATGTGAATACCACGTCAAGCAATGACGATATCTTCTTATACGACACACAAGCAGTGATGTATGGCGTTTCAACCCCGGGTTAAAGCCACCGGTTGTTATTGTTGTTGTCACTTTAGGAAGCGTAGTTTTTTCGTGTAGCGACTGTACAGCTATTACATCTGTCATCACTTACGGTGTCAAGCCGTTAAGGCGGTAGGTATATATGTCTTGAGTGTTTGTGGATGGCAAGTGCAATAGTTTCACGACCTAGCACAACGAACATGAACGGAATGTCAGAGACAGATGGGGGAAGTCCCTCCCACATGCAGCAGGGAGGGGGGTCTCCCTGCAAACCAGCCAGACACTCTGACTGTGGTGACACGTATGTGAAACTCAGTCCTCACGAGCTAGGTGCTTCTTGCGATGGACTCACCAACCAGATACCCCTCAATGGACAGTCCGCCCAGAAGCAGGGAGGAATTCAGAATGGCTGCGAGGGGATGTCCCCAAAGGGCCACGCCCTTATCGAAGCCCGAAACTTCGAGGAGCTCCTCCTGGACAAAAGCTTCTTGCAAAGGCTTTTCATGTACCTCACCCCAGTAGAACGATGCGGACTAGCCCATGTGTGTAAATGTTGGAAGGACGTGCTCTATCAACCCATGTTTTGGAAGTCGGTCACACCCATTCTCCACAAGAGAGACTTGTATGAAGAACAGGAGGATGGGACCAAGAACTTTACGTCCCTATCGAGTTTCGAGCTGCGAGGTTTCGAATCAGTGTGTCTGGTCAGCGTCTCGGATTTGGACATCTGTGAGTTCATTGACCACTGTCCTCGCACCAAGAAGACCTTGCGCGCCATCTCCCTCAAGCGATCCACAGTAACCGATGCGGGC
Organism: Diadema setosum; assembly: GCF_964275005.1. NCBI lineage: Eukaryota > Metazoa > Echinodermata > Echinoidea > Diadematoida > Diadematidae > Diadema > Diadema setosum. The sequence continues at coordinate 1,883,407 of NC_092692.1, read as the reverse complement.
TTAGAGGTCATGTTGGAGCAACTTGGATCTGTAACGTCACTGGAGCTAAGCGGATGTAACGATTTCACGGAAGCAGGACTTTGGGCTAGTCTTCAGCCAAGGCTAAATTCTCTGAGTATCAGTGACTGCATCAATGTCGCCGACGAGAGCGTGGCGGCAATTGCTCAGAGACTTCCCCACCTACGAGAATTGAACCTGCAAGCCTACCATGTGACGGATGCTGTCTTGGGATGTCTGGTGGCCCAGCGGTGTGGCACCCTGACCACTCTGAGGCTGAAGTCCTGTTGGGAATTGACCAACCAGGCCGTGGTCAATCTAATCCACTGCCTCCCGCAGCTGACCACGCTGTCCTTGTCGGGGTGCAGTAAGATCACGGACGAGGCCATCGAGCTGGTGGCCGAGAACCTCGGCCAGCTGAGATGCCTTGATCTCTCCTGGTGTCCACGCATCACTGATGCAGCTCTGGAATACATCGCATGCGACCTGCCCAAGCTGGAGGAACTAACACTTGATCGGTAAGCATGGTTCCTTGCTCATTTCCCGTCATCCCGCCTCATTACGCAACACAACGTTCTCTCTTTAAGTGTAATAGGAAGCGCCTTAGGATCAGTGAAGGGACGTTAATTCTGTAATTACTACTGACATCTATTCTACCCATAAAATGCCAGTAGTTTTTAAATGAAGTGTTCCTGAGCTAATTATGTCACTAATCACTGCCCGCGTGTTTTACGGGCCTGTTAAGTGTTATCTGAAACATTAACAGTGACACTCCATGAAACATTCAATAAAATTGATATGACTGTAAACTTTGTCTCAGCAGCACTCGCATGGGTGCATTAAACCTGATATCATAGTTTCAGTTCAAGAGAAGGATGATAAAAGGGAAATCACGTAGACTTGAGCCAGTCTCACTGTGCCAAAGAGCTTTGAGCAACAGAATGAACCATGAAGTATGACTTGTCTTACAATAAAGGTTCTTGTGAGTGTGTGTAGATGATGCTTCAACATATTATACTACAAAAGCGTCAATTAAGATTTCACCAGTATAACAACACAAATGTCCGCCCAAACAGAATCAACACGTAGCTGATCGCTTGCTGTTTATTCCCGTAAACCTGCATTATGAATACACACACACACACACACACACACACATATATATATATATATATATATATATATATATATATATATATATATATATATATATATATATATATATATATGTTTTGGTATGGTTTTACTGGGTGACGTTCAGTGAACGTTCGTCATAAATCTCTTGCCTTCATTACATGTCACTGTTTATTTAAAAGATAGGGCTTACTGTAAGTCACGATGTGACTTGCACTGTATAAGACCAATGGGACGTCTTCATGCGTCTTTTATACCCTCCAAATCTTTGTGGAGAATTACATTTCCTATATAGGCCATGTACGTCTTTTATTAAAGAATGATAAACAAACAAGCAAAAACAGTTTTGTGTATTTCCACATTTCCAATCTACGAATTGATCGTTTTTGCAGTATAGGATGAGCGGTTTCCCCCTTTCTACACTAGTCCTGAAACGAGCGGCAACTATAGGCCTGCATGACGTGTTTGAGAGGAAATAATCAATGAAATTCAATGATGACTGAATCCATGCACTCTCATTGCCTACTCCGACGGTGTCTCTGGCTGGGGGTTATAAATAGGCGGTAGGCCCGTCGTATGGCTGAGACCCAGTCGCCATACCATCCTGTGTCTACAATCGGCGACTGATGTGTAACCAGTGTAAGACGCACTCTCACGATCATCTCCCTACAGAGAAGATGAGACGTACACTCATCCACCTCTTCCGCGATAACAGGAAATATCAATGCAATTCGTTTGATGAAGTAATACCGCCCGATCAGGTAGTGGATTTTTGATATCCAGTTACCTAAGTGTATGATTAGAGCCAATGAGCAGTTGATGAGTGTACCAATTGCGAAATAATGATTTGCAACACTCCCTGAACAACACATTTGTTAGACCGCAGTAGTCAGAGCCCCATTTGGTAGAAATGTTTCTGCGAAAACGTATTAAAAGAGAGAGGGGAAAAGTATATGATCCAACAACAGCTCAAGAGACCGCCATCAAGCAAACGTGTTTGGCTTTGGTGCAGGGATTGTGTTTTGATTGTGGTTTCGGGACAACCATTATCAAAGCACGACGAACATTGTACAGGGACGATTTTAGTGAATGGTTCAAAAAACTCGTGGCTAATTTCAATGTCCAGTCACAATACGAAATCGAAATTTTAGTGTAACATCAAGGTTATAATTATATTTGTACTGAGTAGGCCTATAAACATATCAACAACCTTACGCATTAACTCAACTTTAGCTTGAAAACGTATACTTATATGTTACCACATTATAGTCATGCAAAAATGCAAATCCATACTACTATAGTATTCTCTATTTGACTGAACATTAAGTGTTGGTGGTGGTGACATATTTATTTGACACAACACGTTTGTGTTTCCCGCTTGTTCTAATCCAAGCAGTCTGCAGACCTTTGCACGCCGACCCATGAGCTTCGCTGCCCGCCATTAAGCACATTAATGAGTGAGGTGCTGGGAAGCAACACGAAATCATGAGTCATTACTCCCTTTGTGACGTCAGAGACAGACGAACAATTGCAAGTGTAAAACATCTATAATTTCCAGAACAGTGCACGCAGTGAAATTCGTCACACACAATGGCCTCAATCACCACACAAAACTGTGTGTATCTTTGACACACGATATCATGATATTATAACTTGATTGGACAGCAAATGGTGCAATCATGTTATCATTGTTGCAGTCGTCAGTAACACTGCAATGTCACAGTCAGAAATGTATCGTCTGCTTTGCTGTGGGGCAGGGATACCCAATGAGAAATGATCAACTATGTAATCATAAATTATATTTATGTTTCATGTTCAGATATCACTTCCATGCCCAGGTTTTGCCGGCAACGGTGACAGGGGAACTGCCCGAGGCGCCTGTTTACTTGTGGGCATAATGTGTGTGATCGCGAAGACGCGAAGATTTGGGATTATGAATAACCTTCAGATTTACACCCTCATGAAAGTATGCAAGTATGCCAATGCCGTCTGGGCAATTAGAGTGATGATCAATAGCTTTCGTAGCATGGCAACATAAGGACCGCGCCCCTTCGTATTTAAGTCCGTGTACACAACGGTCAATGAGATGAATTGACAATTAGTAATGCTCACTCTTTTCCTCATAGTAAGATCGCAACCCGACGTCATCCAGTGTTGAATACTAAATGTTTAATCAGCAGCTCTTCCGCGTATACGTATCTGTATTTCTTGATGTATAGATAATGTAATATTGCATATGAACATCACTTATCAAATACCGACATTCCTCGTCACATTGTGTTCTGCACTGTCTAGATGTTTACGTTAAAACGAAGTTAAACTCATTTTCCAGTTTTTATGAATAATTATTATGTGATGCACGTAAAAGTAAAGTTTGTAATAAGTCTGGTAATCTTGAGCAATCTTCTTATGCTTTCACAACATTAAGGTGCGGACAAAACCTAAGTTTTGAACTTTCCCGTTACTTTTAAAGAACGCAGTTCCTTTATTTTTTTTTTTGTTCAGTCTTTATTCGTACGAATCCTGCAAAATCAAGAAATCTGTCTCTACTTGAGATTGGTGTAGATCTCCGTTAATTCATTTCATCATGATGGTCTTTTTCCAAGAATATTTCACCACACCAAAAGTTGGCAACGGTCATACTCTACTTCCCTGCCAAAACTCTTAAGAAGGCGCGGAGCCAATAAACATTGATAAACATCTGAAGGGACATCGTTTGGACACACATAGAATGGGATTTCCCAGTTTATTCATACACAAACATACACACACACACACACAAACACACACACACACACACACCAACATCATAATCTGTCTTTGCACTTTGCTGATTCTTGCCCGCCAATTCGCCTCGAATATCAGTGACATAGGAAGGGATATATAGGTCAGAGTTGGTTCTCCGTAAATCTCATGCTTTTTGTGGCAGTTTAAACTTTCCCTTTAGTTTTCTCTATTGTCTGAGCCTTTTTATCCATCTTCTTCTTTCCTCTTCCTAGTGTATAGCTGTCTCATCTTCATTACCCCAATTGCATCTTTTATTACTTTTATAATATGCTGCTTTCGTAATTATTACGGCAGGTTTTCGTAAAATTGTCATTCACTTTCATTTTATGTGTATTTAAATTCGCATGTATGAAGCGGGGAAATGTCTTTGGTCAAACATTTCGCGTTTATTGCTATCAAATTCATTTTAGGCACCCAAATCAGTGGTCTAAGTTCAAATTCGGATGTGAGCATTCAATTTTTTGTGTGGGCATAAAATTCCAAGTTCGTGCATTCAATAGTAAGATGGGCTCTATAAGCACTTAAATGCACTTTCAGTTTCGTTTTTGAGCAAGCTATTTTCACAACTGAGTACTCAGTTCTGCAATTCATATATTTATAAATAAGTAGGTGTGATTATGTCCAGCTAATCACTGAATGTGACTTTAATTTTCATCTCAGATTTCATCATCATGATCAGCATTTGTTTATTTAAACATCCAGATTTGTTTTCTTTTGGTAAACATGTTATACGTCGATATAAAATCCTCGTTTCGTCATGTCATCAACGTTTATCTTTACCTTTAATCCGAATCTTTATTTCATTATATCATCATATTGTGTTTATAACCTTAATTCGTCTTTATTTTTAATTTTAATTATAATCATAACACTGACTTTGGATCTTCACTGAAATTTACATACTTTTTTTTGCATCATCATGTGTGATCCCTTATACTCACACGTCACTAACATTCAATTAAGAACGCAGTACATGTTATGTCTATAGTTTGTAATGGACATCGTACAGTTGTAATTTGGATCTTCCTTTTATGACCTTGTTTGCCTATTTGAGAATTTGAATAGTTGGAGAGAGCTGGAGACAGATGGAGACGAAGTTGAATAACCATTGCCGAAAATGTATGCGAATTTAATGATTTATAACGCGCTAATGCGTAATCGTTTGCTGAATTTGTCAATTTAAAGGAAGAAAAACGATTTGGAATGATGGTATTTCGATGCCTCAGCAAATTTGACGAAAATGAATGCTTCTAATATCAAATTTGATTAAAAAAGAATGAAATTAGCTGGGAAAACCGTAATTGCTGTCATTTATCATTGTCATACCTCTTTCCCTATACTTTGATCGTCACTTTAACATAAGAAGTATTGTTATTATTTTTGCACAAGTACTTACTAATTACTGTTCTTACATCTGTGCCTAACTATCAAAATACTTTTGACACTCATCACTTTTGACAATATGAGAGATTAATCCCCATTAGTTTTATTATCCAACTGAAACTGGCTCAGAAACAGAAATTATAGAAACTCAATAACACAATAAATATATTACACTATAGTATGCCGTTTCTTAATGGAGCGAAGTACTATTGGTCAGAGATCAACCGTCAACCTTCTTTTTGAAATTTTGTTATTCAACAACCAGCCTCGGATATCATTACACTTTATGGTAACTGGTTCATTAAAATTTAACGGAGCAAAATGTGTCACTATGTTAGCGTAGTATACTTTGATGAGAAAAGAACAGTGAACAATTAACTGAGTAAAGTGTGCCCCTAAGTTTGCATGGTTAGCGTAGTATACTTTGATGACAACAGAACAGTTAAAATTTTCGACGTTTAAAGCAAAAAACAAGGACAGAAGCACATCATAAGACTTAATGGGCCTACAACAAAGATAAGATTACGAATTGTGTACGTCAACCCGCGCAGACTTCCTGTCACCAATGAAATTATATAATTTTTTTTCTACCTGACTAAACTTCACACGATATCCGGAAAAGCTGGAGGCAAGAAAAATAGGTCTCACTGAAAGGCTCCTAAAATTACTACTTTAAATATCTTACCATGTTAAATATAGTGCACGAAAAATCTACGTTCCTTAGAGAACTCGGCTCAATTGTTTCTGTAGAAAATGCGAGAGCTTCTATTTCGTCATATAATATGGTCCTTCTGAGTTATATTTAGATTATGGAATTCAAAACGATTTTTATATATCTGCGAATGTAAATGTGAGAAAGAGAGAGAGAAAAATAAAATGTTCCTTTTGTTTGGGTTCCTCTCTTACGTAGCTACCGCGGCTACCAAAAACGTATCCTTGCTACTAGTAAACACAGCCCAATGACGTCATGACTAGCGAACTTCTTGTGTCGTGTTTGTAAGAGGAAAAAATGAACAAAATATAGTCCGACGTTCAATGACGTCACTGTAAAGTTGTATTCTATGTCGTTGCACGTCGGTTGCTCATAAAGCTTTACATCTGAGCCGCTTTGTATTCTGGGCATAATTGCAAAAGAAGAGTAAAAAGATTCCTGATAATAGATGTACTTTAAAGGGGAATTCCAGACCACCCAACAGCTAGTCTGAAAAGAAAGAGTAGAGTGTTACACACACAATGAAAATTTGATCAAAATCGGATATAAACTCGGGAAGTTATGAAATTGCAAAATTATGTCAATTTTCACAAAACATTTCTTGAGCAGTCAATATGAATATGCAAACAGTTAATTTATGACGTCATCACCTCACAACTTGTCATAAAGTTCGTACATAAAATGTGGAAATTTCCATTTTTTTTCGTTCAAACGCGAGTATGCCCCAGTCTCAAAAATGTGTGTGTATATATATATACATGCCATAATATGCATTATACTCTTATTGAGAATTATTAAGAAGTGAATTTCTGTCATTACACGATCAACGGAAATTTGTGAGGTGATGATATATTCTGTTCACTTATTTGTATATTCACAACTGTTAAATAACTGTTTTGAATAAAAAAAAATCATAACTTCCTGTTTCTTATCCGATTTTGATCATGTTTTCACTGTTGTTTTTGTAAAATTGTGCTCATACGTAACATAAATTCCCCTTTGAATTCGTGTATAGCTGTTCCTAGTGCGCAAATAATGATATTTTTTGTAAGCGATAATGGAACATACACGTATATCGGAAATAGTAGACTCAAGCTATCGGACTGGGGTGGGGGGAATGAATTGTTTATTGTAAACCGGAATTAATCATTAGCGCGCACATTAACCCCCCCCCCACACACACACACACACACACACACTTTTTTTTTTTATTACACATGCATTGAGCTATCGCCATACGTAGGCCTATATGACTTTCACATGAAGATATCTGCTGGAGTTTAATTAAATTGGACGTAAGTGTTCCCATCAATGTGGGTTTCTATTGTATGATGGGTTTTTTATGCCTCCTCCACGAAGTGTAGCTCGAGGCATTATGTTTTTTGGTTGTCCGTCCGTCCGTCCATTTCTAATTTATCCACATGAAAGCTGGTATGGGTATTATTTGTATGAATGGACGAAAATGTCAACATGGTCAACTTGTGAGTGCTCACGCTCAAGGCCGAAGGTTAAATCTCAAAGTCAAATTCTGAGAATGTCACTATTTTCCCCAGCTCTTGCAGTGCCTGAAGATATTTTCATGAAACTTATTGTACCAGATAAAGATTATCGAGGGAATATTTTAGGGCTATGGGGTCAAGGTTCAAAGGTCAAGTGAAAGTGCTAAAATTTCACTTATCTTGGAAATGGCTCTTTTTCATGAAACTTGGTATATATTGATTATGCATGCTATAAATACTTGAGGATGATTCTCTTGAGATTGTTTGTGTCATAGGGTCAAAGGTCAGGTGAAAATTGAAAAATCTGCTATTTAATGCTGAAATTACACTATTTTCTCTATAATTTGATTATTAGTCAGTGCATACACTTAATTGAACTGACATGGGTATACTGCACAATTATTCTGCAAAGGAAGAGTATTTTCTCTCTGAAATGATTTAGCCATCAAGATCCAATCTGGTTTAAGGAATGTATAAAAACTAATCACGGAATTCCCAAATTCTAAACATATTTCAATTTTGTGCCAATTATGTGAAACTGTCGCCTCACATTGTCAAGATATACTCTAGACCTATGGGAGAAAATGAGACATGGCGGAGGCATACCAGTCGCCGTAGCGACATTTCTAGTTTCTCTCTCTCTCTCTCTCTCTCTCTCTCTCTCTCTCTCTCTTTAAAACGTATAGCACTTTTATTGTCGGGCGTTGAAAGAAACTCATTCATCGATCATTGATGCCTACATTGACATGAATGAGTTATTGCTTTGAAACTGAAGATTCATCAGAATTTGTTATTTCTCTTCATTGATTAGTTACCCGTAAGTACTGCTATCCATAAGTGTACATCGAGCCTAGCAATTTTATTTTAGTCTTCTTTTGTTTTGTGGAGAAAGGAGCCCAATGTGAACCCAGAAAACACTTGAATAACTTACATCCTCTGTGGAGTATGTATTTTAGTTTCAATATAGAATTTGTAGGCTGTAGTTTTGATATGATTAATCTTGAGTTTACAGGCTGTGGTGGAATAACGGACTGCACTGCACTGAAGAACTTAAATTTACGGGGGTTTCTGGCCTCACGGCTCCCCCTTGTGATTGAATTTGCGTCTATCTCATTTTCTTTTTATAGCTGAAATTTATCTCACCTTCCAACCTTCGCTATAGCTATGCGTAGGTCGCTAAGTGCTCTTGGGTTGCCATAGAAATTCTTAATGAGGGGAGCGTACGTAAGATGCGACTTTAACAGTGATCTTATCCATTTTATGCCTTGTAGAATGTCGCCATGATATCTTTTCTCTCTCATTTCTTACGGCCCAGATATGGCAGATTATTATCAAGATGTAATGTCCATCATCAAAATAACGAGCCAATTTCTGGCGCAACACAATAGGATGAAGAAGGGGAGAGCTGGGGGAAGCCAAGAAGAAGGAAGAGGCAGAGGCAGATGTATATAGATTTTTAAAAAAAAAAGCTAGTGAGCTGTGGCTCGCTTTCAAGTAAGCATGAATAAAATGAAGGCATTGCCGATCAATATGAGACCTACATAACTCACTGGACTGACGTCTGCATCTGAATATTGCTTTAACCTTCCTCTGCGATAACACCCAGCGTTTGATAGTTTCCTTTAATTGATACACTTAAGGACCTCTTTACTCTTTTTATGAGCTACAGGCAAAACGTGATCGAGTTCTGTGTACTAGTCTCCATGTTCTGCTTGGTCACTATCGAAATAGGATTGTAACTTCTGGTTTTGTTTTTGCCGAGCGTATACTTTTCTTCCTCGTCTATTAAAGCGCACTATCAGTCTTGTATTGGCTGTTGATCGTTAAGCTGTTGTTCTGAATGATATTGTTTAGGGAAATATTGTTTGTTACGTCAAGTGTGTGACGTAAAATGACCGTCCTCGAGCCAGGAGAATGGAGCTAATAAGAGTATAAGGTTTCCAAGTACTTGTGTCGGAATGAGCGAAGTTCGAGTCTTGAAGATTGCACGGGTTTCTAGCTAATCCTAGACAAGGTCATGCAGTGGGAAATCTATACATGTTATGCACGAAATGCTTCAGCGCTGTCAGTCTATTTATTTTGTATCTAAGTCATGTGTCAGGATCTTAATTACACGGCATTTGTGTGTCACAGAAAATAACTGCAAGGGTGCTGGGGAGAGGATCACTGTAGTTTTTTCTGGAATGGAAATGTTAATTACTTTCTCCCAGACTCGCTGACTCACACCGCCTTTAACAACTTAGTAGTTTTATTTCATAATATAGACAGTAAACAGGTCTGTAGAAAAACCCAAACTGTATTCTTCATAACATAATAGTTAGGCCCTACTATAATCGTTGCAATTATTATATAATTTTGTAAATAATCTGCACCAACGTACACAATATACAATCATGTACAAACGTACGTATACATCAAAATGTTACATGTACCCCCGTATGTATATGTGCGTGTATGTATGTATGTGCATGCATGTGAGGTATCTTTGCTACGCTGGGTTTTTTGTTTGTTTGTTTGTTTGTTTGTTTGTTTGTTTGTTTGTTTGTTTGTTTGTTTGTTTGTTTGATGTCATTCCGACGATAATAATGGAATACCGGGTAATTGTTTCTTTTAAAGAAGCTGTTATTACCATGTATTATACATGTGGGACTTCCATACGTATAAAACATTATGATGTGATACAATGTACAGTATAATCATGACAATACTTGATGTGCAATGCATGACATTAATTTTTATGCGTCTGTATTGTATTGATTACATCCTCTGTATATTACATACGGATCAAGAACACTCTTGCGATTCAAGTCATTTTTCTTAAACTAAAACAAAACAAAAACAACACAACTATTCATTTGCCTTGTCGATATTACGTCATCACCTTTATATAGCTACCTGACCACGTAATCAATATTCGATGGAGCCCAATTGATAGTGATTGTCTATACACCACAGACCCTGGCAAGGTTATTTGCCATGATGACAGGCTGGATTAGTCACGTGATTATGACCTATATTCCGGGATTCATTGTCGAGATCAGAGATGACATTCACGTCCGTAGTAGCTGGCCACTTCCTTCATGTTGACATCGCTAAATGTCAAGACTAGCAATTACAATCAGTGTAGTAAGAGATCTATGTCCGAGACCACCAATGACAGGTGCCTTCTATGCAAAACTTGGCTTCAAAGTGAGATTAATAGGTCGGGAGATCATAAAATGTATCCTTGCTCTGATTCTATACAGTTTAGATATAGGTCTGATATACTACGTGATTGTAATATATATTCACAAAACATATATGAACAATCATTGTAGGAAATAAGTAGAACTTGCACCCGTCCCCTGCTTATCATTTCGAAACTATTATGTCAGTATCATGAGCTGACACAATAAATGTGTGAAATTTCGTAGCTTCGTAGCTTTTTATATAGTACTATGTATTGTATATCATACATTGTTTATTAGTCGTATAGGCAACATTCAGGTGTCAATGATGTTGGATCCGTGATACTACTTCAATAATGATCTTCTGGTATACTGCAGATATCTGCACTGTGAACCACGCCTGTTGATGTTAATGATTTACCCGCGAGGTCTTGACAGTGTATTAGCCCTATAGGCTCCACTGTTGTGATGGATGTGTTTCTCATTAGAAGGGCCATGAATGCAAGACACAGATACATTTTCTGTTATAAAACATGCCTACGAACATAGTACACACAAACAAACTCACGTAGAGCGTTTGTCATATATAATTATATAATGTTATGTATCAGTATACTGTTGAGATGTGGACGGGAGACGGCACGGTTAAATCAGATGGCGAGCGAGGGAGGGGAGAGAGAGAGCGAAAAGAAGAACATCCCCATTATGTAGCACGAACTGTCAAGGGATGCGTTGCTATGGTGACGAGCCGTCTATTGACGTCATCAGCTGCAAACCGAGCGCCCGTAATATTGACATTTTAGGCGCAGCTTATTTTAGATGGAGGCAGCTTAGGCCCTTAGTACATCGTGGCTTTTCAACGTTCTGTCCATCTCTCTCCTTTTTCCTTTCATTTTAGGTCCCTTCTGATTCGTCTCTTCTTCTTCTCTCTCCTCCCTTTTCTCATCTAATGTTCTATTGTCGTTTTGCATTTAACCTAAGCACACGAGTGGGATGCTTTTAGATTCATAAGCAACATTACCGTGACTGATTTCATTAGAGGCATAATGCACGCAGTGTGCATGCTGAGTTGTGGTTGGTAAAGTGCTATGTAGCTGCTCAAAACTTGATCTGTTGCAGGGAGCGAAGGAATGCCTTTAGGAGCAAGCCGTTGTAGAACGGCGAGAGACGTTCTTCTGTTTTCTTTTTATTTTCAGCTTTTTTTCTGTTAGTCACAATTCTAACGCTTGAGGAAAATCGAATCGGGCCTTCAACGTTGCAGAGCTTTCATAAAAACTGCACACGTAAAGTAGAAGATATAACGAATACTAGTAGTCCCCTCAACTTACAGTCTATTCTGTATATATCTTTCTTCATGCTCGCGTTTTCTGTTTACCCGTAATCTCTTTAATTCCATTCTCTCTTTCGCTAAACGTGTAAAACCACTTGACTTGCAGGTATATTATCATCATCATCACTACCACTACTCTCACTCTATCTCTGTTTCTCTCTCTGTCTCGTTTGTGTGTGTGTGTGTGTGTGTGTGTGTGTGTTTGTTTGTGTATGTTATTTGTGTGGTTTATGTATATTGATACACCACAGATGTATGTTAATAATTGTTTTTGTGTGCTGTCCTTTCAAGATCGCATCACCTGCATCCTGTCTCCTCCAATACCCACTTCGTCTGATCATCTCTCAACACTTTACCCTGTTTCCCAAATTACGGTGAATGTCACTCTCAAGGCACATGATCACGTGCAACTTCACATTTTGTTATTGCAATTAATGTATAACCTGCTCATAACCTGCGAGACGATGAGAAAACGTTGAAATTATATAACATTTCCCGTCTCATTCTTGGAATTTAGATGTAATCTCAATCGGTTAAAGGTATTGTTACTTAATATTTTGTAAATAAAGTAAAGCTAACAAAGATTTTTTTAATTCAAGTTCAAGTTCAACTTTATTTCCACATAATCATTAAAAGGATACAAAGGATACATAAAATGTGATATAATGAACATCAATTGTAACATACAAAGTAAAAGAACAATATAAGATAAGAAACCATGTACACCAAAAAAAGTGTTTCAACAAACACAAAGTGAATTAAAAAGAAAGGAAATAACAACATGATGGATGATTTATGGAGGGATCATGATCATTTTTTGTTACTGTGATAGATGATAGAAGATGTAGTTGAATATGAAGATATGGGAGAAGAGTATTCTAATACTGTCCGTGACTGTTAACGAAGTCTAACGCACAATCTGTTCTGTATTCCCCAAATAGAATGGCAGCGTGCTGTCGATCCTATTACAAGTAGCGTAGATAATCAAAATCGATTCACGTCTAAATCCGTACATATGGGTCGATGAACAACTCTGGTATATAGAGCTTATAGTTATGTTTGTTTTCTTTTTTTCAACAAAATTGATCCAAATTTTGTAATAGTGAGGCATCGAGCCTTGCCAGTATCACGAATATTTGCGCAACTTATATCATATTTCTTTCTATATACTGTCATGATTATATCAAATCATATAGTAGTAGATATATTTAGGTATTTTATCCATCACGTGACTGGTTGAAATGCCATCACGTGACACTGGCTATTACACGCTTCTAAGCAAGGATTCTCTCAAAGGGATCAATGTTTTTAACACGTCTCTTTTCTGTTCATTAAAAATCAAATGTTGTGTTGGGATTTGCAAATACATAAACAAATACATTAGTGCTTATGATGTAAAGCACCATTATAATATTCCAAGCTGTTATTTAATTATTTCGAAATAAAAGATACGATTGGACTGATTTGTGTTGTATTGCAATCAAGAATGACACATTAAATCGTAGGCTTAATTTTGATGTGATGACATGCAAGAGCATGTTATAATTACATTACACTATAATCATGTTTTGATACATATACCTGGGTCTCTCAAGGCATGTAATACTGTTGAGTACGTCTTTTTGAAGATTCAAAGACTTTACTTGTAAAATTTTGAAGTACTAAAGCTTTAAATCTTTGATGAACTTTGTAAAAAGAAAAAAAAAAGCTGCAATTGAAAGCATGTAAAAAAAAATGAGATTCTAGATAATGGCTATAGCTGACAGCTAGGCGCAGGAGAGGGAGGGGCACACGTTGCTGCGTATTTATAGCACCTCATGGCGTAAGTATTGCGAGAATTCGGTCTGATGGGATATGATGATAGCGAGGGTAGATGCAACTTTATACACTGTGTTTACAACGAAGTCAGAGCGAATATTTATCTCCTCGGGGTGGGATTCCTAAAATAGCCGGCTCCTGCCCCGCCGTTTACGCAGATGCTCGCCTGTCGCTTTGCGTGGAGCTCTACTGGAAAGAACGCTCAGATAAAAACACATTTAAATTATAATCTGTTTTGCGAAACTTGTTTTCTCATTTTTCCCCCTCTTTAATAGTACATTTCGGAACTTAGGTGCGTCACTGTTGAGCTCAATTTGTCTGTATTTGATGGTGCTTCGGGGCTGTTCCACATTAATTCAACTACTGTTTTCTACAGTCAACACGCCCGTATACCTTAGTTGCCTTTAGAAATTCCGATATATTCGTGTAATTCAGAGCATATATATATATATATATATATATATATATATATATATACTTGAAATAACTTCAGGAATTAGATTGTCGGGCTTACCGGATGTGCGGTTGATTAAAGTGGCGATGAAAATATTGATCAGTAAAAATTCAATTAGTTATAATGAAGAGCGTATACGTCATTTCAGTAAATACGGTAATCAAATATTGTGTAATACCACAAACTAGGTATACATTAGTAATCTCTTGTTCGCTGAGGCAAGTTTCCACCGTGCAAACTCTATTTTCGAAGGAAGCCTTGTCGGTAGTGTTACCGGAGCATTGTCAAATTTAAACACTCCGTTCAAGAGGGGCATTGTGGGTATAAAGAGATTTTGTTCAGGGACGTATCTACGCATCGGAGACGATTGGATGTAAAATGATTTGGGTCATATTTTATGCAGTCTTTGTCGAACGAGATCAACCTCAACATTTTCATCTGAAGCGAGTCAGATCAGGACTCGACGCTCTGGTTTTCATCGTGGCATTATGAAGAGTCTTCCAAACACTCTTCTCAAGTCTAGGAAGTGCGAAAAGGTCGAAATGTTATCGGTAAAATCTGAGCTTGGAGAGCCGTGTTTACCCCAAAACCCTTACGGGATTTATAACATATAGTTCTTCGTGTGATAGAAGACAGCAATCCGTCGCAAGACCATCGCATGCACAGTCATTTTTTACCGACAATTTATCAGCATCCTTTAGTTTGTAAACTTAGAATCTGTACATTACTTATAAAAAGATATAAAACATAATGATAATGTACTACATCGTATTATATTATGATATGATATATTATATGATATCATATTATATTATATTATATTATATTATATTATATTATATTATATTATATTATATTATATTATATTATATTATATTATATTATATTATATTATATTATATTATATTATATTATATTGTATTGTATTATATTATATTACATTATGTTATATTATATTATATCATATCATATTATATTATATTGCATAATATAATAGGCGTGAGAAATGTAGTTTGTACTGGATAACTCTCGGGTGGCATCTGCATCAGTTAAAAATACGAATTTAACCGGGTATACTATGATAGATACCGCCTTTTTACTCTGGATATTATTACAGTGCCTATGAGACATAGACAGCGGTCCTAGCCCACCTCTACAGCCGACGCCAGACTCGATCTGGTATCCATCATAGGAGACTACCCCCTCAAAATGTCAAAACACATTCACTGGGGTAAGAGTCTTCATCCATTCGGCCCCCAAGTTACGGAGCGGTATCCGCTTCCCCCTCATTGCCAAGAACGTCATCCACTTAAACATATAAACTAATGTACTGAGTATTCTGTATAGTGCAGATGTGATCTAGTGGATTGCACGTTGCACTTGTCATTCAGAAGATCCGGGATTCGAACCTTGTGGGGCACATGATGTGCCACTGAGCAATACGCGATGTCCATCACGTTTCATTTTATACCGAGGTAATTGAATAGATACCTGCACCGTCTAAGAGTCGAATGCTGGTGCGGCGTAATTTTGCTTCGTCATTTACGCCACAAATTGCAGGCTGATTGGAAAATCCCCAATGGATGTTTAATAAAAGTTACCATGGAGATGATCAAAGATTTTTATTGCGTATAAAGCTTTTTTCGTATAATGGAATAACGTTACTCAAAAGAAAAAAGTTGTCATTATTGCTTTAAAAAACAATATTTTTTTTTGTGAGGAGTGATGCATAGTTTTAATATCTGAGTTTAAACCAGTTTCATTTATGGTGCTATTTGAAGTGTTTTGTGTTGTTGTTGTTTTTTTTTTTGGGGGGGGGAGGGAGGGGTGGTTGGAGCGGAGGTTGTGTGTGAGAGACCTGCAGTGAACGATTCGGCAGCAGGGCGGTCATCTGCGTTTTCATCGGGCCTTGCTCTAATTATACATCTTATATACACAGGAATGCGACTCAAGCGAGGCGCAAACCCTTCACCTAGATTTGACAATATTTGTTGTTGTTTTTGTTGTTGTTGTCGTTGTTGTTGTTGTTGTTGTTGTTGTTGCTGTTGTTGTTGCTGTTGTTGTTGTTGTTGTTTGCGTTAAGTTTGGCCCCTTGACCCTTCCCTTCCTTCTTGTCACTCTACCCGAACCCCGCCCCCATTGTTCACACCAAGTGACGTCATGAGGTCAGATTGCGAAGCAACTACTAATGTATTGTCAACTTGAGTGCGCACGTAGGCGGTATACGGACGGCTTAAAATCTGTGGAAGATCGTAACTTCGTCGAGCGTGGTATATGACTCTCAGCGGTGTATACCAACTGCATAATAGCTGTGCGTATTGGGCAGAGCGCGTTCATAGTTTTCTGTGGCAGTGTCGCACGAAGAGATGTGATATTGTTCAGAGGAAATCTGTTGCCTCGTATTTGCTCTGCTTCCCGTCATAAAATGGAACCCTATAGATTTGTTGACAGGAAGATCACTAAATAAAGAGGGCCCAGGTGAAACCATAAAACAGTGAGACAACAAAAACAGGCTACACTTCCGTTCATTTTCTTCCCTGCATGTGTTCCTTGGGTCAACAGTCTTCCTTTCACAACCCAATTTCAGTTAGGACCGTTCTCCATCTTGATTTATTAGAGACTAAAGATGGGTGTCCCCGATTCTGATTTTATTTTCTTTGAAAGCGTACACATGGAATTATCTTTTCACTGATTCTCAGCCTGTTTTCGAAATGTGATGCACCTCCATTACGTTTTAATCATTGATGCTTTTAGTGCACATTAGTAATTATGCGATATTGTCAAACGAACTGGGTTAATTGCAGCTATTGTGAAAGCCCCATGCAGCATTGAAAGAGATGGCAATTTTCATCTCCACTAAGATGAAATGAGATGAGTGTCTTCCTCGCTGCTCCGCAATAGGCCTCCTCCGAATAGGAATCCGTAGCTGTGCCATTGAATTGGAGAGGATAATAACGGGACATAGTTTGACCTTCTTACCACCATGTTCATGTCATCCATGTATGTTCCCATCTTATATCATGCCAACACACACAACACGGAAAGAGAGTTTGATGATGGCCGTCTGATCTCTTAATACACGTGTACAACATTGGAGACCTCTCACAGAATGACCCCCCCCCCTCCCCCTTATAGGAGAAGTGGTAATGAAATATACACGTCTTTCAAGCTTCAATACATGAATGTATATACAGACAGTATACACACACACTACGCATCTGTTCTCGCCTTATGTCTCTCTGTGTATTACATGTATATTAATGTTAATTCCATTTTTTCGATGTTTAGAAATGTATATATTCTCCCCTACCTTTCTCCTGCGTAGTGTTTACATCAGTAATGTATTTCGTCGCATGCACGAAATATAAAACCTTCCCGCTCCCCTTTGCCGTATATATAGCGCCAAGGGACATGCCCCGGGCATTCTAATGAAAGCGATGGGGAAATGACTCTAGCAAACTAAAAACCACTATGAGGGCTGTGTGTGTGTCGACATGGAATCGAGCTTCTGTGTATTCCCAGGGCTGTATTTTCATAGCCAGTGGCCGCGCCACTGCGCAACTACAGCCTCAAAAAGGTCAAGGCTGTTAAGCGAGCTCTCAAATAATACGGAAAGAGGGAGAGAGGAGAATGGAATGAAAACATCGCTTTCAGAGAGGGCTTTCCTCACACCTACGTCAGTATGAGCAGCGCCCCTCCCCCTTTTTATTACCTCTTTTGTTTTGTGAAACACGCAGTCATTACAATAGCCCGATTCTGCATGATACAACGGCTCTTTGTAGTGAGAAAATTATAAGAGCTCAAATAGATATCAACATAATATCGACGAGAACAGTATGTGGCAAGTTCGACAGATGTCACGAGTTGAATCCATCTCTTCGATAGAGTAACATTTATTGCCCTCTGTAATGAGTAATTTAGATGCACTGATTCATGCAAGCTACCAAGATTGAAATTTTGAATCTATAATCTTTTCTTTTCTTTACATTCTTTTTTTAAGTGAATAACCAGTATACTTATTAAACTGCTTATGACAAATATGCTCAATACAATAGTTAGGATAAAATTCGGCACCCGAGCCCTTTGGATGACTGGATGAATCATGTCTGAAATTTTAATCAGAAGAGGATTACCTTTGGCGGACGATTATGCAGCATCATCTTCTCTGCAGCCAAGCCAGATATAACTCGGATAGAATTCAATCAAACCCACGCCAGGATACCCTCTATCGAATTGATGATAATGATAGGACGGCAAGAAGAAAACCCATACATCAACGAACATCGCGAATTCATCAGAAATCGTGTATTCATCGAGTGTTCGTCTATTATTCATCAAGTATTCATCTTGAGAGCCATCAGGTTGGCTATAATGTCAAGATTCCAGTTCAACCGTGATCGAGCTTGTAACCTCTTCCTCTTCTCCCCCCCCCCCCCCTTCTTGCTCATCATTCGACATATAACATGTAGACGAGATGAAAAATTATCATGTTTATTTTATTCAGCGCATGTGTTGCTGCTGATAATTTGTCACGGGCAGTCGCGAGCGCTATCGTGTCCCTGTGTGTGAAAAGAGGCTGTGAGTATGCAATGATCCTTATTGTCACGGATACTAGTATTTCCACATCGCCGCCCCCTGTCCGCATCACAACCCCATGCCCACATCGCCACACCCTCCTGGCATCACCGTGGCATCCTCCCCACTACTATCATTCCATTTCTCCATCAACGCTCACAGACATTCAACTAACACCTGCCGGGTGACCACCATTTCCCCCGAGATAAGCGTCAATCGCTTGAAGATGAAATAGCGCGCGTATTCCCATTAATGACGTCACGTTGATAGAAGGCCGGACAAAGGAGGGCAGATGTAGAGAAAGAAAGAAAAAAAGAAAGAAGAAAAAGTGAGGCGGAACAGGAACAGAAATAGGAAAAAGAAAGGTTTTTATCTTTTCCCGGAAGCAAAGAGGGTTGACTCATCCCGCAATCATACAAATTAATAATCTGTCTTGCTTGAGGAGCCTCTCTCGGCTGTCCGAGACAGAAGGTCATTATGCGACGAAATCTACAGGCAGTCGAATCTGTATCGAGTCAGCCCCATCTACGTAACACACGAAAGTTGGTTGCCGTGAGCTCTGACGAAGGGAAATGAGTGAGGGAGGAGATTCAAAAATAAGAAGAAGAAAAAAACCCAGCAACTTATGCAAGCAAAGGATGTACTCCTAGCTGCATCGATAAAATGCATTGTCTGTTTTAGAATGTATAGTGTAGCGCTATACCTTATGATACACATTGCTTGATCTCACTCTTATGAAGCTATACTCGACTTATAGTTTCGAGAGTTGAAATGATATCCCTCACTGCTTCTACTGACAGTTTAATGACCACTCCCGGTTTGCATGTGCATATTTATCATTTTCTCCTCAAGTACGTTTAGATGGAAATCCTATCCAATCGAGAGTAATCAGACAGGGCAAATCATTCATCTCATTTCATTTTGAAAAAACAAAACAAAACAAAACAAAAATTATTAATCCAATTCATGGTTGAAATTTAATAATGTATAGTTTCTGTGATTTTGTGCGAACTGTTATGACGTCGCACATAATTCTTCGTGACTCATACAATAGGCAGAATGTAAAGACGAGATAGAGGGGGACAGAATGGAAAAGAGAGCGGGGGGGGGGGGGAGAAGAGAGCGTGAGAAAAGTACATCTCCCTCGATTACCAACGAGACGACCCCTAACCAACCAAAGCCAAAATATTCGCACGAATTTTGGCTCAGATTCGCACTTCCCTAATACGTCATAATACGGATGAGATTACATGTAGACGTTTCTTCGCCACAAAGTCACACTTTGGCAGATTCGCCTGGCTTAACCGACCAAACTGATTCATAGGGTATCATATAGCAAAAACCGAAAATGGTTCTGTAGCTGATTAGTGTATGCGCGCGCGCATACACACACACACACACACACACACACACACACACACACACACACAGAAGCACATCGTACTTGAGATCAGCAGACATGGTTGTCCATGTCATTATGTATCATCATCAAGTTGGACATATTTTGATATTATATTTCATGCATTTCGGTAAGAAATACGTAAATAAAATTGAGATTGAAATGGCAATTGAAATTAAAACTGAAATTATGATCCATATGGGGTTAGACGGCTAAACCAGATTTAAACACGCTTATACTGGGCTTCACCGTTTTTGAAACATAACTGTGAAGCCGAGAATGCACAATTCATACCGAAATTGAAATAGTAATCTACCTGCTATAGAGTGTAGCAGAATATACATTACTGCATTTACAACCCATGTTGTTTTATTAAATTTTAACAGCAAGACAGTGTGGTTAAAATTTGCATGTAGTATATTCCTATGTTTTGCCGGTTAGTATCCTGAAGAAAACACTTAAAGCTAATATGCAGTATAAACACGGTGCAGTATGACAATCAAATGTAGATACAGCATTATTGTTGATGTTGCATGGGGCGCTGTCGCACACTAATAGCTACAGGCTCGCATCTATTAAAATGGCGCCACGTGTGGTGTAAAGTGCCTGGAAGCCGGGGGACCGGTATGAGGTACTCTATTTGGACACTCTACACATTATTTCAAGTTCAAAGTGACTGATAAATTTCACGAGCAGCACTGGACCTGTGAATTATGCCACCACCATTCTGTATCAGCCTTCAAACTTAATGAGACACACGCAACTATATTAACAGGTTGATCGCAAAACAGAATATTCGCAGTTTTTTGACAAAAAAAATGTAAGTCCATCATCAGATAGAGCGGAACAAACATCTCCAGTGATATCTCAATTTTTACAAGACAAGGAATATTCAGGAACTTATGATTTAAAAATATCATTTCTTCCTTTTCTTATCGTTGTTTTTAGCAAATTCAGTCGCAAATATCTCAAATTAACAAGAATGGAGATATTTCGTTTTGCTATCAGACTCTTTATATGCTGTGGGCGTGTAGAGTAGTGTTGTATAGCTCACTTCTACTCATAGTTGTCAAATGAGTTAAAGGTTCTGATAACCTTTGGGAGCAGTGATTTAAAAATGTTCAAGATATCACTTTTGATGCATATGACTGTGTAGGTCAGTTGTATCACAAAACATCCTGCCATACATTTTTTTTTTTTTGCAATAAAGCCTGAAATATAAGGAGATATCATTAATTTTCTCATTAAACCATAACTGTAGACGGTTTAGTCTGGAAATATTTTTTATCATGACTGTTGTTCATATTTTTGTATATTTAACAATACTTAACATCGATTTTACCGATTCAAATTTTTACGATGATTGTTTCTTTCCCCAACTCACATTTTAGAACCGTTTTAGAGCACTAATGCCTGGGTGTTTGGTTTTTTTTTTTTCATCTGCAAATGGTAAATTATGCCTTTAATTCTGCTTCGCTTGTCCCCTCACCTCACTGAGCACGCCGTTCTGTGAACCTAATGCCAGAACGCACCTAGTCTTTCTCGCCAGCACTTTTGACTTGTTTTACATACGGGAAGAGTGCTTTCCAATGTGATATCTTCACAATGATAAAAAAAAAAAATGAAAGAAAACCAAGCCAATAAGAACACTGTCCCCATTATAGTTTAACTCCTCATTACCGTCAACCCTAATTTAGGGGTAACAACAGGACTGGGTAAGGAAGATTCCTATTATCAGAAATAATGAATGTGTCTCGCTCGTAGTGCTCAGCACATGAATTTTACGTTCAAATTATGTTGAGGGAAGAGCAGATGAGATAATAGAAATCAGAGGAATGCCTGTCAAATTGACCTCGTAATTATGCCCCCTCCCCTACCATCCCCTCCCCTCCCCTCCCCTCTCCTCTCCTCCCCCTTCCCTCCCTTCCCGACCCTCACCCATAATACATGTAGCAGCGTGTCCAAAGAAGACACATCCATCTCAGGAAACATACGACCACTATTCTTTCCCTTAGCATCCCCCATCCCCCCCCCCCCCCCTCCCCCAACGATCGATTGTATTAACCCACTTTGCAGGGCCATTCTCCTCTCTGACATTTTGCTATGGCATGGCGCCCTTGCATGCTGCATACTATGAGGTCGCATTTTCAGTCAATTACCGTTGGCCGGTATTCCGGCCAAACCCGCAGCGAAGCGGCGCTCTGCAGGCGGAGAATCCAAACGGAAGGCATCACCGGCTGCATTCCCCGCGATAATTCCAACCCCTCCCGTCATTCTGTGAAATTATTGTGGCCTTGTTCAGATTTCTCCCGGTAACCCCCAGAATGATGTCTGCCGGGTATCAATGACTAGTGTCTCATTCTTTCGTCCTCTCATGCTGTAGGTAACATTCACGTGTATGATTTGGAATTTCAGTCGATTTCTATGCCGCTTCACCTGTTACAATCCCTACTTGTTATCATCATTATCATCAGCAGCACTTATGTTGTCATGACAACATGATTCGAAGAAGTTTCCTAGAAAGTTTCTCTGATTGAGTCTTTAAAGATAACATTTACGATTTGAAGTAAAGAGGGTCGATACATCACAATTCTAGTCCAAGGACCGGCAAACTGATTGATTTTATAATCAACTGAAACATAATATAGGAGGCAAAAAGATCAAAACCACAGTATACCTTATGTAACGCCATCCGGCTCCAAATTGAAAAAGAAAGAAGAAGATACGAACAAAACATGAAACGTACTATTGCTTGCCATTTTATATGATGAGAATGTTCACCATAATTGCATTTCTTTCTTTAATTACACGAATATAAGATAAGGTTTCGATGGATTGGGAAAGTTGGCAAAGAGACTGTTTACCTTAGGGTGAGATGATAAAAAGTTTTTATTCAAACCAGTGTCGCCATCACGGAAAATTATTTGTGTTTCATTCATTTCTTATATCTCAGCGTCAGCGCTTTCTGTGGAAGTGTTATGACTATGAATTGCATGTTTGCTTTTTAAATCTAATTGTCGCGTGTTTCAAAAAAAAATGGAAGTAAATCCCACAAAATATAATGCGGAAGGGTTTGGGTTTAGGTTCGTATTCGTTTGTTTGTTTGTGTTATGTTCATTTGTTGTCTCATCCAGAGAATCAAGCACAAAATTGATGAACTCTCCCACATATCTCACAGTTTCGCGCTATAGTTAATGATTCGCGTATCTTTCCTCTATTTTTTACCATTTAATTTTGCACTTTCACGATAGTTTCGCAGTAATTAAGTGTACACTGAGCTAATTGTCAATACGAACCGCTCATAAACGTCCTATCCTAATAACGATTTGCGTGGTACAATAGACACCCACGAACCTAACCTTGTGTTATTGACTAAACTCGCACGATCTCCATCCCGACAGTGATTGAAATACGGGATCAGTTCGGGGAGGCGATTATTGCTGACGGCGGCGATTTAATCTCTGCTACTGACGTGCGTAGATGAGTTTTTTGTTCTCTTTCGGAGCGCAAAAAATCGTCTACCGCGAAAAGGCGAGGCCTATTAGTATATCAGCTGCGATTGTTGTCGCAAATGCAACGTTTGTTGGGTGGGACAAACTTGATTTCAAAGGCACCGTCGTGTACATTTCCATGGCGACCGTGTTTTCGAATTTGCATTTGCATGCGAACCCGCAAAGAGCTTAGTCTAAATTGCATAGTAAAGCGTCATAACCAATCTCACTGGTCTTTTAACCTTTAGGCAGTGGACAGCTTCCTATCACTGTAAAACAACCAAGTAAACACATTTCGTCTGAAATGTATTCAATGGCCTTTTGGCGCTCTGTTCCCCGTAAATAATTGTCCTAACTGGGCATTTCATATTTGGTTGTGTCATGTTGGGGACACCTATACCATCGAAGGGACACCTACTTTCGAATTGCTTTCGATTAGTCGTATAGGAAAACGGATGTAAACCAGCTATAAGAGGCAAGCAGTTTCACTGATGGCGTAGGACCGGAGCAACAGATTTCGGTTTTATATTAAGAAGACTCGTATTTTGTCTGTCATGCGGAATGAAACTCGCGGACCTGCCCATTCTTTTTTCTATTCAATTGTGTGTGAAGTAATTTATTTGTTCGATGATATTGTGTTTTGACGATATATTTCCAACATCGTTAAAACCCTTCCCATCAACAAATAGCGAGAATACACACACACACACAACACACACACACACACACACACACACACACACGCACACACACACACACACACACACACACAAGACACCCAAGTAACTAACACGTCTGCTTAGCAGATAATAAAGCTGGGGAAGACCAAGGTCGAAAGCTTCGTAACAGCCGGCTTCATGCGACATCTTTTGTCATCTACATTGTCTCGACTATATATATATATACATGTACATATGTACATACTGTATAATTTTATTATAATACACACTATTACATAAAACGACAGTAATACTCTCCCCCCCCCCCCCTCTCTCTCTCTCTCTCTCTTTCTCTCTCTGTTATGTAGATAGATAATGTAGATAGATGAATAAATAAATGAATAAATAAATAGACAGATATATGTTTTTCGTTCTCTCTTTCTCTCTAATGAATTCGTCATTGCATATACAGTATCCTGAGGTTCACTACCGTTCATGTAGACTCATATGGAAAACCAGGGCATATTGATGTCTCTAACACAGTATATCAATAAAGAAGCCAATGTTAACGAACTCTTCACTGACATCCCTGACCCACTTGATATTCTGAGACCACCACCCCCCCTTTTTTTTTTTGTAGTCAAAGTAGTACAATGAAACCAGCTCGCGTGAAGTGAACTTGACTTGTCGAGGTAATAATGCGAGCGTCGATCGGAGCTTGTACATAGTACAACATTGTACGCTCTGTCGTGAAGTGCGTCCGTTTATATTAGTGCTGTAGTACATGATGAGGTAACGCGTGATGTTTTCACACAGGAGGAAGATCTACGTTACGGAGACGGAAACGAGTGTGGATAGTGTGGTATGGGGTGGAAGATGCGTGTTCATGACCATTACCCGTTAAGTATTTACATTAATCACAGCTCGATTGTTAGTCATCCACATCTTCCAAATTAATGTATTCCTTCCGGAGGAGAGCGAGGGATGGTAGTTCACTACACGTGTATCAGTGTGCAACATGTTAGACACGCTGTGAGTGGTTTAAAACCTCAATGAACTCGGTACTCACTCTTGTGTATAAAATTATACAGCTAACAGCTAACGTTACATACATAATCAGGTGTAGGTCTATGACACCGTGGTTGTGCGTTTGTGTGTTTCGTTTGTTAATGGCTGGCAGCAAGCACATTTCAAGCCGACGTAATGAATTTAGATGTCCTTTCTTCTTTCCTTTTAATGAAAGCAAAAGGCGTCACCAGGCGATGGCTAAAGGACCTATCCGGTCATTTCCGTTTCGTTTTGTTCTTGATATTCAAAGTATACGGTAAATGAATCACAGTAACTTGTATGAATAATGGTTTTATCGAAGAAAAGTGAAAGTATGATGTGTGTACTATTAACATTCACATCACAAAGGAAGAAGAGAATAGGCATGAAATCCCCTCCCCCCCCCCCCCCCCGTCACAAATAGACTGGTGCGTCATTAACCTTCAAGAAGTATTAATCGTTGAAAACCAACAGGTAAACTTTTCTTGAAAAAGACGTCACACTTGCATGTATCCTCTATATGATACGCAGCATTCAATTCAAAATCACTTGTGGAGTTGGCCTTAAAAATCATTTTCAAAATAACACGAGCCCCCCCCCCCCCCCATACACACTGACACACACTGAACACACTCACAATTCCCCATTCTTCCTTCATTCATTTAATTCGTCGATATTGCTGTATCCGAGCAACCATGCATTACGATCGATACCCCTGGGCATGAGAGTCTATCTCGGGCTGCACAACGCGGACATGCGTCGGCGCACTTTTGTCGAAAGCCCTCGATCGGTGGAACACCGTGAACTTGTGACATTTAAGGGATGCAGCCATGCAGGGATTTGTAGCGTGAGAAGGGGAATAAAAACTCACGTTTACTCGCTTTCAGCCTCCCAGCATGGATGCATGCTTTTAACGTTTGTCCTACTTATCAATTTTATGCACTAGAATGCGTGGGCCATGTTCAAGGGTTTGGACATCCAGCGGTTTTTGTTTGGGTTGATGAGTTCCGTCTCGAGAATCGCGATGATGCTATCCCAGTGGCGGATCCAGAGGGGGGTGCAACCGACGCACCCCCCCCCCCTTATTTTTCGTTAAAAGCAAAAGAAATAAAAGAAAAAATGAAATGAAACCCGGAAGTGGCACCAGAAATATTAGTTGCGCCCCCCCCCCCCCTTTACAGAATTCCTGGATCCGCCCCTGTATCCTCCGTATATGTGGCTGAATTCAAGTGTAATTTACGCTAGAAAGGAAAATAGCTGGTTTGGTTTGTTCTTTTGCAGAAAGACGTCTAAGCAGATCGGACTCATGAATTCGAGCAATTTTACCTAAACAATGAAGGTTATAAAAATTATGTACATGTACATAATGGTACCGTGTGCATTATTCCTGCTGCATGGGTAATGCAACCATGATGATTATCTTCACCTGCTTTTCTTCGTTTTCTCTTTACCCAAAAAGTACCCATGTACAAGGAGATGCTTCCTTCTTCAACAAATGTAACTTTTCAGTTCTTACAGTGTCTCAAACGACAAGTGAGAATGTGATTTTTTTTATTTAACATTTTGAAAACACAAAATGATACAATGGTGTTTCTTTTGGAGAATAGGAAGGGTGGATAAAGTGAAAACTGATATGCACAATGTTGTGTCAAGCAATATGACTCTGAACTTAACGCATGCAAAGTCACAGTCATGCGATTTATTGACAGCCCTGTTACAAACCCAGTGGACGTTGATGTTAAATCTATGGACCATGACGTGTTCATAGTCACGTTACCGGTTCTTTTCTACCACTCATTATATTCTTTCATAAGAACCTTCTTTTTTTACATTCTAGAACGATACATTGCTTATAGACTCTAATTAGACTGTTTTCGGACGTTGATGTATCCGTTGTTATAAAGCTATATATAGCTATAAAGCAAGCATAATAACGTACATAGTACCATACAGACTCCATAAATATCACAATGTCACATGCACAATTTGCAAACTTTCATGTTTATCATGAGTATAGTTACTTTGTTATGGGACTTTGGTTGTTATCTCCCGCAACCTTCCGCTGTGACCTGTATTGTCTTTCGGCTGAAAGTTTTCAGCCACACACCCTTACTGCGACAATTAAAATTTAAACCATTCTCCTCTTCTCTTTAGACTAATTAGTAGCTTCAATATCTGTCTTGGAACCTGCTGTGTCACGTTCAAGTTTATGAGCATTTTTGCATTTCTTAGATGCGAAAGAATAATGGTGCCGTTGTCCAAGCGTCATTATGCTTTTTATTAAATCTCCGTCATATGCATTGATGCGCTGCCATGTAAACGCAATCTTGAGTGATCTGGGTTTTTTTGTTTTTTTTTACTGATCAAGCAAGTGATGACGTTGCCATGGTATTGTCGAGCAAACGATGGTCATCTCGTGTGCCAAAGAGCCGATTGTGAGATAAACCCAGTTCTGTTTCCCTTGAATTCAGTAAATGCAAGTTATGTTTTGTGCACCATAATGACAAAAGCATGATCGTGTTTATCATTAACCACGCGGAGAAGCAAAGTATCGTAAGTATAAGTATCGTAAATGTCTACCACATACAAACACATTGATAAACACACACATATCTACACAGATACACAAAGTATACAAACTATCTAAATAAGATCTTAGACAAATGTCTATTTTTCCTGTTCTAATCAATTCATTGACAAGACTAAACAGACTGCTCACAGTTGTCATTCTTTCATGTGTTTTCAATTGTTTGTCCCCTAAAAATGTATGATATATTTGTGTCATCCACTGAGCATTATTGCTTGTAATAATGATGTTGCTTGCAATAAT
Source organism: Diadema setosum (assembly GCF_964275005.1). NCBI lineage: Eukaryota > Metazoa > Echinodermata > Echinoidea > Diadematoida > Diadematidae > Diadema > Diadema setosum. The sequence goes on along the minus strand of NC_092692.1, from coordinate 1,855,125 downwards.
GATGTCGCTTGAAAATGCTGGAGAGATTATCATCTTCACACCGTTTCAAATTTGATTTTTTTTTCCTTACTCTTTCCGTCATTGAATCAAGGTGAAATATTTTAGATGCGTTGTAATGCAATGCGTGGACAATATTTGTCATTTCACGATTAACGAATTGTTTGTTTGTTTTGTTTGCTCTGTTCTCTTTTACGTTGTAGATGCGTTCGCATCACGGACACCGGTGTTGGATTCCTGGCCACCATGAGCTGTCTGAGGGCGCTCTACCTTCGCTGGTGTTGCCAAGTTCAGGACTTCGGACTACAGCATCTGTACGGGATGAAGAGTCTCTTGGTGCTATCCGTGGCAGGTGAGCGTGCAAAGAAAATGGTGGGAGGGGCTTGTTTGGCTGCTCTTAGGACACGCCCCTTTCGCCCCCGAACAGCCAAATTATTTGGCCCAGAGCATTGATTATATCGTCAAATATCGATCGAATTCCATGAATACCAAGGCGAGTAATTAATGTTTCGTCCACATCCCAAGTCTTGTCTGTATAATATCATTCCAAATATCATGTCGGCATTACATCCTTCTCCTTTCTTTTTTACTACAACTCCTTGGGGGAGATATTTATTACATTTCAGTGAAGTTTTTTCTTTCAACGTCATTTTCAATATTGTCGTTACTGTCATATTGATTCCTACGTAAAGTAAATTATGTAGTCTAGGTTACTTCATTAAAACTGCAAGAATGCTGCATCCCTGTACGATTCATTTAGTCGCTTTTAGATTATTTTTTGACAAACTGGTATGGCTACTTCTTTTTTCTCTGTTTTAGTCGTTGATAGCTTAGGTAGATGATGTAGTTGTTCGAAATTTGATCTTTATTTTTTCATTCGTGTTTTGTTTGTTTTATTGATTGATGTGTCATTCCGCAGCTGCTTTCTAGTTGTGTTAGTGCATCCAGCTGGTATTGTAAAGAAGAGATCCCAAGGAATTAGAACAACTGCATTGTGCTGATACAACCAATTTTTGGTATCCCGTTTCGTCTACCAACTTATGTCTATATTCTCTTTGTGCCCTGAATAATAATCATATACGGATGCAAACAAGTGACAGTGGATATGTTTGAAATTACATACTTGCCAACTAATAAGATTTTATCGGATTCAGTAAGATTTTTTACATTAAAAATAGCAAAATAAGATTTTCTGTCAGAGAAATAAGATTAAAAAAATTTTTAGATATACCTTTGATGTGTATTTTCTGAAGATTTGACTGAAAGTAAGATTTTTAACTTCAGTTTGCACATAAAATAAGATTTTTGCAATCCACGAGTAAGATATTTCACCTTGAAATGTTGGCAGGTATGGAATTAACGTCTTACGTTGCTTTGACTTTTGCAAGAAATTATGAGCACTCACTGGCTTATTTACATAATGTACAACTTCTAACTGATGCTATCTCTCATCTTCCTAGCTCTGCTCATGGATCATTTTAAGTTGCATATGATAGTCTAATTACGTCATCAGACCAAGAAGGAACTAGGCGAGCCTAGTACTTCCTTGATCAGACAAATAGCATAAAACGAGTCATGTGCACGCCTCCAATATGATGTTATTTGTTGTATTCTTAAAGTTCTGCGTCTACTTGTCATTCTCCCTTTTGTAGGCTGCCCTCTACTGACGGCATCCGGCCTATCTGGCTTGGCCCAGTTAAAACAGCTTGAGGAACTCGAGGTCACCAACTGCCCGGGAGCTTCCCCCAAACTCCTCCAGTATTTCTCCGCCAACCTACCGACGTGCGTGCTCATCCACTGATTGGAGACGCCAGACAATATTATTCATACACGCAAACAAGCACTCACACACACACATCACACATACACATAATATAAATACACAAACATAAGCCAACATGCAGTCACAAATGAATATACTCACTATCACAACTAACGGTCGTGTCAAAATGTATGTTAACTTGTCTGGTAGTGTGATGGCCATGATTGGTTTATAATGACATGTCACATGATCAGCTGTGGTCGTTATCACTCAATGAGCTGAAAGGAAGGCAAACTTTGAAATAGTGAAACGCAGGAAGATCAGAAGGTACAAATGCAAATTACTTTCATTTGGGAGTGAAACAACACCTTTCGTCACGTTCGTCAACCAAACTCATCAGTATAGAACCAATGGCCAAACATGATTCTAGGTAGATATTTTGCAGTCTTAATGTACGGGTTTACGGACTTTTCAGCAACTCCGTAATGGTATCTATAGCAAAAATGATTCGTCAATTATAGTTCGGTATAGTTAATCACATCAATATTCCAATCACAGTCTTGACATTTAGGTGAATATGCATTTGCTTACTTCGATGTTTGCTCACCCACTGACAAATTGAGAAGAATCATTAAAAATGACTAGACTTAGATGTCAACTATGTGGAAACATGCTTGACCGCGACAGTGGATATCATTGCGCTTCTTTTCGACCATGATTATTATGATAAAGGATCTTACGAGAATGTTGTCAGAAACCTGCATGGCGAATAGATAAAGTGGCGTCTTATGCCGCTCAACAAATGCGTTCGTCTGCCGCGCGTTGCTAATGATTTTTGCCGTGATAGTCTTTCCCGCCCACGGGGATATCGTCTGCTCAAATCATTGTGACGTCAGACAGGGAAATGGATGGGGGTGCGAATGAGAAGTGGAAATAAGATGGTCAAACTTTGACGATTGAAGAAATGATGATACCGCGTTCACAAAGTAATTTTTCATTCATTCTAAGATTTAAGTTATGGTGACGCTGCAGCAATGTAGCTCTTGCTTTTTTGATGATATAGTAACAGCATTATAACTTCAAGAGGTTATTATCTAATTTCTTCATTCCTGAAAAGACTTGTCTTGAAAAGGATATTCCATGACAAACAACAAATGGATGGAAATCGTGATCCCATACAAACACATGTTGAAGAGTACCATATGAGATTCACACACTAAATACTCATTCACACACCCATACATTCATAATTAACAGCTTTCTGACTAATTTAGCAGAAAATCCTTGGAGCTTTGTATAGTAATCACTCTTGATTGGATTTTCAAAGGCCTGGAATCATTAAATGGAGGTTTTTGTCCTCAAAAGTGATGCTTGGTGAGAACTAACAAAGATTTTTTTTTTTTGACGAGAGATGGTGGAACATCAGTTTTATGTCTGGTGTTTATTCACTTTGTGTGTAGCTCTACTTGATTGGTTCAGGACAGAACCTACGTGAACACTGTGTAGGGTATCTGTGAATTGGAGTATATGTATTAGTGAATCCGGATGCGAAACAGGCTTATGATTTAGTTAACTCTATCCAAATACGTGCAATGATAACATTTCCATCTTTGTAGCCTACAAGAATCACTCATATTTGCTAGGAAATCTACGATTATTAACAGTGAAAAATATCGTACAAAATAATCTTGTTTTATTTTGTCAAGATAAGTTTTTTGTACAGGTATATGAAACTTCACATAATAACACGGCATGTATCAAACACATCATCCGTCTACGTAGGCTGGTCACATGTGAAAAATTTGCATTACGGTAAACGGAAATGGATATCTCTTACACAAGTTACATGCATTTTTTTATCCTTAATTCTGTCGGAGTATCACGAATATGATGTTTGACACATGTTTCTATTTTAGCACAGGTTTGATGAACAGTTGTACTGATCATAGTCGAAGCGTCCTTGATATAGATTGTGCCCTTAAAAGTGGCTGCGCGAAGATAGTGAAACGGGTACCAATTAATGTGACTGGAAATTTAAAAGCACTTGTTATGCTGCCGAGAGCGTGTTTTGGATTCAGCACAGGTTTACATGGGAATTTTCCTTTACCTTTGCTCAAGACCGCTGTATAATTGATTTATAGTTGTTTTGATTTTTTTTTTTCGTTCTCAATGTTTTACGAACGTGGCATAAAACAATTTAGACTGAAGATGACTATGTAGTGATGAATGATTGTACGTGTACCCTATTGATAATCACACCATGATGTTGGGTGTTGTTTCTTCCACAAACCTGACTCTGTATTTTTTTTTTCGACTGTTTTGGTTTTGAAATGGATTAATATAATATACATAGTAATCATAATGAAATGGGTGTATATATGATATCAGTTAAGTTATAGAAATTCTTTGGTTACCAGTGTGTATGGTTATGCAAGTCATAGAGATGCAATCGTGTGCTTATAGTTTGCCATTTTTACTTTCTTCTTTTTTAATCATACACGAAAGATGCTATAAATTGTCTAGTGCTGTGTGCAATATGCAATTTCTTGCTGGCCAAGAGACGAGGTTATATCTACAGGATTAGCATAGGATGTTTAGAAACTGAGATAAATCCATGTGTGTGCGTTTACCAAGCCGATTAAAACAAACAAACAAACAAACAACGGCATGTTTACAGAAGCCCATACAAGCAAGACGTTCATAACTCATAAACGGTTAACACTAAATCTAACCGTAAATTTTTACTTTCCAAATCAGGACAAGATTCACCCTTCATATCTCAAAATGTGACTAAATCCACATTTAAAACTTCCCGTTATATTTGGGCAATCGAGTTTATCAAAGTGTAAAAATCACCAACTTTTGTTCAACCACAAATTGGTCGTAAGAAACCAAGTTGTAGATGACCAATTTTCAAGAGTATAGACGCCAAATCTCGATTGTTGTTGACCTCATTACCTTTTCTTGTTTGTTTCAGCTTCCCTAAAGAAATGGTGTCATGATTATTGAATTGGGAAGGGCTTAGATGCATGTCTAAAGTTTAGAGGGGAAAAAAGAACAGATGAATAAAGAAAAGAAGAAAAGAAATCATACATGTTAACTCACTTGACAAACGAGTTTTTAGCATTTATTTCTTCTGATTGTGATGAATGTTTTTTTTTTTTCATTATCGATTATTTAAGTAGATGTTTTATCAGAAGACAAAGGGTTGATACTGTCTCAGTAAATCAAGAGGGTTTCCGTAATCAGATACAAATGTATTTTCTTGGCCCTAATCTGAAGCAGTGGTCAGCTAGTTCGGGCAAAAACGGTCCCCTGATCACACTTTCCCAACATAATTATTATCAGTATATGCTGCACCATTGGGGGCACTGTGGCATAGTGGATACGACTCCTTTTCAATCGAAGGACCCGAGTTCAAATCCAACCCGGTGCTTGGAAGAAATGTTTTTGCCAACAATGTCCCTCTCGACCCAGGTGTATAAATGGGTACCTGGCAACACTAGGATAATAGAATGGCAGGGCCCTCTGGTGTACCAGTGGTAACACTGAAGAGGCTACCCTGGCTAAAGAAGGCAGTATTTTTTATGTAAATGCAGCTTCCCATATACCTTTCATCATAAGACGTAATGTCACATAAAAAAAATGTCATTCACCCAACTTGATGTAGATCCAAAGTTCCTGCATATAGAGGTATTTGATGTAATGAGTTCTATACCACTATTCTTTCGTATGACTGATTGATGAAGATACATGATGGTCACGTGACTGTGTGCAAGATTAGTGATATTGCTACGTCATAACTGACAGCAAGACATTTTTGGTCGCTTTATTAATAATAGCACTCTAAATGAGAAAGAAACACAATAGTGCATCTTGCTTCTTGTTATGTGCAATTATTGTTGACGTGCCATCACGAGGCTTTATTGCTTATATTTCAAATGTCACTGTCTGTAATTTTGTAAGTCGCATTTCCCCCGAATTTTGTCTATTTATTTGATTTTGTTCTAATTTCGTGCAATCGAAGTACACATGAAAGAGAAGGTGTGTTATTTATTAATTTTGTATACATCTAAATAGATTGCTCTGGTATGTACATACTTGCTTTACGACTATAGTTTGTTGAACATATTTCCTGGAATCGGGGTAGAGAAGGGAATATGCGATATGTAGTCCGTGTAATGTTTGATAGATAGGTCTCTCGTCACCATGACAACTCGTTCAAATGTAATGTTAAGTTATGATGGCACTGGAAATGGCGTTATGAAATCAAGGTTGTATTTACATGAGGAATTTATTGTAATGAGGAATGGCTATATAATAATTATTGATTATCACACAAGACTGAATCATGGTTTGTTTGGTCTTTGTATACACGGACAGGAAATAGTGTCTGAAAACAGACGTGGTTCTTCGAGTAGACTTCTTACAAGGTGACGTGATTATTTCACAAGAAATGTACATTTCCGTCATTGTCTTTGTGCTCCTCTTAACCATGACCTCTTTACCTTTGATGATATTTCCCACAATTCCACCACGAATTAACATCACAGAATGTAGCTGTTGGTACGTACAGTATAAGTCATTCTTGATTCCTGAACAGAGCTTGTACTTTTGTCTTCTATTCAGCAAACTATCTAAGTGGTTTTTTGAGCAACCTTAGACAATTTAGATCACAAGGCGTTAGAATGAAATTGATCATTGAGTGTTTCATGTTTTATTTGTAAAATTGTGAAAGTATTCTTGAATTATATATGATGAAGATATTATGTCTACAGAAGTTATCCATTAAATTATAAGTAAACGTGACCAAACGGATACACCCAAAACACGTGTTTGTGATGTCATATTTCAAAGTACTGTTGTTCTTGTTTTTTCTTTGTCTGTTTGTTTGTTTGTTTGTTTGTTTTTTTGGAATGCAAACACGTAAGTGTAGTCATCGAGAAAGATAATGCAGATAGAGGTGATGAACATGATACGATGGTGATTAATGAGGATGATGATATAGTGATGATGGTGGTCATTGTTATTATATTGATCAGATCGTTGTCTTTATACATTATTTTGTTATTCAGTATAATTATGCTCATGACTGTGTCTAAGTATCACAGTCGTCTCGAAAGTTTGATAAATCAAACTCGCCAAACATAGATTTACGGCGATACTACAAGCAAATAGCCTGGCCGAGAACCTGACAAACGAAACAAGCATTATAACTTTGTACAAAGATGAAATAAAAAGGAAATTATGATGACGACGATGATGATAGTACGATAGAGGTGAATATGATGATGATGGATATGAATAATGATGATGATGATGATGATGATGATGATGATGATGATGATGGAGGTGAAGGATGATGATGATGATGATGATGATGGAGGTGAAGGATGATGATGATGATGATGGAGGTGAAGGATGATGATGATGATGATGGAGGTGAAGGATGATGATGATGATGATGATGATGATGATGATGATGATGATGATGATGATGATGGAGGTGAAGGATGATGATGATGATGATGATGATGATGATGATGATGGAGGTGAAGGATGATGATGATAATGATGATGGTGATGATGGAGGTGAAGGATGATGATGATGGTGGAGGTGAAGGATGATGATGATGATAATGATGATGGTGATGATGGAGGTGAAGGATGATGATGATAATGATGATGGTGATGGAGGTGAAGGACGATGATGATGATGATGATGATGATGATGATGATGATGATGATGATGATGGTGATGATGCCATTTTACTAATAACGATATTTTCTGAATGATAGCTACGTTCCTTGTGACCGTCTGCTACATTATTCTGGAGAAAGTACACGTGATGAGTAGATTGATATAAGTGAATGAATGATATATTTATATTAATGGTATCTTTATTCAACAAATCATTGATCGCAGCCTGAGGCTAAATTACAAATGATTTTACAAAAGTGAGAATATACATACACAGTATTACATAAAAATACAAATGTAAAATTACAAAATCAAGATGACACGCAGGCTCACACAAAACAAGAACAATTCGAACAAGAAAGAAACTCTCAGACACTGCATACACAAGAAATAATGAAAATTTGAATTGACATGGACCATTGACCCTAAAGTTTCCAAAATAATCACTGCCAATCAGTACATGAATATTCATCAAATTCCATAAATTCCATATGGGACTAAAATGCATTCATTCTATTAGGATTTTACAATCAGATGTATTAATACTCACGATCATGACGATGGCATAGTGGGAATATATTGCATGTCATGCAGTGATGTAAAAATCAACAACAAAACATTGCGTCATGGACACAGCTTCTCAGCAGGCTATTAGAGTTAAACTTTATGATATCTTTTGGATTCATAATTCTTTAAGAATATCATAATTTCTAAACCGTTCCACTCTCTTTCTCCCTCTCTCTCCCCTCTCTTCCTTAATCCAGTTTTCTCTCTCTCCCCCCCCCCATCTCTCTTCCCCATCTCCCCCCCCCCCCCCATTTCTCTCTCATTCCCTCTCTTAATCCTTTTTAATACCTCTGGTGTTTCTATTTCGGTGTTGATTTTGTTTTCACTTTCAAACCCTCTTTTGTCCAACCCTATACAGCGTGCATTATTCTTTGAATTTACGAAAACAACTTGTACCACACGTATACATCTATTTTGTACTGAAATAAAAAAAACCCTAACAAACAAAAAATATACTAGATATATGCCTAAACTAATGGAAAATGAATCTGACTGGATTAGCCCAGTATCGGCAGTGCCTTTGTCGCACAGTTGCTTCTATACCTATGTAATAGTGCGGGTTCCAGATGAAAATAAATTCTTATGAATTTATGTCATAACCTTGTCATTAATCTGGATGATTAGGGCCTGCAGAAGAAAGGCATTTGAACAAGAACACATGATCATCATCCATTCTTGAATGTTACTATGTGAACAACATGATTATTAAAGTAAACAAGTGGGTTTTCTGCAAGCCCCAAGGTGTAACTGAATTCAAAATTTAAAATGCAGTGTTCCTTCACATACAGTATCAAAGGTTATGTGTTTTTTTTATCCCTATATTAATAAAAATGATACATTTTGAGCTGGTTTCATTGATAAATAGATACAGATTTCAGAAATAGGTATTCCCCATTAATTCATGCAGCTATTGGGCACAAATGGTCATAATTACTTTGATATACATGTAATAAATGTGTTTTGAGTGCATGATACTTGAGAATAACAATGAAATTATTGATTCAAAGCCGAGTGATTTGCACTGACATTGCAAATCAATGTCAGTGATTTGCACTGACATTGATTTGCACTGACTCGGTGCACAAGCACTGCCATCCTTCATCATGATGGCATTGACCCACTTTGGTGAAAAAGATATATCTGGATGATTCACAACAAAATTAATTCAGATACAGAAAGAACAAATAAAAGAAGGGATGTGATTTCTACTCAAACAAGAATACATATCAATGTCTGTACACAGTCCAAAACAGACAAGGAGTTCGGTGAAGGCGGATTGTTCGATGGTGACGACATTGAATCCACCAAAGAGAAAAAAAAAAAAAAAAAAAAAAAAAAATCTCTTTGGAATCCACCCTAATTTGTCGCCCTCTGCGGTGATTTCACAATCTGCATCGCCATCTTGCATGCCGGTGGGAAGAGAAAACGTCGAAATCGGGCAAGAAAAACCGGCAAAATGGCAGCTCGCAGAGTAGGAAAGTCCGTCGTTGACTGGGCAGCATTTGCCGAGAGAGTTCCTCCTAATCAAAAGGCACAGTTTAATGCGCTGAAAGGGAAATTTGACTCTCTAAATGCCAGGTAAGTTACAACTCATGCACTAGAAATATTAAGCAATTTATACGTAGTCCCACTCACCTAAAACAGTGTGGTATGTCCTTCCCTAGACCACGGATTCAGACACTTGCGCCTTTCACGGCTTAGCTGTTTGATTCTTGATGCAGAATGATTCTAACTGTAACAGTTAGATGTTGTGGTCGAATCATGGGCCATGGACGGCTTGCACTTGCGTTAATATGACCATGACATGAGTAAAATTTCGGAATTCTAGTTGGGTCACGTCATCGTGGTCATGCCTGGGCTGGGTACCAACTAGCCCGACCAGACACTGTTACGCTATGCGAAAACAGCGTCTGACACGCACGGCATGCAGCCTCGAAGTGAGGAACCTCAACACAACTACAAAACTTAGGAACATGTATACTTTTCTCCTTTAAACAGAATACTTTACTCACGTTAAATGCTACAGAAGAATAGTTCGCCACACTGGGTCCATGGAGACCACTTGCGATAAGTCCGTGGAACAAATAAATGACACTTTCTGGCGCAATTCCTGACCGCCGGGCTTCGTCGTTGCAGGATTCAAAATGGCGCCTTGACTTATGCGCATGCGTGACCGGATGTGCTCCAGAGCGAGCGCGTGTGCGTTGAAAGTGTCGAACAAACCTTGGCGTCTGCGACACAATAACCCAGTACAGGTATACCTTATACTAGTAACCGTGCGTACGCTGCTTGAAAGGGCATTCACATCACGTGACCACCCGATATCTGAGCTTGGCCTGGCGTGAAAGATTGTGTACGGTGTGGACATGCTGGATATGATGATCAATTTCGGTAAGTTTCATTACGTACATTTGAATATATATAGCATCAGATGTAGAGTAAATATTGAAGAGTATACTCGATGAGTTTGAGGTGACAAAAATGATCGTAAGTATCAAAAGTCAAAGCTATCGTGATACGATTACGTCGCCTCTCCTAGTGATTGGTGGTCGCGCGCGTACAGCCCTGTCGCGACGTACCATGTACAGCGACTGGGCTGTGTATAGTTAGGTACCAACCTAACTGCGACCAGCCCCAACACGCAGTGTTGGGGCTGCGCATTGTAGCAGACATGATCATGACAGGCGAAATGTAGCGCCTAAATATCAATATGAAATAGCAAAAATTCTGTAATATGAAGACTTACAGGTGAAGTTATAATGTTGAAGACTGACTGTAGCTGCGTTCAACTTTTGGTTCTGTCAATATTCCATTTCTGCTCGAATTGTAGAACTCTAACTATACACAGCCCAGTCGCTGTACATGGTACGTCGCGACAGGGCTGTACGAGCGCGACCACCAACCACTAGGAGAGCGACGTACCATGTACAGCGACTGGGCTGTGTATAGTTAGGCCTGGCGTGAAAGATTGTGTACCGTGTGGACATGCTGGATATGATGATCAATTTCGGTAAGTTTCATTGCGTACATTTGAATACTGATAGCATCAGATGTAAAGTAAATATTGAAGAGTATACTCGATGAGTTTGAGGTGACAAAAATGATGTTAACATTAAGTATCAAAATTCAAAGCTATCGTGATACGATTACGTCGCTCTCCTAGTGGTTGGTGGTCGCGCTCGTACAGCCCTGTCGCGACGTACCATGTACAGCGACTGGGCTGTGTATAGTTACTCGAATTGATGAGTTAAATACGACTCGGTCGAGAGGAACTTGGGAGAACGACATCTTATACAGTCAATGGATTTGAAATTTGTGCGCATGCGCTGGCCGTCAATTCATCTGTACAGCTGTAGCTTTATGGCAAGGCCGTATCATACTGTTGTGGCAAACCCTCTCGCTGTATATTGCGTTGCTTTCTAAATTCTGGGTGGGTGCGCACGCGCAGGCCTTGACAGAAGGCTAAAAGCATTGCGACTGCGCCAGTACATGAATATTTACGTGCGCAGTGTACTGCATACTGATTTCGAAAATGGTGAATGGGATGGGGAGCTAGGAAAAATCTGTGACAGACTGTGTATGTTTTTCAAGCTTACCGATATAGCACTCTATTGACTCAGGACGCTCCCACAGTATAACTGTGTACACGGAGCGTCCCGGGGTTAGGTACCAACCATACCTCCTCTAGGACGAAGGACAGTTTTTGATGCAAGTAAATTACAATCTAGGTGGTGGTGTGTGGTGAGGTAGGTGAAAATAAATGCCAGCTGAGCTGTAGGCCTGCAGCAAGGGTATAAACTTAAAATTTACCAGTATTCAGTCACCTACTGGAGCAGTATTCGGTCACTTATCAGCAAGTTCTAATATCACAACACACTCAAATCACTCATTTCACATAGGGTAAGGGCACCAGTATTCGGTCAGCTACCGGTATTTGGTCACTTATCACTTGTCGCCAGTAAGTTCAACTGTCACAACAGGAAACTCCCATAGCCCCCTCCAAAAATCCAGCCAAAATTTCAAATTTTACCGTCAAAAGTGCAGAATCGGCGCGACTTTCCAAAAGCGCACGCGGATTGAGCCCAGTTTTAAGAATATGGGTCACCGAAAAAGCGCTAAAAATCGAAAAATACGCCGTTCTCTCACGGGATTTTTTTGCTTATCGCAAGCTTGGAGTGTGATGGTATCCTCAAAAACGCAAAAGAAAAACAAAATTTCCGTATGTGCCGATACAGTGTCTCGATGTACAAGGGTTGAATGCAAGTGCCGATTCCCCAATATTCGGTCACCAACGGGCGCCGCAACGTCCCCGATGCAATTTTGCGCCAACAAGGTAGCGCGCGGCGCACTTTTCAGCTGCCTTGAACACGCATTGACTTTGAATGCCCATATCGCTGACCAAATACTGGTTGCGGTGACCGTATTCTGGGAAATTTTCAAGGTGATATATTTTGGGATTTTGTGAAATTCTGTGTGATATTTAACAAAATGAAAATTGAGATTAAAGAAATTTGATATATTTCACATACATTGCTGTAGATATGATGTATGTATGTATTATTTTAGTTTGAAAAATATTGCAAAAAAGCTTAAGTGACCGAATACTGGGGGTGTTACCCTAGATCTAGGGCACTGGCTTGGGTTCGAGTCCAGAGTCCAGCTAGGTAATGTTGTGAGTAAGTCGGGTCATCAGGCCATTTCTTGTGGGTGGTGTGGTAAATCTGTGACTGTACAGGCAAAAACACTTTATCCTGACTCTTTGGATCAGATAGCTGAGACCCTGCATAGGTTGGTTGGGACATTAACTGGAGGTCCTGAGTGATCGCGAAACGGAGTAGGTACTCACGGCTCATCCACGGCTAAAAAAAAATGAAAGAGAGACCTCTTCACTTTCTGCAAAGATCAAGGTGCAGATGCAAACTCAGCAAAGTGGTCTGCTCAACATTCCTAAAAATTTTTCTCTGACAGACATGGGGGAATGATCTTGACCCCTCACGAGTCAGGGTTTGCCCTGAGCAGCCATCAGCAAACTATCCATTCCTGGGTAGCTTTGTGGGTTAGCTGCTTAAAAGATTACCAGGTACACTGTTGTACTCTTCCAAGTACTAAATGTACATGTGCTACTGTATACGCCAAATATTTCACGAGGTTTTTATTTTCGCGAAATTCGCGAGTCGGGTGCTATTCGCGAAATTAAAGACACATGAAAATAATGACTCTGATCCCGATATAAATGTGATGCACTTATATACATTCTCCATTCAGTGCAGTACACCATGATCATGAATTTAAACACTCTCGAAATTGTCAGGAAGTCCCGATTCGCGAAAATTTAGACTCGCTAAATATATTGCTTATACAGTATCTAAGAGTTCACTGACTGTTACTACAATGTAGAGACACACACACACACACACATATACACACGTGATACCTACAGGTTGTTGACCTTCAACTGAGAAAAGGAAAGATGTCATTTTCCCCTAAATGTTTTCTCCAATCATGCAGACTATCCCAAACACCAGAGCAGGCTGCTCCAATTGACTGGAACACCTACCGCAAGACTGTCCCCGTTGCAGGGCTTGTAGACAAGTTTGAGAAGGAGGTAAGTCTGAACTCGCTTCTGTAATAAAAGTGGATATTTTTTGCATGTTTATTTTTTTCACACTCAACTGGGTCAGATAAATTTGGTTTGCTTTTAATTCCATGGAATCAGGGCATTATGTACTGTAAATATGGCATGCAAAAATATTTGTATGCTTTTATTTTTGCACTAGCATCTGGTTGTGTGAAATGCCCGAAAGTTTCTACACCGCAAACATTTTGCACTTTTACAGTTACATCCTTGTCCGTAAGTACAGTGCACTCCCGTTATAACGAACACGGTTATAGCGAAATGTTCGATATAACGAAGTCTTTTTCGAGCGCCACTGACAAAGAAAAACAAAAGGATTGTGCTCCGTTATACAAAAATGCGAATTGCTTTCGAAATACGTCGCGGAACAAGCATGTATAGCGTCTCTGCATGGGCGAACGCTTCACATCACTGTGTGTTCGCTCCGTGTGTCACACACAGTTTCAGAGGGGACTTGCGTTTAATGTTGTCATACAATAATCCCATCCCATTTCACATATCTTTCCAGTGTATGATGAGTATTCAGCAAACAGAATGCGTGGTTTCCTTGTGTCCGTTATTATCTTTGTTCGGTTATAGCGAAATTTCGTTATAACGAAAGAAAACTGCCGGTCCCGAGCATTTCGTTATAACGGGAGTGCACTGTAATATACTGCCAACACATTTAATTTCCCCTTCAGGATATCGAATGCAATGTTATCGGCCGAGTCTTTGGAATAGCTATTTAATGTAGAACACTCATAATTGAATTCAGAAGAAAATAATCCTGTCGCATACATGTTCAAAGGAAGATCTTGATGTGTGTGATACATCTGTAAGGAAGTATTTAACTAAACACAGATGTGTTTTGAATGGAGTTCATGTTTTTCATACTCATATGGAACTGACAATCCTGTGGCTTGAGCCTTGTTTCTCGCTGACTACGTTTATAAGTTTATTTATGTTGACTCAAATGTGATATGCTGATCTTGTTTTGTATTTTGCCACTAATGAATCTACTCCATACTCATCAGTGATATTCTTCGTATTAATTACAGTTCAAAGCTCTGAGTGTCCCCTACCCATCTGACACAGCATCAGACTACATCAACAAGCAGGAAAAGTCAATGGTAATTAGTCTGTGATTCATGTATTCTACACTGTAACCAACTGATGCAGGGGTTATTGCATCCAAGACAAATGTTCTCTGATTCACAAGCTCAAACACATTAAAGTATCAAACTTGATTCGATTGAGTGTTGGTGTTGCATTGCATTGCCGCTTCTTCACGTAAGTGTTGGAAAGTTGCTGGAATGAAATCAAAGTGCAGTGCATCACTAAACAGCCATTACATATCTTTGGGCTTCTTTATTGTTGACTTTGTGGGTTGGTAGAGCGAAAGTAAAAACATAAAAGTGGCCTCAGACCTTTTTGCTTGCCCCATTTGGGCATTTTTTTTTCTTGTTGTTTCAAAGCACTTGCCTGACTTTGATTTTCACTTGCCCTGGGCAATTGGGCAAGCACTTATGCAGCACCCTGCACTTAATTATTTTGGTACAGTATTATTTTTTACAAATATGTGCTGAACAAGCAAAGTTCACTGAAGTTGGTCCAGTATCAGGTATTAATTTGAGCAAAAATTCTTCTTTTTACAGTATTTTAGGGAGAATTGAAATGACATTGCTATATGGTTTTCATTTCCTGTCATTACTTCAGGACAGCACAGCTGCAGATTTTGTCAAGGCATCCAATACTCGCATCACACAATACCAACAAGAGGTGAGTTGTGAATGTTTACGTGTCCCGTAATATAAGGAGGGCATCAGATGTTAGTGACGCAATCTTTCACAAACCCCCTCCCCCACCCCATTGTTTTGTGTTGTGGGATCTACTAATGACATTCAGTGATACATGAAAATGTGCCACGTTTTAGCCCTTCAGTCAACAATGCACTAGTTGCAATGTATTAGTTGTCTAAAAAAATAAAGTCAATATCTTGCAAAAGTATTAGGTAACTCTAACTCTTTTGCTTTGCATACTTTCTTGTCAAGTCTGTTTGATGTGTGTGTGATGAAGAACCTCCTTGAGACTTTACACATTTGGGCTTAAACACTGCAAAATAGCTGATGATGAAAAAATATTCGTACCATTGATGAGTCAGAAAATGCTACATCATAACAGCATTGATTTGTGGTACCAATGCTCCCTGTCAGAACCCTGAAAGTACAATGCCACTCTTGTGTTCAGGCTGTCTGTAATGAACATAATAAAATTACACTAATCAAATTAAAAAAAAAAAATCAGTAAAACCTAATTTGTTGTATTGAACGTGCAAGCAAGGTGTTCATTTTCCTTGTCCCCAAATTTCAATTTGATTTCACTTTGGTCTTGAGGTTAAGTGAGAGGTCAACAGAAGAATAAGATCCAACCCGTCGTGATCTGTTTTTTGTTTGAGCTAGTTTAAAACAGTATATTCATTGCTTCTTGGTCACATTCAGAAACTTCTACAATTATGATGTAATCCTAGAGGATGTGTGTACATGTACTTTATCAAGAGTGTAGATGTGTACTCAGATGTTCTGCATTGTCTGTCTGTGTCTCTCGATTCTCTTGATGAAATGTTGTACCAGTAATCACCACCCTCCTGTCTGCCACCTTTGTCATCACTCTGTCTAGGTGGACAAACTGCAGAATATGACCCCGTTTGAGGACATGACAGTGGAGGAGTATGAGCAGATGTTCCCTACCACCAAGAAGATGAAGGAAAAGTACCCATGGTGGCCCCACTTCCCAATCTGGGAGTTATAACCTCAGCATCCTGCTGACTCCAGTGGCCAGAAAAAGAAAAATTCATAGAGTTTTGATTGATCCTTCCAAAGGACTTGACTGCATTAATGTGTTGGTCCATACCTGAGCTTTAGGAGAGTGAATTCTTATCAATTCACTGAAACAGACACATATCCATGTTACCGACATGTTTGGTCTGTGTCATATCCAGGCTTGTACCTTTGCTAGCTCCTGGTCTTAGCCTAATGATTGCAGCATCGGCTGCGATGTTTCACATTTGTAAATGTTCATGTGAAAATAGAAAGTTTTATGATATTTATATCACTTCTCAAAATGGAATTCAAATTGTATGGACAAATGACCGTCATTCAGACCATAAATTATTAATTTTCAGAGAAATCATACACTGCATGACAAGAGAAGGTACTCTTTGCTTTTCTCACATCCCAGGCGGGGACCAACTACTGTATTGTATAGCACTTTGGCGGAGATTATTTGTTGTGCAGAATGTCATTACAACATATTCTATTCATTGCGTGGAATAAAGTGATATAAATTAACAAGAAATGCGTGGATGTGTCTTAACAGGTAACTCTTTATTGCATTAATTTACATAAGACATGTGAATTAAATGTGAATCAAGAATGATAAGAGATTTTTTATGTTACTTTAGTGACCCGTAAGCAGTAGGGTGGGGCACCAGTTTCAATTATTCTATCAGCTTTTGGAGTTTATTATACTTTTCTTTCAATGCACATCACACTATCAGTGAGACTAAGAGAACAATCTTTAAGGACATTTTCAGCCTCATATTGGCAACTGGCCATGTCATTACCACAGAGCTAAGGCTTGATAGAACCAGCCTAATTTGTGACTCCTGAACCTCTCTCAAAACTTTTGCTTTGTCATTTTCTTTTTTTACAGTAAAATTCCAGACCATGTTCAAATTGACTGACAAATAGAGTGATATCAGATGTACAGAATGGCAGATACGGTGTAGTTCATTCAAAAAAAGAAGAAAAAAAATCAGATACATGTACCATGTGAATGGTAAACAGTTTTTGTTTCTTTTTAATGCGACCTCTCACGAAATGTGAGGACTTGGGGTATGATGTCAAAATAGGTCTATGTTTCATGCAAACGTGATGCCTAGAAGTCTAGACTTTTTGAAGGTCTCTTGTTGAAACGTCTACAATTTCATTGGTCTGGCTTTATTCATTGGAATATTATGAATGTAACGAATATAATGGATATTACAAATATTCTGTACTACATGTATTTTGTAGCTGACGAGCAAGCAACACAGAAAGTAATTATCTGTGGTAAAATGCATAGGTACATGGGAAAAGCTTGTGTGAGTGTTTTTGCAAGGAGGTATGTGTGTGTGTATTTGTATGTGTGCATTGGTATTTACATCATGAAATAGTGGAGTAATATCAATATGATAGATACATGAGAACACAACTGATCAATCACACACACAACATCAATTTTCTAATAAACAGTAACTTCCACTCAGAGATATGTTCATTTTTTTATTATTCTAAAACTGTCATGTAACATACAAAAGATATAAAATCTGATAGAGAATATGAATCTGATAAGAATCATTATTTTCTACAAAACAATATTACAATGTACATACAGTCTGTTCCTTGTTAACTGCTCACCTTTTAGAACAGTCAACCTTGCCTGAAATAACTGCGGCTTAAAGAAAATTTGACTTATGAGGGATTAGAACCAATAAAATATAAAGAGGACTTAAAAAGACCTTCGACTTATTGACAAATGATCAATGTACAATAGTAGTACACTGGATATCAGCAGCAAGTAAAACTATGCAGGGTTTAATTGGAGAAGTCTTTAATTAACATGGCAATCTCCAAAACATAGGGTTGCACCAGTGGTTAGTTGTCCTGTAAGCAAAAGTATTCTCTTTCTGAAAATTGTAGAAGTACTACTGTGAAGTGAATGAGAAAGAGAGGGGTTGGGAGATAGCAAGTGAATGACTATTTTTTGTAGAGTTTCAAGAAGAACTGTCTTTTTCACATCAAAGTCCTTCAAAGGACTGCAACCACTGGGTGCAACCAGAAAACCTCGTAACATTAAAACATAACACAGAAAGTTTCAGCTATGGCAAGATAAGCCTATTTCAATGACCAAGAAGTCATTTAGTCACATTTCACACAGGATTTGGTCCTCTTCTTGTAAGAGTTTGAAGGAAGCTCATAATCAGTCTGTTTACCTTACGTCTGTCCATTGCACTTTCTCCATTGACATTTCTGCATTGTCTACTCCACATCCTCTTAAGACACAGAATGCGCATATGATAAAAAAAAAATATTTCTTTCACATCTTCATGACGCTTAATCCCTTATAAAAAAAAACCATGGTTTTACAACCGTAACTATGGTATAACCATGGTTATGGACGGTTTTACAATGGATCGATGGTAGTCCATGATTTTTAATTCATATCCATGGTAAATGTGTGGCGAAAGTGTGGTAATACCATTGTTAAAATACCATAGTTATGATAACATGATAAAACTTTCATTTTACGACGGTTTTAAAACCATGGTGAAAAAATCATTGTTATACCACAGTTTTAAGAAATTAAAAAAACAAAGGTGAGAAAACCACGACAAAACCATCGTTCTACTTTGGTAAAAATAACATAATAATATAACAATGGTTGTAACCATGGTTTCACAATAGTATAAAAACAATGGTTAGGAAACCATGGTGTAACTCTCGTTCTACCAAGGTTGAAAACCATCGTTATTCAACCATGATTTCATTATGGTTTTATGATAGTGTAAAAAAGATAGTAATAAAACCATGATTGTAACCATGGTATTATGATAGCACAAAAACACTAGTTATAATACCATGGTTAAACTTTCGTTTTACAAAGGTAAAAAATGATGGGTATTAACCATGATATTAACCATGGTTTTATCATAGTTAAAAAATGATGGTTATATAACCATGGCTCTAACAGTGGTTTAATGAAAGTGTTTTAAAACCATGGTTAAAAAATTATCGTTATACCACAGTTTTAAGAAATTAAAAAAACAATGGCGAGAAAACCACAACAAGACTATCGTTCTACTTTGGTCAAAATAACATAATAATATAACAATGGTTGTAACCATGGTTTCACAATAGTATAAAAACAATGGTTAGGAAACCATGGTGTAACTCTCGTTCTACTAAGGTTGAAAACCATCGTTATTAAACCATGATTTCATCATGGTTTTATGATAGTGTAAAAAAGATAGTAATAAAACCATGATTGTAACCATGGTATTATGATAGCACAAAAACACTAGTTATAATACCATGGTTAAACTTTCGTTTTACAAAGGTAAAAAATGATGGGTATTAACCATGATATTAACCATGGTTTTATCATAGTTAAAAAATGATGGTTATATAACCATGGCTCTAACAGTGGTTTAATGAAAGTGTTTTAAAACCATGGTTAAAAAATTATCGTTATACCACAGTTTTAAGAAATTAAAAAAACAATGGCGAGAAAACCACAACAAGACTATCGTTCTACTTTGGTAAAAATAACATAATAATATAACAATGGTTGTAACCATGGTTTCACAATAGTATAAAAACAATGGTTAGGAAACTATGGTGTAACTCTCGTTCTACTAAGGTTGAAAACCATCGTTATAAAACCATGATTTCATTATGGTTTTATGATAGTGTAAAAACAATAGTTATAAAACCATGATTTTAACCGTGGTTTTATGATAGCACAAAAGCACTAGTTATAATACCATGGTTAAACTTCGTTTTACAAAGGTTGAAAACGATGGTTATTAACCATGATTATATTAACCATGGTTTTATCATAGTTAAAAAATGATGGTTAGGCTATATAACCATGACTTTAACAGTGGTTTAACAAAAGTATGAAAACAACGGTTTTAAACAATCGTTCAAATTCCATTTTAGCAAGGAAAACGATGGTCATAGCTACACCAGGATTTGAACCATGGTTTTATCATAGTGTGATGTGCAAAGGATGGTTATGAAACATTGATTGGTTCTACGAACCGTGGTTTCATGATAGTGAAGAGGCGGTTAAAAAGCCATATGATTTTCACCATGGTTGTATAATAGCTCATAAGAACAGTGGTTATAAAACCGTGGTTTAACTTTTGTTTACCCACGGTTGAAAAAGTGGTTATTTTTTAACAATCAATGGTTTCAACCGTGGTTTCATGCTGATCAGATATAGAGTGCGGAAAAACCATATTCTAGAATTTCTAACCATGGAACCTTGTATGATAGCATAAGAACAGTGGTTATTAAACCATGGTTAACTTTTTGTTTTACCAAAGTTTAAACCACGTGCACTAGCCATGATTATTGAATGATGTCGATCACAAAAATCAATATGAAAACTCATAATTTGATGGCCGCAATGCCAATGCAAGTCTTGACGGACATTCATCTAACGCAACCACCAGCACCCGTTTGGCTTCAACAGGATTATGTAAACAAACAGTAGTCTTACCATTGCAAACAAAAAGCTGCTTGACTTGCTTGATTTACAGCATTCTTAAAATGCAACATCTATTCACTACGGAATAAAGCACATAAAAAACCTTAAATGAGATTACATACTCGTAAAAAAATAAAAAAAAGGTAGTAACCCATTGCCGCCCGTTCGATCCCCGTAGCTTTGACATGTACACACAACAATAGAAAACTATATGAATGCAATCGGCGTGTAGTAATTGTGTACGATGAATGGGAGGGAGATCCGGGTTGTTGATATGAGGCTCGTTCGTACCAAAGATCACAACAAAAATATATTTCAAAATATATGGAGCATAAAAAATATTGACACATTAAAAAAAAAATTAATTCGCAGTAAGAAAAAGTTTAAAACATATATTTTTTAATTCAAAACCAAAAAATTAATGATTACAAGTTTTCTTGATAATAATGTAACGTAAGAGGTCATGTGCGTGTTGTTGTTGTCGCTGATTGAACCTTACGTGTATGTACTGCTGAACGGTTAGTCCGCGACTCGACCGCGCTCAAAAACCACACACACGGCTAGCTAGCTACGATGATTTGCTGTTCATCATTTCAAACGCTCTTTCGTGATGATCTCTGACCGGAGTCAAACATCTCGACGTACGAACCATCTGATATTTTCAGAAATGGCTAGCAAACGGCCCCTAAGAAAAAGAGGAACTGCTCCTTTG
The DNA here is from genome assembly GCF_964275005.1 of Diadema setosum. Taxonomy (NCBI): domain Eukaryota; kingdom Metazoa; phylum Echinodermata; class Echinoidea; order Diadematoida; family Diadematidae; genus Diadema; species Diadema setosum. Next base: position 1,833,458 of record NC_092692.1, on the reverse strand, counting down.
GGATTCTTCGAGGAAGGTTGGTCAACGTAACTTTTAATACATTATTAGTAGACCTAATCTTAGCTAAAATAATTACCACTGATACCAGCGAGATTTGCATTGAATTGTCCCGACCGACCCGGGGCCGGCAGCGGCCCTGCCCCTGCTGTGCAAATTTCGCATGATCGTATCAAGTGGGGATAACCAGTCCAGTAGACTGTTCTGTATCTGAAAGTGTGACTGAGTCAGTGAGTGTGAGAGTATGACATGAGAGCTCAAGAGTTTGGAATGAGTTCTAACTCAGCTACTGTATATGTACTGAACTGTTAGTGTTACTGTGTCACGTAAATTCTAGAAGTTATCTACGGTAACTAGATTCTATACACAACCCAGTCGCTGTAGACAGTGTAGATCTAGTATGGTTGGGGCACCACCTATCGGCAGGGCACCTTCCCATCGGCACCCTGCGTATCATGGCTGTTTGCGTATAGAACGAAAAGGTACGCACGGGATTGAGTGTCATGAGCTATAAAAACAATAAAAACGAAGAAACGAAAATCAAACTCAAACAAACCAAGCTAAAAATTACACATCTGCTCAGTAACGACGCATGGCTGTGAAATTCACGTGTATTAACGTGTTACCTATGGCCTGTGAAATTCACGTGTATTACCTATGCTGTGAAATTCACGTGTATACCTATGGAGGTTAGGGGGTGCCGATCGCAAGGTTCCCTTTTTAGCTGCGCGAAGAAAACGAAACGCACGCGCTAAAATTGCGCTATTTTAAAACGGAGATTCATAATCAACGAGACGGTCACGACATTCAAAACTGCAGTATTTATGGCATATTTGAGGTAAGAATTAGGCGGATTTGTGTTATATTTTTAGAATAAATAAGCTACAGATCTTTAGGGTGACGATGCGTGGTACCCCCAACCCTACTAGTAGCGACAGGCTATAATTTATTCGCACAGCGTACTCTAACAGCGTCTGGTCGGGCTAACAAGACGGTAGTCGGTAGTTCTAACAGTTAGGCGTAATCCCTAACAATGTTAGTAGGCATAGGCCTACCTCATATTGGGTGGTGATATCAGGTTCGGTGCAAGCTACATCAACAACACTATTTTCTGCTAACTCTGTTAGGACTTCTAGTGGTAACTGCTCCAGTGAATCAAGATAATCAGTAGAAGCTACGCTAAGACACAAGGGCTTACTCCTGCGAACTAGTACGCTCATGGGCGAAATACTGACGCCATTCCGCCATTGAAAGCAACAGACCGATAGATTGATTAGAGGGCGTACTGTATATTACGCGATCATGATATCAGTGCCGTATCACTGGGTCCTCGTATTTCTGTCTCCCTTTCATTTTTCCCCTTTTTAGGGGGCATACTTAACAGGAGGTAGGGAATCCCATTTGCATGCCTTAAATGAAGAGTTGTATAAACACAGTGGTATGTTGAAGAGAGTATCATTTTAGAAACTCCCATAAGTATTGAAAGTGGAAGGTGACATTTAGTACATTTTTATTGACCGTTAGATTTTAAATTGAATTCTTTTCGGGGCTCACCGTAAATTCCAGTACATTACTAGGCTACCTTTGCAGACCCATGCACTGCATGTGTGTCCATCATGTATATTTTGTGAATAAAGTTCATCAAAACTTACAAACATTTCTATATACATTCTTGCCACACACTCTATATGTTATTACATCAGCTCTTATACTTTTAGATTTGTGTTTATAGATAAAAAAAATACAGAAGACTGCAACAAAAAGGCTTAAGTGTGGCTGACACACAGAACTACTGAGTAGTTGAGTTTTGTGCATTATTCAAATTGTAGATAACTGTTGACTTCCAAATTTCTAAGCAGTGGCCTAAACAAGTCCCCTGAGGTTCATATTTAATGTTTTGCTGCATTTTGGGAGTTCTGTAAAAGGTATCCCCTACCATTAACAGGGGAAGATATGTACCGATGTATGTACTTAGAATCTTGTTTTGTCGTAAAGAAATATCATTCCTGTCTAACCGTGAAATGTATTTGAAAAAAATGTCATTTACTTTCCAATCGCAATCTGCAGGCCCACAAAGTTTGAGCTGAAGTAGGTAGACCAAACTATGTTTCGGGAGGGAGAGAGAAATGAGATAGGTGGCGTTTGTCAGCTCAAATACAAACTTGCTGAGGGACTACTGATAAAAAAGTAATCACGTCATTACTTCAATTTTTTTTTTTTACATATCGACAGAAAATATACTTTTTGTGATATTTTGAGGTCTGAAATGCAATTCTACCGCTGTGTGCTTCCTTTTAAAATGAAGAAAATGAAAGGAAGGTAGGGTTTGCTCCATAGGCTCACGTGTTTAAGAAGCTTGCGGTATTATTACTAAATTGGCTGCCATTGGGCTCCATGTTGGGCTCCCGCTCCATGGCGTACTACACCCGTTTGCGTGCGAAGTCGCGAGAGTACGCCCTCTTAGCTTCTATACTCTTTGATTGTGTCTCAGCACTAACTTAAGCACTGGCAGCCACTGGCACTGGCGATAAAACTGAAGTGAACTTGAAGTCCGTAGGTGCTGGTAGGATGACCTCAAAAATATGTCATAAATTTCTGGTTGCTAGTGCTGGGCAAACTTGTGAAAGATTCGTCTGTCCAAAGGAGGAGTCTTTTATTTTTTTTTTTTGACGTTACTTATGGCTCTCTACCTCCGGACTATGTCTATAGGAGGGGATCCGTAAAGCCAGATGCAGTCTCTGCTCTGTGGAACATATCCCCGTCGACGAGATACAGACCAATCTTTCGGTCAAGTGCTGGGCTTGGTGTTGAAATCAAAGAATGTCGTCTGCTGAACCTAGCTCCGCCATTTCGTAGTGTAAGAGTTAGGCCTGTAGCATGTACATTTTATGCTAATGCAATGGTCACCCACGCCACGAAACGTAGGCCCTACACGAGCATGTGGCTTCATAAATCTGAGCCTGGAAGCATAAAATTAAATATTAAGTTGTTTTTTGAAGAATGGTTGAAATTTGGGGCATTTTAGTCTGTCTTCCTCACTTTGTGTCTAAAAACTAAGCAGTCCTGCATCTTTTAATATTCGAGTGTAATCATGCGCCATCACTTTTCGTTGTGCGATTCTCACGGACCTTGCGATGCTGCGATTCCAACACCTATTGCTGGGGATCAATAACTTTGATAAGTATCGCTTAGTTAATCCGACCGTCGGTGTTGGAGCTCAATTTAAGTCAGTCATTTGGGAGCTAGCACTGATCTTGAAATCCCCCAATGGCAAAGGATGCTGTATTTTGTAATTTGTATGTTATACCAGTACAGTGAAACCCCGTTATAACGAGTTCGGTTATAACGAGGAACCGCTTATAACGAGGTGATCGCGTCGGTCCCGTTTTCCTTTGCGTGTAAACCTATGGCAGAACGAATCGGTTATAACGAGTTCGGTTATAACGAGATTCCGGTTATAACGAGGACAATTTCGGTGCATCATGATAAAGAAAAACATAAGCAATTTGATCGGATATAACGAGGTTCCATTTCTTGACTAAATTGCCGATTTCAAACACGCGACAAACGAAACCCTGAAAACCGAAATCACGCTATCCACGTCTTTTTCCGTTTTGCAGAGAACCGTTCCTTCCATGTTTTCTTCTAAATCACGCGACAAGACACAGGAATGTCTTCCGATGTTCCTACTAAATCATTAAACATAATCAATCGATTTTCTTTTCCGCGAGATACGCGTGCGTGATATTAGGGCAGACCACACCGCAACGAGAAATAAAAAAGATAACGCATTCAAAAACTTTTCATGTAGCGACACTTGTGGCCAAAAATGGACAACAATTGGAATGCGTGTGCAACTCATTATTATATCCTTTCCATTTTTAGTTCCGACTTCCAGTTCTTTTGCTGCTTAGCAAATATGAGTGTGGTTGATAAAGCCGAAATGATTAATGAAATCATCGCGATCCCGTCGGGTGACAGTAGCGTAAAAATAGTTGAATAACGCATGTTAACCTACTTAATCGGTGTTCAGAAAAAGAAACAAACGCATTTATTAATTTGAATAGATCTGGATTTGTTCATTATCATTTCACAAATGATAATTTAAATATGAGTGTGTATGATTAAAGCCGAAATAATTAATGAAATCATCGCGATCTCGCCGGGTGACAGTAGCGTAAAAATAGTTGAATAACGTATATTAACCTACTTAATCGGTGTTCGGAAAAAGAAACAAACGCATTTAACAGTTCAAGGATGTACAAAACGCGAAGAGATTTTCGAAAGAAAGTAAAGAACGCATTTTTAATCCCGTCGGACGCAACGATCATACATTGTATAAAATTACAGCCGAAATGATTCATGAAATTATCGAATTCCCGCTGGGCTCCAACAGCGTAAAATACCTCTCAAGTTAACGGTAAATAACGCATGTATGTTACTCTGAAATTATCGCGATCTCGCCAGGTGACAGTAGCGTAAAAAATAGTTGAATAAGCATGTTAACCTAGAAACAAACGTATTTATTAGTTTGAATAGATCTGGGTTGTTCATTATCACAATTTTAACACTGCATTTCACAATGAAGATTTTTCTTTCTTTCAGAATGGTCTATGAGGTACAGATTTGCGTAAAAAGGATCACAACGTAACCTTCCACATTCAATCCTGTCGCATATTTTTCAAGAACGGATGAACAAAACGCGAAGAAATTTTCGGAAGAAAATAAAGAACGCATTTTTAATCCCTTCGAGCGCAACGATCATAAGATTATATTGTACAAGATTACAGCCGAAATGATTCATAAAATCATCGCATTCCCGCTGGGCACCAACAGCGTAAAAATACCTCGCAAGTTATGGTAAACAACGCTTGTATTTTACTCTATTTGCGCTGGTGTTAGGAAAAATTAACAAACAAGAATTACAATAAAGAATTATCTCATTTCAACATCTACTTTTTCGTCTAATTCACAAATAATTTCCCTTTATTATCTCAATAATAATGATCCATAATTGTGTAATAACAACGCAAAGGATGGGTATATTCCGATGTCGTGCTTATGTTTTTCTTTGTTTTTGATGCGTACGGTTATAACGAGGTACCGGTTATAACGAGGTAATATCGCCAGTCCCACGGACCTCGTTATAACGGGGTTTCACTGTATATCATTCACCTAACGGATTGTTGTGTGATTTTTCTGGCAAACCTTATTTTTCTTCTCTCAATCATTAATAGGTGTATTATTGTTATGTCGTGTTTTTTTTTTTTCCTCATCAGAATCAAAGATTGACTGTGCAAGTGGCTGGTGTGAGAAGGTGTTTCCATAGAAGACTTGCAGTCCATAGAAGACTTGAGGTCCATCCATGACCATTGATCGTGCTGTCCACTAGCTTGCTCCTTTCATGGGTACAAGTACATGATACACATGCAGCGCTGATTTACATCAATATGTGTACATGGCATCCTCCTGGCTGAATTCTGGTGCAAAGAAGTGGATCATCTGATGTCATGTTTTTTCCCGTTTGACCATGTCATCAAGGAGAAGGTATTCCTTTTTCTTTGTTTCTTTATTTCAACCCAGTATGGTTCATTAGGAATTTGAGCATATCGCTGTAACATACCCAAATTCTTGTGCAACATCCTCAAAAACCAGCAGCATGCTATGCGACATTGTAGAATATTTGGGAGTCTTTTATTCCAGCAGTCATTTGGGAGCTAGCACAAGCACCAAACTTTAAATCATCCAATGCTGTATTTTGTATGTTACATCATTTTCCTGTGTGATTTTTCTGCCTAACCTTATTTCACTTCTCTCAATCATCACTATTATCGTTATGTTGTGTTATCTTTTTTTTTCCTCATCAGAATCAATGATTGATTGTGCCAGTGGCTGACACGAGAAGGTTTCTCCATAGAAGACTTGAAGTCCACCCATGACCATCGATCAGGCTGTCCCCTAGCTAGCTCCTCTCATGGGTACAAGTACATGCAGTGCTGATACGTGTATGGCATCCTCCTGGCTGAATTCTGGTGCAGAGAAGTCCATCTACTGATGTCATACTTTCTCCCGCTTTTCCATGTCATCAAGGGTAAGATACTCCTCTTTCTTTCTTTCTTTGTTTCTTTCTTTTTTTCAACCCATTATTAGTGTAGTTCATGAGGAATTTGAGCATTACACTGCAGCATACCCAAATTCTTGTGCAACATCCTCAAATACCAGCAGCATGCTATGCAGCATCCTAAAATATTGGCAACCTGCTTAAAATAGAATGTGATCAATTTTTTAAAAACATCAAATTACTCTAGGCAATTTGTGCACAATACATGATATGGAATGTTGAACGTAATGGCTTCACCTGTATGTGGCACTTAGGGGTTAAAATGATTGTAAAAGTACACTGTATTTTAAACAGTATCTCTCCAGCACATTAGAGTGATGAAATGATGGCTAGGTGTACCACATCAATCTAATCCCATTCTTATGTTTTTTTTGCAAGGTAACTATTCTGTGCAAGAATTTTGTGTGTTGAGTATTTGAAGTAGAGTTTAACACGTACTACATGTTATTATTATTTTAAAAAAATAATAGTGTAATGAATAAATTCTCAGTTCGTTGCAGGGGTGATCTTCCCCAAGAAAAATCTCACGGCTCACGGTTGCAAAAGAAGGACATCTCAAGGCTCCACAACGACAAAGGGCGCACTAACCAAGCTATATCAAGACCTAGTTCCTGCGAAGCCTCATCCAGAAGTTGCACCAAAGCTTACTGCTGGATAGTCTTGGACAGTAGAAGTACAAGGACAGTTTTCAAAGCATGTTAAGCGTGCATGTATGCTCTCATGTCAGGACTGTTGGTTGCTAGATAATTTTTTTTTTTTTTTTGATGCTGTTTTGTTCTGTTGTCCAGTGCTCCTGGTGTCATTTAAGTCCAAATTTGCATTATCTATACAATTCAAAGCTACTAATGATCATGTACATCAAACATGCACTAATATATGTACACTGTATTTAATTATCCAACTAATTCTTTGCAGGTGATATTCTTATAGTTTTAAATCATGTGACTGGCAATAAGCCATACCCACGTACAGTCAAGATGCTGCTCATGAAGCAATAAAAAGCTACTTTTCAATCGTAACAGCAAAGTGAGCAAATGTGCATTCTTATGTCTTATTTGTTGACCGAGGTTCAGTAAGAGTACATTTTCTTCATTGATTTGTTTACATAAACCTACAGTTTTGCAACTGGAAATAATGTGATATTTGTATGATACTTTGACTTCTCACACCCAGCTGCTGAAAAATAACTTTTGAATGTATAATCATAATTGACTGTTTCTACCCTTGTGTACTTTCTTATTCTAAAGGTGCCTACTTTGTAGACCCGGTAGTTGCTGCAGCGCTTTTGGATGAGAGTGCCGATCACCATTAGCATTGATACAAAGACTGCCGAAATTGAGCTGTCTTCAACGGTAAAGCGCGTAGGTGTTGCTAGGTAATGTTGCCTTCATTGTCTTCTCTGCGTGTCAGACAGTCCGTAGAATTTGAATGCCAGGGTGCATGCTTCTTTGTTTGACTTCAGAGAAAAAAATATTAAAGCTGTCATCATCAGCAGTGGATTGGACTTCTTCGGACTCATGGAAATGGGTCAAAGCGTAAGCGCTAACGATAAAGAGGAGTCGATAGCATAGGTCTCTCAAGGAAGCTTGTGCCGTGCGCCGTGTACGCTAACGATAAAGAGGAGTCGATAGCATAGGTCTCTCAAGGAAGCTTGTGCCGTGCGCCGTGTACGCAAGCAAACCACCGGGTCTATGTGCCTTTAAATGCTAATGACAGTCCAGTCAACTCCAGTCAGTCAGTTTTGGGCAATGTCTGACTTCTGCATGTTCAGAGGAATACACATGACTAGGCCATAAAAATTGGGACTTATTGGTTTCCTCAATTTGGCCATAGTGTATTCGATATACATGTATGTTTTGGGGAGAGCTTTGGCTGTGTGAAAGTCAATGCTGGTAAGAGCATCGACCTACATGTACTCGTTGCTACATATAGCTTCTTTTATTAAACAGTGAATCAATTAACACTTACAATCTGCACCCATCCACCAACACACACATGGAAGTCAGTTTTTAAATACAGCTGTACATATTTTTTAGACTATAGCTAGAAGGAAAACACATGTAATAGAGAATTGGTTTTCTCCTGTTTCAGAGTCCAGGTTCATATACATGTTTACAAATGTACTGTATCACAATACATATGTATAGGAATTGTAAGAATTATTATTCTGCTCCAGGTAATTTACTGAAAATATTTTTATTTCATCACTTTATGTGAAGACTCTACTGTGCTATTTATTGATCATTATTCATCAAATAGCAAAGCAATTGTGGAAAAATATATTTCTCCAACCAAATTTCCCCATGGTTTCTCAAAGTACTTGTGAAATACAACTGTAGTTAAAAATACATTTTTCTACGATATTGCACTGTGGTTAAATAGTGGGTTTACTATGTACAATGGATCATGGTTGTATCGTTATTTGGGTTGTAATTCTGTGGTTTGGCAGCTGTAAAACCATGTTTTCATCTTTTCCTAACCAAACTTTCACCTTTACCTAACCATGGTTTTACACTTCCTTAACCATGGTTTCACTTCTTCGTAACCATGGTTTGGGCACGGTAGAAACACAAGTTAGTGACCATGGTAAAACCACAGTAATGTCATGGTAAGTGCGTTCCAATTTACCACCTTTAAACCATGGTTACCATGGTTAACTTATGCTAAACCTATGGTTTAACCATGGCTACCATGGTTTAACCATAGTGCACCATTGTTTAACTATGGTTAAACTATGGTTAAACACTAGTGCACCATGGTTTGACCATAATTAAACCATATTGCCCTATGGTTAAACCATGAGTTTATCATGGTTTCATCTTTTCCTAACCGTAGTTTCACCATTTCCTAACCGTGGTTTCACCATTTCCTAACCATGGTTTTACACTTCCTTTACCATGGTTTCACTTTTTCTTAACCATGGTTTTGGCTTGGTAGAAACACAGTAGTGACCATGGTAATACCACAGTAATGTCATGGTAAGTGCGTTCCAATTTACCACCTTTAAACCATGGTTACCATGGTTAACTTATGCTAAACCTATGGTTTAACCATGGCTACCATGGTTTAACCATAGTGCACCATTGTTTAACTATGGTTAAACTATGGTTAAACACTAGTGCACCATGGTTTGACCATAATTAAACCATATTGCACTATGGTTAAACCATAAGTTTGCCATGGTTTCATCTTTTCCTAACCATAGTTTCACCATTTCCTAACCATGGTTTCACACTTCCGTAACCATGGTTTTACTTTTTCTTAACCATGGTTTTGGTACTGTAGAACCACAGTAGTGACCATGGTAATACCACAGTAATGTCATGGTAAGTGCGTTCCAATTTACCACCTTTAAACCATGGTTACCATGGTTAACCCATGCTAAACCTATGGTTTAACCGTAGATACCATGGTTTAACCATAGTGCACTATTGTTTAACTATTGTTAAACTATGGTTAAACATTAGTGCACCATGGTTTGACCATAATCAAACCACATTGCACTATGGTTAAACCATGGATGGATCCAATGTAAAACCATGGTTATGCCTCATAGTCAAACCATGGTATTTTTTTACAAGGGATCCCACAGTGACGTATATCAAACAAAATGTATTAATGGCCCTTCAAAAATTACTACACATGTCTGCACGGTTCATATCATATTCAGCTTCAGCATATCAAATATTTCAGTGCATCTTACAATGAAAGCACAGTGGCAGCCAACACTGCCCTCTGCAGTGACTTGCTGAAGCCATACTAATAACACAAATTAATTCTGCTATATTCATGGATAATGAACTAAATGGTTGCATACAACTTCACAAGAGATATGTCAGAAAAAGCGTAATCACCATATCCTGTGAAAAGTCATTATGAGCAGTAAAGAGTGGCTAATTTATGAATCTTTTATGTGGAACAATCACTGAATATGTACTGGGGTAGAGAATTGACCCTTGTTGAGGGACAATCACACAATAATTGCAACTGATTGACAAAAACATCTTGATGGAAGAATTTCATGAATTTGAATAATTACGCAGTACCCATTGCATGCTGTAAGGATTGGAACCAACACTTGCAGTTGGGCAGAAGCTTGGTGGTCTATTAGTGGAGATCAGGAGGTCGTAGGTTTGAATCCTGCTCAAGGACGTATGCCCATGATTTTTTGGTTTATCATGGCTACTACTAAAACACTGATCAATTCAGTGCTTATTTACGTCGATGTAGAGCAATTTGTCAGTTTCAATGAAAAACGTACATCTTAACGGAAGAATTTCATGAACTTGAATAATCGCATGCTACTTGAAATGTTGGCCATGAGGTAGTCTTTAATGTCTACTAACTTATTGCTTACTGGCCAGAAGCACCAGATTTAGCTGTCATTGCTGCCTTCCCTCCTCTGGTTTGGACGGTTTACAAATCATTGCATTGGAGGATACAGTATGTGACACTACAGTGTATACAAAATAGCTGTTGTTGTTTTTTTATCACACACTATCTAAACCTGTAAAAAAAGTACCTTTCTATTTACAAGATACAAAGAGCTCTGTGATATGGCATTTGTAACTGTTCATACTAGATCCTATGAAAATGCCAAGATACATTTCCCTTGTCAAATACACTTCTTAGCCACATCTCACATGGTAGTATTAAAGTCAAGGCATTGATCTTTACTTTAGACTGGACAAAACATCCTCACAAATTTGACTTATTTCAGGTCCATTTTGTTTAATCAGTTTATTGACAGAATATAGTGTTTCTGAGGGGAAAAGATACTGTGGACTCACACACTGAAACTACTGCTCCTATGGAAGAGGTAAACAGTTCACAGTTCACTTTTTAATGGTTAGACTTTATGAAACATGGTGCATCTTGAGAAAGTCTCATGTTAAAAGAAGTCCAAATGTGATACAAAGACAATTTAAATCAAGAAAATATATACTATAAATAGAATATATATACAAAATATATATGGCAGAAAATGAAGGGCAGCTGAAATATATAGAAACATTTCTTTTCCAGAAATGCTGACCATAGGCAGTTGAAATATGGGTAAGTAGGATTTCGTTTACAGAAATTATCACTAGCAGTTGCTTGTCAATCTAATATAATGATATTGCCCATAGTTACATGAGAAGTTAACAAGACAGTTAAGTTTTAGCCACTGTAAGTGCTGGCAGAGATTGGTAGGAATCACATTTGTGAAGACTGGTGACCCAACAGCTGTTTGCTTCGCCGACAGATGATGCAACAACAATTCTCCAGGGCATCAGCATCTCTTGGGTCAGACGGCTACCGAGTGAGAGATGGAAAGAAGGAAAAATCAGGAAGAGCAAGACTGATAATCAGTGCTGCAGAAACATCTGTACAGTGCAAACGAGTCTTAAATTTACTTATCTTTTATCCTTCAAAATCAACTTTTCTTCATGCAGTTATTTAACATTTTGTAATAGCTTTTCTGTCTCTCTCTGTTCTAAGGAATTCATTCATTTACACTTTTGAAATATGTGTAAATTCAACCTCACTCAAGTCAATGTAAAGTCAAATAAGCCCAAGTTGAATCTTATGAGACTGGAGAATGAACTTTATGATAATCACACACTCATATGATATGATTACCATACCTGTTTCATATTTGAGTCCGAGAATGATTTCAACTCGTGGCAATACTCGTTACAAGCAACTTAACCCTAACTTACCTGGGCTATTTAGCAAGCTTGAATTCCTGGGGGGGGGGGGGGGCCATTATGGCCCCCCCTTCAGATCTCGGCCGTTGATCGCGCGATCGCCGCAAAATTTTGCATGAACATAAAGCCGGATGTAATCTACAAGACTGTTGAGTTCAATTTTCAAAAAATTTGCAGTTTTTATTTTAAATTAATTAATTATGCAAATATATGCAAAAAAACTCATTTTCGTCTATAATTGGCTTATAAAAGCTTATGGAATGCTGATTTTTGTTTTAAATTTTCCTAGTGACATTCCGAACATTTGTACGTAAAAAGAAAATCAGTATCAAAATTAATTTCCTATGTTTTCTATTGTTTTATCATTTTTTAATGTATTTCTTTGTTTTTTCGAACTTTTGTTTTTGTTGTTTTTTTCAGCAGAATTTGTCATACACATCTTTAGAAGCATAGCTATACTAAAATACATTTATTTCAGCCATTAAAATTAAAAATATGAATCTTTATATGAATTAATTGAAAAAACACAATTTGTATTGACTTTGTACACAAAATCACGTTTTTGAGCAATTTTGGGGTGGACGAACATTTTTTGAAGGGGCGTGGCTTCGGAACGGTATGCCCGGTCGCGACAAATTTGGTCTCAAAAGTTGCGCGAGACTTGAAAGTAAAAAGTCAGTGAGCGGCGCGGTCAAAAAATTTTGCGCGGCGGAATGGTCGCGGAATTTGTCGAGGGGGGGGCCATTATGGCCCCCCCCCCCCCCAGGTAAGTTAGGGTTAAACTCATACAGAGAGGTGACTGTGCTTACTTACACATGTATATTGGTCCAAATGGATTGGACACAAGGGAAGTGAATTCTACCTCCAGCAAGCCTTATATAGACTTCATATGGGCAACTGTTCACCAACTAATGGTGAATGAATTTTGTGACAGTAGTACTTACCTTCCAAGAATGTCTTTTTGTTGCATTTGTCATCTCCTTGATTTCTGCTTTGACCTCGACAATGTTGCGCAGTGCTGGACGGACCGTAACACCCTCTTGTTTGGGTAAACTCCTGCAAGAAGTAACAAATGCTGATTTGTGAAACATGTGTTTGCCTTTACAATACTGAATGCACATGTTATGCACAACTTTATTTAATTTCATTTGAGAATATCATCATGTTGAGTAATTTTCATTCATTGTTATCGTTTTGTCTGTTACAAAATTCACCACCTCCTCCCCCCTCCACCCCCCCCCCCCCCAAAAAAAAAACGCCAAAAAACATTCTTTACATGGGTCTACACGTAGTATGGAAATGCTTTTATGCGAATGGTCCCAAATTCCTTATATGACAACAACAAATATGCTGGAAGAAGAATTTATTACTAGTGCATACTAACCTTTAAGTAAACTGTTGCATTCCTTTCCCAATAGTTTTGTCTTGTATTCATATAATTATATATAATTTAGATGAAGAGATTGCATTTCACATATTTAATTAATTTTAATAATTCCAACCAAGTTAACAAAACATGTTCGCATCATCTTGGCTCCTTGTTATCGAGAGCTCCACGTCAACAGAAGTCCAACCTCAATGTACAGTTAAACTCGCCTAAGTCGACGTCGCCTATGTCGAATAATCGCGTAAGTCGATTATTTTAAAAAGTCCCGATTTTTCCCCATTGACGTACGTGTATTAATTCACTCACAAGTCGAATTTTGTAAGTCGAATACTCGCCTAAGTCGATGAAATTCCAAGAACACTTTCATGGAAAAACCATTGAATTCACTGTGCCTAAGTCGAATAAGATTTTACTGTGTAATAAATCACTGTCATCTATTATTCATTATTCATTACTCATCATTATATTATGTGTTGTTTGAAGGTTTGCATGGTGAAGTTAATTAGGAAGAAAGATTTGCGGTGACACCATGTGTATGTAGTCCTTAACCGGATCGTAGTTTGGAAGAAGAGCTTAGAAAGAGGAGAAACGAAGAGGGAAGCGACATATGGGGGTTGTGAGGAGGGCAAAAAGTGAAGAGTGGGAGACAGTAATGGGCTGGAAGTTGAAGTTGCACTAGTGGAGACAGTAGAGAAAGGAACACAGAGAGTGGTAAGGAAGAATAGTGTGAGAATCAAGTAAGATGTTCGGACATCGTTAGAAGGGGAAAGATGAAATAGAAGGGAAGAGGAAGAGGAAGGAGTTGAATGTTGGAGAATAATGGAGATAGGGGAGAGCAGTGAAGATTCATGAAACCAAGAGGAGAACGAAGTCGGCGAACAGTGTGGCTATGGAATGCGAATGAATAATGGAGAAAGGACGATTAACAGAAATAAGGAGGGGTAAGTAGAGGAGAGGTGAGAATATGCGGAGAGAAGGGAGAGAGAGAGAGAGGGGGGGGGGGGGAATGAAAAGAAGAAGAAAAGAACAAATTGAAATTTAAGACGTAAATTGGAGGGAGCTAGTGTAGATCCTAGAATTAAATGCTGCTGCGGAAAAGAAAAATAAATGGAGAGGAAAATGATGACAGTTAAATCCTGAAAAGGTTCCTGTGGGAGAAATGCAAAAATGAGAAATTAAAATAAGGTTAAAGTGTAGACCTGAGGAGAGAAGACAAGAGAAATAACCTGTAAAGAAATGTGTAAATTAAAACTAGTGGTCCTGAAAAGGACCGTTGGGTTGTATGGAAGGAAGAAATAAAAAGAAAAGAAGAAAGAAGAGAACAGAACAGAAAGAAAGGAAAAGATGAGTAGTGTAGAAACAGACAAAAGTGTAAGAGAGAGAGAGGAAAGAGAAATGAAACACTGAGTAAAGGTACACAGCTAGTGAAAGTAGAGCAAGAAGTCTAGTTATAAGAATAACTAGGAGAACCGAGGAACTTGACGTTTCGGGCAGGTTGACTGTCCTTCGTCAGAAGTGAAGCGTGATCTGAGAGGAGGCGGGCTATATATGGGGAATGCGGACCTAGATGGAAGAGGTCGGTCGAGGCGGGCTCGCAGGCGGGCTGAGCGTCGGCTGTTGGTGGAGTGTTGTGGTCGTTGATGCGTTCTATTGTTCTTGGAGTGTGTTGGTGGCGGAGTACATCTGTGAAGGCTAATAGGTCGTGGCCGGAGATTGGAGTCCGGGTTAGTAGATGGGGTGGACGTCGGTGGTGTGAATGAATTGTGTCGGTGAGGGCGTCTTCTGGAACCAGCGATAGGTGTGGTCGTGAGTGGAAGGCGCGGTTGACGTCGTGGGCGCTGTTGTGAAGAGGTGGGGGAAGAGTTATGAGAGGAAGAAGTAGAGGGGGGAATGTGCTGTGGAGAGAGTGTGTTGTTGTTGTCATTGTTGCTGTCTGATTGTTTGTTGATGAGAGGAAGCCAGATGTTGTTGATGTGGAGTCCAGTATCCTGTGTAACAGTGTCGTGTGTGTGAATTTCTATGGCTTCTCTGATGCGTCGTGTGTTCCAGTTTTTGATGGATGTGATGAGTTTGCTGTCTTCCCAGTTGATGCGATGTTCCGACTGTTGAGCGTGTTTCACGATGGCTGACTTTTCCCATTCCGAACGTCTGTAGCATGTTTTGTGTTCTTTCAGTCTGGTCTCTAGCGATCTCCCTGTTTCACCTATGTAGACTTTGCCGCATTCGCATGGGATACGGTAGACACCTGGTTGTTTGTGTCTGGAGTGCTTGTCTTTGTGTGAGTGCAATGAATTGTGAAGTTTGTTGGAAGATGTATGACGGACCTGGATGTTGGCGGACTTGAAGATGCGTTGTAGTTTGTGCGAGGTGGCGCCGAGGTAGGGAAGATTTACAGTTGTGATGGGCTGTTCCTTGGCTGCTTGGTTGGGATGAGAAGGTGCTTGAGTGTTGATTTTGTGCTTGGGGTATTGGTTGATAGTGGTGAGTGTGTCTGTGATATGTTCGAGTTCTTGTCGAAGATGTTCTTTGTCGCTGATTTGATGAGCACGACGGACGAGAGCGTTCGGTACTGACTGACGGACTGCTGGATGATGGAAGGAGCGGTAGTGAAGATATCTGTCTGTGTGAGTGGGTTTGCGGTAGACCTGGTGAGAGAAAGTACCAGCGTTGGTCTTTGTGACAAGAACATCGAGGAAGGGGAGAGAATTTCATTCCCCCCTCCCTCTCTCTCTCTCTCCCTTCTCTCCGCATATTCTCACCTCTCCTCTACTTACCCCTCCTTATTTCTGTTAATCGTCCTTTCTCCATTATTCATTCGCATTCCATAGCCACACTGTTCGCCGACTTCGTTCTCCTCTTGGTTTCATGAATCTTCACTGCTCTCCCCTATCTCCATGATTCTCCAACATTCAACTCCTTCCTCTTCCTCTTCCCTTCTATTTCATCTTTCCCCTTCTAACGATGTCCGAACATCTTACTTGATTCTCACACTATTCTTCCTTACCACTCTCTGTGTTCCTTTCTCTACTGTCTCCACTAGTGCAACTTCAACTTCCAGCCCATTACTGTCTCCCACTCTTCACTTTTTGCCCTCCTCACAACCCCCATATGTCGCTTCCCTCTTCGTTTCTCCTCTTTCTAAGCTCTTCTTCCAAACTACGATCCGGTTAAGGACTACATACACATGGTGTCACCGCAAATCTTTCTTCCTAATTAACTTCACCATGCAAACCTTCAAACAACACATAACCGAGCTCTACGGGGAGCAAACTCAAAGATCTTCTCGCCTACTTCAACGGAACCTAGTCAAACAATCTAAACTCTCCAATCATCTCACCTTTCTGAAAAGATGCCGAGATCACAGTATCATCCCTCCTGGTCTACAGCGGAAATCAACCATACAAACTCCACGTGCTCGACGTATTCTTCACCAAGCCGGCCTCTCCCTCACCAGAGAACGCATTGCCCATACTCGACAAGAACTTCACACAATCGATCAACAAATCAACACCTCACAAACACACTTGTCACAAACACTACATCCTGCCGACCTCCAGAAGATACAGACCTTCAACTCTCACACAGCAAGGACCACATTTCTTCGCACCAGAGAGAAACAGATACGGAAGTTCAACACACTACATAACAGCCATACCCATACATACACACGAGACAAGCCGCCCGCCGCCCGCAACACCGTTGTCAATTTAAGCCAGCACAACCTCACACAAGCCGAACACAACGTGTTATCCCTTGGGCTTAACTTCGCAACACCACCCAAGAAGATTCCTTTCACAGAAATCATACAACAAACGGAACCCAAGCTCAGATACCTGAACAAAGCCGCAGCCGACAACATTTGACTCCTTGTTACTCAAGCTCTCTCCACAGCCAAGCCACCGCAGCCCAACCTCAACAAAGAAGAACGAACAGCGGTGAAGACTCTACAAAGCAACGCATCCATCCATATCATTCAAGCAGACAAAGGCAACGCCACGGTCGTCATGGACAAAACACAATACGAACAAAAGATACAAGACATCCTTCACACCCCCACATACACCGAACTGAAACGTGACCCGACTCCTGCCACCGAGAGGAAACTCAACGCCAAGCTCCTCGAACTTCATCGATCAAATGCCCTTCCTCAACAGCTTTATTTCAGACTCCGTGCCTCCTCCAGCAGATGTCCCATCCTCTTCGGGCAACCCAAAATTCACAAGCCATCAGTGCCTCTCCGCCCCATCATTTCTACACGAGGTTCCCCTTGCTACGAAACAGCCAAACACCTGTCAGACATTCTACAGCCACTCGTTGGCAACACAGAACACCACATTAACAATTCCAAACACTTCATTGACATTCTCTCTCAAACTACTATCAACCCTACAGACACCCTCGTCAGCTTTGATGTAGAATCACTCTTCACCAGCGTTCCTGTCAACGAAGCCTGTGACATCATCAAACAACGTCTCACCGATGACCCTTCTCTTTCTTCCAGAACACAACTCACACCACAACAGATACACGACCTCCTCCTCACATGTCTCAATTCTACCTCCTTCCGATGGAGGGACACACACTACAAACAGCAACAAGGCGCAGCCATGGGCTCCCCCCTCTCACCGATCATTGCCAACATTTACATGGAACATTTCGAAAGTCACACACTAGCCACGGCACAGCACAAACCTTCACTCTGGCTCCGGTATGTCGACGACATCTTCACCATCTGGCCACACCAAGCAGATCAACTGGACGACTTCCTCACACACCTCAACGAACAACATTCCAACATCTCATTCACAGTGGAAACGGAACACAACCATTCTCTCCCCTTCCTCGATGTTCTCGTCACAAAGACCAACGCTGGTACTTTCTCTCACCAGGTCTACCGCAAACCCACTCACACAGACAGATATCTTCACTACCGCTCCTTCCATCATCCAGCAGTCCGTCAGTCAGTACCGAACGCTCTCGTCCGTCGTGCTCATCAAATCAGCGACAAAGAACATCTTCGACAAGAACTCGAACATATCACAGACACACTCACCACTATCAACCAATACCCCAAGCACAAAATCGACACTCAAGCACCTTCTCATCCCAACCAAGCAGCCAAGGAACAGCCCATCACAACTGTAAATCTTCCCTACCTCGGCGCCACCTCGCACAAACTACAACGCATCTTCAAGTCCGCCAACATCCAGGTCCGTCATACATCTTCCAACAAACTTCACAATTCATTGCACTCACACAAAGACAAGCACTCCAGACACAAACAACCAGGTGTCTACCGTATCCCATGCGAATGCGGCAAAGTCTACATAGGTGAAACAGGGAGATCACTAGAGACCAGACTGAAAGAACACAAAACATGCTACAGACGTTCGGAATGGGAAAAGTCAGCCGTCGTGAAACACGCTCAACAGTCGGAACATCGCATCAACTGGGAAGACAGCAAACTCATCACATCCATCAAAAACTGGAACACACGACGCATCAGAGAAGCCATAGAAATTCACACACACGACACTGTTACACAGGATACTGGACTCCACATCAACAACATCTGGCTTCCTCTCATCAACAAACAATCAGACAGCAACAATGACAACAACAACACACTCTCTCCACAGCACATTCCCCCCTCTACTTCTTCCTCTCATAACTCTTCCCCCACCTCTTCACAACAGCGCCCACGACGTCAACCGCGCCTTCCACTCACGACCACACCTATCGCTGGTTCCAGAAGACGCCCTCACCGACACAATTCATTCACACCACCGACGTCCACCCCATCTACTAACCCGGACTCCAATCTCCGGCCACGACCTATTAGCCTTCACAGATGTACTCCGCCACCAACACACTCCAAGAACAATAGAACGCATCAACGACCACAACACTCCACCAACAGCCGACGCTCAGCCCGCCTGCGAGCCCGCCTCGACCGACCTCTTCCATCTAGGTCCGCATTCCCCATATATAGCCCGCCTCCTCTCAGATCACGCTTCACTTCTGACGAAGGACAGTCAACCTGCCCGAAACGTCAAGTTCCTCGGTTCTCCTAGTTATTCTTATAACTAGACTTCTTGCTCTACTTTCACTAGCTGTGTACCTTTACTCAGTGTTTCATTTCTCTTTCCTCTCTCTCTCTTACACTTTTGTCTGTTTCTACACTACTCATCTTTTCCTTTCTTTCTGTTCTGTTCTCTTCTTTCTTCTTTTCTTTTTATTTCTTCCTTCCATACAACCCAACGGTCCTTTTCAGGACCACTAGTTTTAATTTACACATTTCTTTACAGGTTATTTCTCTTGTCTTCTCTCCTCAGGTCTACACTTTAACCTTATTTTAATTTCTCATTTTTGCATTTCTCCCACAGGAACCTTTTCAGGATTTAACTGTCATCATTTTCCTCTCCATTTATTTTTCTTTTCCGCAGCAGCATTTAATTCTAGGATCTACACTAGCTCCCTCCAATTTACGTCTTAAATTTCAATTTGTTCTTTTCTTCTTCTTTTCATTCCCCCCCCCCTCTCTCTCTCTCTCCCTTCTCTCCGCATATTCTCACCTCTCCTCTACTTACCCCTCCTTATTTCTGTTAATCGTCCTTTCTCCATTATTCATTCGCATTCCATAGCCACACTGTTCGCCGACTTCGTTCTCCTCTTGGTTTCATGAATCTTCACTGCTCTCCCCTATCTCCATTATTCTCCAACATTCAACTCCTTCCTCTTCCTCTTCCCTTCTATTTCATCTTTCCCCTTCTAACGATGTCCGAACATCTTACTTGATTCTCACACTATTCTTCCTTACCACTCTCTGTGTTCCTTTCTCTACTGTCTCCACTAGTGCAACTTCAACTTCCAGCCCATTACTGTCTCCCACTCTTCACTTTTTGCCCTCCTCACAACCCCCATATGTCGCTTCCCTCTTCGTTTCTCCTCTTTCTAAGCTCTTCTTCCAAACTACGATCCGGTTAACCCTAAAAAGACTGGGCTATTTTGGTAGCTCGAAAGACTGGGGGGGGGCCTAAAGGGCCCCCCCTTAAGATCTCGGCCGTGGATCGCGCGATCGCCGCGGAAATTTGCACAATGGTAGTGTGCAATGTAATCTACAAGATCGTATATTTAGATTTTACAAAATAGTCTTCTTTTATTTTATTTTGATTTAATTATGCTAATTTATGCGAGAAATCAGACTCTTTGATCTAAATCAGTAAATAAAGCTCCAAAAGTGCTCATTTTTGGTCTAATTATTCTTTGTGGCATTCTTAGCAACTGTACTTGAAAAAAAATTCGGTATCAAAATTAATTTCTTATCTATTTTATTGTTTTATGAATTTCTTATGTATTTCTTTGTTTTTTCGACCTTTTGTTTTTGTTGTTTTTTTAACAGAATTTGTGGCAGACACTTTTTGAAGCATTATACTCCTAAAACAAATTAATTTTAGCCATTGAGAGTAAAAATAAGCATATTTATATGAACCATGTGAAAGAACTCAATTTGCATTGACTTTGTACACAAAATCACATTTTTGAGCCATTTTCGGCCTCACGTGCATGTACAAAAAGTTATGTAACTTCAGAACCGTACCCCCGGGCGTCACAAATTTGGTGTCAAAATGTGCGGGAAACTCGAAAGAAAAAAGTCATAGAGCATCGCGGCGAGAGCATTGCGTGTTGCAGAGTAATTGCGCGAAATGTCGAGGGGGGGGCCTTTTAGGCCCCCCCCCAGTCTTTTTAGGGTTAAGGACTACATACACATGGTGTCACCGCAAATCTTTCTTCCTCATCATTATATTGTTTGTCAGACGAGTTTGAGGTGACAAAAAAAAAAATGATCTAAAATCAAAATTCAAAGCGATCGCATGGGATCGTTTAACTCTCTTCGTATTTGGAGGTCCGCTGGAACAGCCCTGTCAGCTGTCGCGCTACGTACATACAGCGTTCGTACAGTACACATGCGTTCATTTACATGTACAGTATTGCGCTTGCAGTGTACATGTAGCTTGGCATTTGCAGCACTGTGCAGTGGAGTGGTATAATGGATGAAGCTGCTGAGTTTTCAAAGCGGAAATTAGGGGGAAAGTTACGGGCACGGGTAAATCAGAATTGCACCTCTACACGCATTTCAAGCCACGGTATGGTAAACTGGAATAAATCACTGCTCAAATATCGTTCATATTCACGTCCCAAAGGTTTAACAAGGGTGTAAAGTAATCGGACCTGTGCCAATACTAATGCACTGTCCATGCAAAGTTATCCGCGGCCCTGCTGGGCGACCCGTGCTGCGGCACACCGCTCCAGCTCTCGGCTCCAGAGTAGACAACATACATGTACATTAAACATACATGTTTATAAAATGGGTTCAAGAATGTAGCCAATAGGAAGCGCTGAAATGAGTCACGTGTGCTTTGGTTATTCCAGTCCCATTGCACAGCACTGCGTGTTAAATCCACAGAATTCTTACACAGAGTTCTGTGGTTAAATCCTATTGCCGATCGTCTGTGCGCACGGCGGCTCCTTTGAATTGCATGCATACACGCTGTCAATCCTGTAAACAACTTCTAGTTCGTATCGGGCTGCCAGCCGGCCGGCCTTTCTTCCCTTGTGCATAACATGTGTGGCGTACGTATACTCTTAATTATACGTACAGTACAGTAGACCAAGCGTTGTGGGACCGGACGCGTGCATGGAGTCACTTTGAAGGGCAAATCCGGGCGATTTAGCAGGTTAATTCTCACGCCGTTTTCAGAGTATGTTGTCTAGTAGGCCTATATGAGGAGTCTATATCAAGTCTTTAAGGTAAAGGGTGCATATTCTATGTAAAATAAGTAAGTTTTCATGCGGGAACTTAAGTGTCCGGAAATCCAACCCCCCATATGTGCGGGATTTCCGAGTGCGACGTGCGTAGATGTTTGGGACGAACATCTTCGGACGTCTTGACCCACAAAGGTACGTGAAAAACCCTGAAAAATGCCGTTAGTTTTCGAATTTTCGACCCATTTTATAAAACAAATGATGCACAGGATTATTTCGTGGCGTTAGTGGAGACGCAGCTCACTCTCGGGTATTTACAATGTAGTGCAACATGCACGAGGCGAAAGTTTCACAATTGTGAATACCCTCAAGTGCGCTACGCCTACACTAACACACTCTATCCTGTGCATCATTTGTTAATGTACCTGTGGTGAAACTGTAAGTCGATTTTTTTTCGACTTACGCACAAGTCGAAAATCGCCTAAGTCGATGTGTTTTGCTCAGTCCCGAGAAGATCGACTTATGCGAGTTTAACTGTACTCTGTAGATTCTTCCAGAATCAGAGCAAACTTTTAGTTTCATAAATCAGCACTTTAAATTACCCCCTGGTTTGCTTCAAGACCTCAATGACAAGAGCTACAAGCACTGTTGATTTCTCAGACTCACTGGGCTGTGACGATGAGGTCAAGGGTCATTTTGGCTAGCTCCATCAGGGCCAGAACCTCGTCCCTGGACACCTGGAACTCCCCGGACCCAAGCCAAGCTGTCATAGGAAAGAATACCTCCAGAGAAGGCCACATGGAATCCCACAGGTCCACCACGCTGCCAACGATGTGGAAGTAGGTTGGTTTCCGTGGCAACCTGAGAACCTGGCAGTCAGACAAGGATGGCAGGGATCAGACAATGGAAGGGAAACAATAGGGGGAAAACTGTGATTGCACAAACATCAATGTATAGCAAGAATATGATTATGAAACAATTAATTTTTCATCCTTAATGTTATTCAACGAATGGCAACACCTGTAAATTTAATACAAAGTTGAACTGAATATTCACATATCAGAAAGGTCAGCTGAAATTTTATCAGTTGTGGGTTGCTGAAAATTCTAAAACCCAACTCTCGATCCCTTTCCACCTTCTTTCCAGATATCATTTGATCATCAGAAGTAATTCTTCACTTGTCATTCTGTCTATGATCTCCTCACACTTGCAACAAGTTTGTGTTAAATATGCACTCTTCGTGAGAGTACATCACACAAGTGATATGGTTAAAGTCTTTAAGACATACCTGAACAGGAAGAAGTAGAGGGGCTTCCACTGGACTGACCCTCTGCCGCCAGAGTGAGATGTGAAACTCTTCCACCTGCTTTGGTGACTCAATATAGTGTGGGGAGAGGAACGCCACAACGTGCCGGGCATTCTCCAGCTGATCTCGTCGCTCCTGTTCGGAAGAGGCATCGATCCTGACGACGACGCGAGGTGCAGCGAGTTCCAGCATGCGCTGGAAGAAGACAGCGTATCTCCGGTCCTGTGGGTGGAAGCTGAGGATGACCTCACCAACCACATCCTTGTAAGTGGAGTTTTCTGACTCTTGCTGCGAGATGAAGCACTTTGGAGGGAACCGGTGCTGTAACAGTAGGGAGGTGGTCTTGTAGCTACACTTAAAGGTCTTCTTTCTGTGTTCCTCCATGAGAGCTGACACATTCAGTTTGTCTGAAACCTGTAAATAACAAGATTCAAACAGGTGTCTAGATAGTCAGTGTCATGTGACAGTCAAACTTTCCCGGCAAAGGGCATCAACAGAGACCACTTTCATAATGCATTCAATTTGAAGCATATTTCTGTCATGAAATCAACCATGACAATTTTATAGATTGCTGGAAGTATGTCCATCTTGCCAACAAGTGATGTATCCGATGAAAATTCTGAGATATTAGGCAAGAAAACATCAAATTGCTTGTTAGAACAGGTAAGAAAACAGTGGTTGGCTCCAACATTATCACAATGAAACATGTACACATTAGAACCATTTGCAATTCATGCCTCTGTTTGACATTTAGCTACATACATACACGTATATAAAGAAGCATTTCAACATACCATTTCTTCACATAACATTTCCTCATTGTTCCCACCTTTCCTATCGATATCAGCAACCTTATGCATTTGATTGTACTAGGTGTTTTTTTTCCCCGAAATTAAGAACTGAAAATCATATTGATCTTCAGCATGGATATCAGTGTTATGTGTTAATTCATTATGGCTACATGTTTAACTTTCCTATGATATAAAGCTTGTTAAAAAAGACTATACATGAAAATGTTGCGACTAGTACAGTATGACCACTTAAACTATAATGAAAGGCAAAATTAACTTACTGTTGCCTCTGAAAATGTGGCAGTGAGTTCATCGATGGGGTCTTTGAACTCTTGACCATGCAGCCATTGAACCAGGCTGGTGCAAATTTTCTCCATCACCGTCTTGAAGATGTCTGGTGTGGCTGTTACCATGGGAACCTCAGAGAAAGAAGCTATCTCTGTCTCCAGCTCTTCAATTTGCACCGGGATGAGTCTTAGTTTATCCTGCAGTGATCGTGAGAACAGGATAAGCAATTATACGAAGAAACAATGCTTCATCCTGTGATTTCATCTCTTTTTAAAAATTTTGTCCTTTCTGTACCAGAGAAAATTCCATATACATGTGCATGTTTTGTTTTCAAATCCCCTTCCATTCCTCCATAATATTCATTACCACAAACATTAAAATGCATACACATCAATCTATACCCATCCCTCTATCTTCCCACCTATCTCACTCCATAGCTATCTCGTATCCATTTATCTATTCATCTATTTACTATAGCACCAATCTATCTACTTATTTATCTATCTATCCATCCATTTATCCATCAACAAACATATCTATTCTTGATCACCCCATCTATCTATACACTCATTCATCAACCCATATATCCATCAATCTATCTTATCTATCCATTTATTCATCCATACATCTATTCCTCCAAGTATTCATCCATTTACCCATTCATATATCCATCCATCCATCCATTCACTAATTTCTCCATACATACATTCATCCATCAATCTATTCATTCATCCATCCACAAATCTTTCCATCTTTTTACTCATCAACTTATATCCATCCATGGCTATAGATACATACACGAATATGCACACACACCCAAAATAAATATATAATACATATGCCCCAATAGATGTAACATACAGATGCACATAATTGCACAAACACATCTGCTTATCCATGAGCATCTCTAAATCCTGCCCTTTACATTTTTCCTCCCAAACAGCCATGAATGTTGGAAACTCTCTTGAACCACTCACCTGACAGAGATGTTTAGTCTGTGCCAAGCTGTACTCCTCCCGACACACGGCTGACCTCAGATAACGACTGGACAGCACGGCCAGCATTGACCTTGACCCATCAATGGAGTGGTACAGGGTCTGCTGCCAGGCATGACCTTGAGACATACAAACAAACAAAACAGAAATCAGATTCAGATTTTTATGAAAGATGTCTTCATGTCAACAGAATGGTATTGACAAGTCCTCCCTAGCAAGGGGAGGAAGGATATTAAACCAATTGTTTATAGCTCAAAGTACATCCAGCTCATAACATTTTCCTTTTTTTCAAATGTTATATTACCTTGAATAAATTTGTATCAAACATGATTTTCACATATTAGCTATTGATTCAATCATTCACATAGCATTCTAAAAAAGACAGCACTTTAATTAACTTATGTGTATTCAATCACATCTAAAATGATATGAGTACATTATTGTGGCATCACACTTATTTGACACACTTTTTCAGACAGGGCTTCATTTTTTTTTTAAATCTATTATGAGTGACATCTCATGGCACATTCCACTAGCTATACACCACATGTTGATCAATACATCAATTCATACTCTGTATGAAAGTTGATTTAAAGTGTGTTACCTTATATGAGCTCAACATGAAATTCTACATCTGAAATTGGTTAACCTTTTATTCTAACCACACACTTCATGCTTGCAAAAGCACATGTTGGTCCTCTGTGACTCTATAGGTCAGAGATGTGTACACTCACCAGTCTTCAGCTCCTGAATGTCGTAGAATATCCTGAGGTTGGGGTCAAGCCCCTGGAGGGTATCTACAATGTGCTTGGCTGCCTCTGAGTCCGAGTGACTGTAGGAGACGAAGATATCATAGCAGAATGGGTCGTCGTCTGACTCGTCTTCACCCTCGACATCATCAGTCGCCATGACAGGCAAGGTCTTGATAAGCTGCTGACAGGTACTGGCTATCTTTCCAGATGAATCATCTCTGTCATGGGGGATAATCAAATAGACAAAAAATGCTACTTACAAACTTCAAAGACCCAACTGTAAGTCCCACTACATGGATTCACTAAATAATGGATTCATTGTTGATCATAATAATATTATATTTATTTTTCACTTTCACTGAACACATCAACACAAAATATGACTATGCAGAAAAAGTTAAGGAAAGTACTATTAAGAGTTTTCTTATGCTACATGGCAATTATGAGTGTTAACATTATTACTATTGATATTAAAAACTGGTAAAAATCCTGTTTTGGTAGTCTTTACAATTCCTAGAAATATCCCCTTGTTTGTGTCTGTGCGTGTTGATTGATACAGCCTTTTCATAAAGTCTTTGAGGTAAATGCCATGCTCTGACTGTGATTTGAAAACTAGTAATAACCCTTAAAACAACATCCCGCATTAAAATGCCCCATTTCCAAGAATGTGGCTTAAATGTACAATAAATCTGTTTGCAATACCAATTTTCTGTTCAAAGACATTGAGTAAGTTAATTGATTAGGGTTTAGAAATCCAAGACATATATACAATCACCTATGACAACCCAAGCCTGAATATGAAATGAATGGGAATCGACACATTCACATTTCTATCACAACAAAAAATGCAATCTGATGTTTAACACAGCCCTAACTCTATTCTGATGCTAACCGTCATCTACATAAGAAATTCTACCATAGATGTTAAGTCTGCAATGAGCAGATTCCTATCTCAGACTTTACCGATGGGAAAAGTTCTCATTTCACTCACCTGCAGTCAGCATACTGCACAAGTCCCATGTACGTGGGCAAGGTGACTGTTTCCACAAAGAATGGTGCCAAGATATCCCTCTGGGCCTGGCGGTTACAGCAGAGGGCAATGTTATACTGCTCCAAACAATCTGGTGACTCCAAGTAGTTTGGACTCAACACTGTGACAGAAGACACATTTCTTTATGCATATTTGACTCATTTTGTGAAACACAGAGAACCCCTGTGTACCACATTTATATGATAATTGATTGTATCGGCAAAGAATTCACATAATTCTGAGGAATTGAGATATTGACAGTATTTATTTGTGTGAATAGAATCATGAACAGCACTACGTGAATAGTTCACCACATGACTTTTTTCTACGCTCACTTCGGCCTGATAAAATTCATTTAACTGCACGTATTTTATTACAAGTTTTGACAAACCATCATGCTAAAACCTATTCAATGAATGAATCAATTCTAATCTCTTGTGATAGGGGATATCTACAGGTGTAAGTCTAGGGGCTGATTTCATGATGACGTTTGAAACCATTGCAAACTGCCATATTCGTATACCTCTATCTCCTAGCAACTTGCTGCAAGCGACTGAATGGTTGTTTTCTAACTGTTGCCATAGTACAGTCGCGAGTATACTCCGGCAAGTGTCTATGGGAAATGTGTGTTGTAGCAAAATCAATCTGTCCTCAACAGGTTAAATATCTGGCTTCACGGCGAATTTCACATGTATTATAATGGACTACAATTGACCAGTGATGACCCGGGCACACCTGGTCATAACAGAGTAGATGTCCTGTTGCCAAATAGCATCTCCGTCCACTTTCTGCTGTGAAGCGTAGATTCGTATGTCGGGCTTGAGCCGCTGTAGAGTGGCCTGGATATCGTCGACCACCTTCTGGTCTTTGCTGCTGTATGACAGGTAGACGTCAAAGTCCAGTTTGACTTCCTGTGAGAGAAAAATGATGAGAATCCCCTTGTGACATCATTCTAGTAACAACAAAAGCACTTATTCCCCTTTTCCTCTGGAATAAAAGAAAGTCAAAGAGATCACAGATGATAAAATGTCAATTTTTGTTTTATGCTTCCTTTCTGTTTACAGGAAGACTTACATTGAGATAATTTATCATGCATCATATCATTCATATTGCTACATACAAAACTAGAAATGTCGCTATGGCGACTGATGCCTCCGCCATAATGCATGATTCTCCCAATAGGTGTATAGTACAATGTCTTCACAATGTGTGCTGACAGTTACACATAACTGGCAAAATATTGAAATGACGTCACAGGTTTGTCAGAAATATCTTGAATGTTCACTTTCCTTGAACTAGGTTTGCTATAATTGTCTATGAAAAAGTTCAGGTACATGTATTTGGGGAACTGAGGATTTTTACTTAACTTCTGAGTGACCCAAAGTTTATGCATTGAGTAATTTCAAAGGTATGAAGAAAGAGTGTAATAACAGTGCAAAATAGATTCTTTTTTTTTGCATTAAAACCTTGCTTTGACCCTTAACCTTTGACCTTCTGGCATGAAATTTCCAAGAGAATCTCCATTAGGTAAAACATGTACATATTGTATATTGAATTTTAAAAATTATAATGCAAGCATTGCATTTATATGAGGGAAAAAGTAAAATATTGAGTTGACCTTGACCTTTGACCCCCTGACTATTGACCCATGACCCCTATATTCCCTAGATAATCCCTGCCAGTCAGTATACATGCGTATGTACCATGTTCCATGAAGATACATTGAACCATTTGCGAGAAAAGTGAAATTGTGACATTTTCACCTAACCTTTGACCTTATGACATGAAACTCTTTCTGGAGAATCTTTATGCAGTAGTACATGTCTACACTAAGAACTTCAAGAAAATACCTTTGGGCATGGTATGGATATGGGGGAAATAGCAACATTTTTAGCATTTGACCTTGACCTTTTGACCTTTGACCTCTTGCCAATGTCACTATAATCTACTAAACTAATCGCCCCATCACACATCATCCTTGGACCAGTTTGGGGAAAGCTGCTCCATCCAGTTTTGAGTTATCACATAAACAGATAAATTTTAGGATTTGACCTTGATCTTTGACCTTTGACCTCTGTCCGATTTCACTCAAAAATCAATCAAGTAATTTTTCCACCACACATTATCCTCGGAAAAAGTTTGGTGAAATTTGCGTGATCCAGTCTCGAGTTATCGCGTAAACAGATACAATTTCATGATTTGACCTTGACCTTTGACCTTTGGTCGATTTCACCCAAAATCTAATCAAGTAATTGCCCCATCATACCTTATACTTGGACCAAGTTTGGTAAAATTCTAGTCAATATTACTCAAGTTATCGCATAAGCGAATGCGGACGTACGTACGGAGGGACGGACAACCCGAAAATATAATGCCTCCTGCACCACTTCTTGGCAGAGGCATAAAAACGCTGTAAAGGTGTGATGAATTAGGTGACGGTATGTTTGACAATTAAAGCACACATATATGTGTAAAAATGTACAGTAATGGCAGGTAACACTTTCATTCAATTTGTTTAGGATGTTATGTTTGATTAATTTGATATAATTAACAAAATTCACAAAATAATTCTAAAAAGACAAAAATAACAACAATTCAGTGCTGTATCGTTGGCTGCAAAGAAAGATTTGAAGAAGGTTGCACAGGAAGTTTTCTCTGCCCATCTTCGGCACAACACCTATAAATGCAGAAATTCCCCTATGTGCCCGACAATTAAAAATGTTACACACCAATGCAGTGCAGGGCAGCTTGAAATCTTGTTTAACAATATCTTCACATATGTTCCTTCTGTCGAATGGCATGGAGAATGGCATGGCATCTCCAGTGGCATGGAGATACCCTTTTAGACTATTTATGGGGCACTGATATGCACCACATTGTATAACTGCACAGCTTGCACGGAATGAGTCATATTACCATGACACACTACCTTTGGGATGGTGAGTTTGGTCTCAAACCTCTCCTTGAGATCTGAGAAGAGCTTCAGGATGTCATCATCGTTTGGTCTCTGGAGGATCATCGCTGCCTTCGTCTTGCTGAGGACCTTGGCATAGATGACAATCTTGAGGAGGCGGAGAGGAAGACCAGCCTTCATCCAGCTCACAGCGTTCTCCACCATCCCTTTCAGCATCTCACACTCGTCACATCCCTGGGGTCATTCAAGGCAGCAAAGATGACATCAAATACTGTAAAGTTCAGTTGTATTCTTAGAACAAATGTACAATTGACTGTCATGCTAAGAAGATATTCTTTTTTTCTTTTCTTTTCTATTCCTGTTTATGACTCTTTATCCCAATAACAGCTTTCTTCACCATCCCTTTGAGCACTTTGCATTTACCATTATTTTTCCTTGTGCCATTTCAGCCAAAGAGTTTACATGAAAGGTAAGTCTACCCCCCCCCCCTGTCAAAGCAAAAGCTCCAAAAATCAGACAAGAGCTATGCACTGCATCCTATGATTTCAATCAACTTATCAGATTCTTGATCCTTGGTGAACAAAACAAAACAAGAGTACTACCCAGGTGCCATCACATCAAAGCTATATACTATCAGGTTATTTATCAATGTTCAATCTGTCTCAGTGTCCTCTCTCATCTACCAAACTTTTTGGCAAAGCTTCCCCAGTTTTCATTGAAAGATAAATCTCCATGGTAATAATTGATTCAAGATTAGATTACTGTAACAGCAGAAATTTTGAAGTAATTGTTTTTCACAATAGACCAATTCCAGTGAACTTTACTCATTTCTTTTTTATTTTAGAAAGTAGAAAACTTCTGTATAATTATATTGAAAAAAAAATCCCAATCTATTAACCCTACATTGCAGTGTGCAAAATTGTAAATATTAAATGCTATGCAACATTTACAGTAGAATGAAACTCGGACACTATGTCCCCTGAAACACATCACAAACATCAAACTCGATTTGTTTAGCGAGGTCAATGTCCCACCTGACTCCCAGCATTCAATAGTGGTGTGATGACCGAGCCGTCCTGGTTGTTTAGGATGGGGACGAGGCAACGGAAGGCATGGGAAACCAACTCCTGGGGGCGCCCTCTCGCCCCTCTGCTTGGGTCATAGTACCTGGACAATCAGAATGAAAAAATTATTCATGAATTGTCTGCATAATTACATCAATTCTTTGCTACAGAAATTATTAGTATAAATGTACTTTGACTATAGTAAAGGTTACTAAAGATTTCGTTAATTCATTGAGGACGGGCTGATTTTGCTACAACACACTTTTCCTATAGATACTTGCCCGAGTATACTCAGAACTTGTCCTCAAGAGGTTAATGTGAATGGATGTATATATATCCATAGAAAATTACACAGATAATCACCTTCCTCTCAGAAGATTCTCTACAACAACATGACATTTTTTTTCATTCATATAAAGACTTTTGATAATCATCATTTAAACACACAAGAAAATCTGTGGGAAAGATCCAATATTGGATTGCAATCATGCTACATTGCTTGTTTCATTGCCCCTAGCATCACCCTCTTATGTATTAGACCAGCACGTTTCATCTTAACATCTGTGATACATTACAACTAAAATGCAAAACTTACCACATATTGTCTACAGATGCTTCTGTTTACTCATTCTTTGCAAGACACATACCCCTCCCCCCCACACACACACATACACATACACACACACACATCCTCACAATACTCTACAACACATTGACATTGTGAGTGATAGTATACTACAATACGGTTCCTTAATTTTTATGAGGAACACTTATATTAAATAATCAGAGTACATTTAGTAAATTCTCAAGAGTCTATGAAAATAACTGTATTCCAGAAAATAGAATTCTATCAAAACCTAACACAAGGAGATATTCTGGCAAACATGTCATACTTTATTCCAGAAAATTCTCCCCCTCTGCTCTCAAAGCAAAGCAATCTATGATAAGGCAGGTGGTCAGGAAGAGGCTTGGTCCACCAGCAGGAATACAGGGCACGAAGATCCTCCTCTTGGTGGCTCTTTTTCAGCTCGTCAACATCAATCCCAAGATTCTTATAGAGGGCTCCCATCACACCTATGCCTTTGCTGTAGCTGCCTACAAAGCACAAAGAGAAATAAATTCCCATCAATTCTCCTTTGGATTAAGAGCATAGATCTGTTGAATATGTCCTGATAAAGATATTAACAAGATTTGTCGATGACATGTCCAACTTTCCAGTCCTAACCACCTAGAATGTTTTAGAATACTACAAGCAAATTTAATGCAAATACACGAAAAAAAAAAAACTTACACCGAATTGCATGACAAGATTACAATAAAACAATATCCTTTTGTGATAAATGTATTTCAGTAAAACTTGCTAGAAAAATGTATCAGATAATAAGTAATGCCAAAGAATCATCATACATGTTTACACTGTTTTGGAAGAAATGTAGCAAAACAAACAAAATTGCATGAAAATACAGTACTAAAAACAATGCACAACTAGAAATGTCGCTTTGGCGACTGGTATGCCTCCGCCATAATGCATGATTTTCCCAATAGGTCTAGATAGTACATGTGGACAATGTGTGATTACATTTTCACAAAATTGGCAAAATATTGAAATGACAAGTTTGTCACAAATGTGTTGAATGTTCACCTTCCTTGACCTAGGTTTTATTGGATGAATAGGAGAGCATGTATCTAGGGATTTAAGGACTTTAACTTGACTTTGACCCATTCATACATTTAGGCATTGAGTAATTTTCAAGGTACAGGTGTGGAGAAAAAGTGCAATTTCTGAATTGAATAGTAAATTGTTACCATTTTCATCTGGCCCTTGACCCTAAAATTCATAAGAAAATCACTTTCAGGTAGAACATGCATAATATGTACTAAGTTTCAAGATAACTTGAGCCACTTCCGAGATATGGAGGAAAAAGTTAGTTCAGCACTTTCACTTGATCTTTGACCTTTTAACCTTTGAGGCAAAAAAAGAAGAAAAAAGAAAACTTTCCAGAGAATTTCTATTAGGTTACACATGTATGCATACACCAAGTGTAAAAAAAAATAACCCTGCTGGCATTGCATGATAGGAGGGAAATAGTAAAATTTTGAAGTGTTGCACTTGACCTTTGACCCCTGACCTTTGACCCCATGAACCCTACATTCTCTAGATAATCACTTCCAGTCAGTATATGTATATACTATGTTCCATGAAGATACGTTGAACAATTTTCCAAGGTATGGAGAAAAAAAAAATTTAATATTTTTACTTGACCTTTTGACCTTTGACCTTTGACCTCATGACCCAAACTTTCACCAGAGAATCTTAATTGGGTAATACATGTATACACTAAGTTTCAAGCAAATATCTTCAGGCATTCAATAGATATGGTGGAAATAGTGAAATTTTATGTATTTGACCCTGACCTTTCGACCTTTGACCTTTGACCTCATGACCCAAACTTTCACCAGAAAATCTTCATTGGGTAATACATGTATACACTAAGTTTCAAGAAAATATCTTCATGCATTCAATAGATATGGTGGAAATAAAGAAATTTTATGTATTTGACCTTGACCTTTTGACCTTTGACCTTGAGCATGTGCACCCAAAAGTTGATAGGCACAACTTCACCCCCTAATACACATACATGCCAAGTTTCATTAGGATACCTCAACAGGTTTTGATAGTTACCTTGTCCACAAAATTCATTACGGACGGACGGAAGGACGGACGGACAGAAGGACGGAAGACCTCACGGGTGATATGCTTGTGTGTCTACCCCTTTGTTCTCCTTTTTGTTAAAATAGACACACAAGCAAAAATTTTAGCCACACAAGCCTGACGGAATAAAGGCCATCTATTGTGCACTATTGTTCTCCTAGCCACACAAGCATACTCTCGTTAGCACGGACGGACGGACGGACGGACGGACGGAAGGACGGACGGACGGACGGACAACCCGAAAACATAATGCCTCCGGCACCACTTCGTAGCGGAGGCATAAAAAAACAACAAACAAACAAACACTTATTCCCCTGGTATAGTTTTGCTTGGTAAAAAAAAAAAAAAAAAATGCTGGAGAGGCTCCATTGGCATTTGGGATTAGTTAATCTTTTACATACATGATAGGGAAAAACAAATCATGAAACAACCTTACCTCCAAAGGCTGATACCAGGATGACATCTACTTTGTC
Organism: Diadema setosum; assembly: GCF_964275005.1. NCBI lineage: Eukaryota > Metazoa > Echinodermata > Echinoidea > Diadematoida > Diadematidae > Diadema > Diadema setosum. The sequence continues at coordinate 1,799,171 of NC_092692.1, read as the reverse complement.
TGAGTTAAGAAGCTTGGTGATGTCTCCAAGACAGAGCTCAATCCTGCAGTCTCCTCCGGGGGTCCGAACACACAAGGTGTCCTTCACAAGGAGGCCGGGAACTGGACTGTCCGCATCACTGGACCCCTCGGGACAATCGGTCAACGTCGAACTCATCTTGGCTCGTCTCCCTAGCCTGTATTGGTGTCATTTTCAAACCCAGATTCTCATATTGACCAAAGGTCAAGGGTGCAACCACTTTTAAAAAGCAAGTTGAATAGATTGATTTTCAGATTCAGGTTGTTTTGTGTGTGTGTGAGTGTGTGTGTGTAATTTGTCCACATGTACAAATGAAATCATTATGATAGATACATGCAGCCTACAATGTTTTCATCAAAATGAATAAAAGTACCGGTTCATAACGAGTACTTAAGGGAATAAATCTAATTCCATATACAAGAACATAATGATATCATATTTGAAGGTAAAAGTGGAGGAATCATCTAACTGTCATTAACTTAAAGTTCTGTGCACAACTAATATAATTTAGAATCTTTCTCAAATCTTTTCAGTTTATTACACAAAGCTAGAATTTCTTCCAGGAATTATTTCCATTCTAGAGAGAAAAAAAAAAAAAAAAATCAGCAAAGACTTCTCTTCCAGTGATTTTATAATGAAGGGAAAGTTTACCTTTCCTACTTCACTTTTTTTTTCTTCTGTTGTATCATCAACTGTATGCCAAAAACCTCAGAGAGAGGATATCATTCTGAAGGCGTTTTAACTGCACAAGTTTAAAAATATTTGTATTTGCCTGTCCTCCTATTTGCATTTTAAATCAATTCAGTTGTAACTTACAAGGTATCCATGGTTTCCAGGCACTTCTTTGACCTTCTGTGCTTCAGCTGGTGTTGATAAAACTGGTTTTACTGCTACACCTTGGTCAACTTTGGTGCCACATTTCATGTGCCATAGGAGGAGTGTTACTTTCTGTTGATTGATTGGCTAGTAAGCAGATTCAGACACCTGTTGAAATCAGTCAAAAAGAAAAACAAGAACAGCATACACAAAGTAAGCAATATGAGCTTAATATCTTATACTGTTTTATCACAAAGCAGCTTTTTAAACAGGCTTATCACATAACTATCCATGATAACTGATCATTACATGAAATACCATTTTAACAGTAACTTTATGTGAGAACAATCATCAAAACAGCATACAGAAATTCTAGATCTGTTCACTGTTATGTCAGAATGGGTTTGTTTGTTGGAAGTCATTCTCAATGCACATATAAAACAAGACCATGATCAAAGTATTCTTAGTGGCATGCAAGCTAGAGAGAACTACCTTGCATGATTTTTCATATTAAATATTAAATTAAACAAGTTTGCTTTGAGCTTTAAGCAACCCAAATATCAAAACAGATTAAAGGGATTGTACAGTTTTGGTTGAGACCTAATTTCAGGTTTCTCACATTTTTTGGTGAGATAATGAGAAACCTCTTATGAAATATGAAAGAGCATGTAATTCTATGAGGAATTCAACTTTTATTTGATGAAAATTGATTTTGAAATGGCTAAGATATCCAAAAAAGAGCGATTCTAATAAAGTGTGGGACCCACACTTTATTACGATCGCTTTGTTTTACTTTGTTTTGGGATGTTTCAGTCATTCCAAAATCGATTTTCATCAAATAAACATTGAATTCCTCTTAAAATGGTATGCTCAGTACTATATCATAAGTGTTTTCTTGGAATCTCACAAAAAGTTAAAAGCCCAATTCTCATCTCCACCAATACTGTACCATCCCTTTAACATGACAAATAAAAGTCCCCATATATAAAACAAAAATCAAATTAGTTAAATGCAAACAAGAAGGGAAAAGAAAAGAAAAGAAAAGAAAAAGGATTCAACCACGATGGGATCGCATTTTCTTTGCATATTTCTCAAGTAGTACATGTATGTAGTGCAGGTAAACATATCAAAATATGCTAATGTAATACGTACGTAAAATAATGAAATATCACTCTCTGATGATATCAAATGTATGTATCGTACACTTACTGTACTACAATGTACTAATCCCCTCCGTGCAGTACGTACAGACTATAATCATTATAGAATTTCATCCAACTCTCCTAAACACTATACATACACACATACACATGCACACACACACGCACACGCACACACACACACACACACACATTTAGTGGCATTTTGAGTGAGTGTGGTGCATCATTCCTACACAAAAACACTGAATGTTGTTGTTTTGTTTTTTTTATCCATGCAACAGAAGAATTCCACACATGATGAAATGATGAATTCTAAAATTCTTGTAGCCTGTCCTATAAATCAATAAACTTCTGAATGAATTATTTCTTTATGTATGCCTACACCAACCATGGTTGTTATTTATATCTAATAGTAATATGGCATGTTCACTGAAACTTTCTTCACTGTTGCAGTCAAGTATACATAAACTGTAATCTCTCCTTTTTACTCAAGGACTTACAATAGACAGTTCAATACATTATTCATGATGTGACTCGAATGGTATATCCAAATAAGGCATTGGTGGTAGTATGCACAGCCAACAAGAAAGCTTTATAAGTGTATGCCACAGCTGTCAGCATACATGGACTATTGCACCACACACCCCTCAACAACAACAACAAAATAAATGTCTAACAAAAGGCATGACACTCTATGATGCATCGGCTAACAATCAGCACTGACTAGTCTACGTATCTAGACTCTTTAAATGGCATTGTGCAGACTCTGGTAGTCTCTCCTAAGTCCTATCTTTGCCATTATAATACTTGGAAATGCATTTCTAGCTAGTGTCTTTCCCTACAATGCATTTTTTTCCAAATCTTTGTTTTATGTTTTAAAGTAAGTGATAAAGCACACAATTGTGTCATATGTGAACATTTCCAATCCATGCCTAGATTACACTAGAAATACATCTGGGCTTTAAACTTTGCCCCCGCCCCCTTCTTATAATGGTCTGATACACCTGGCGGGTTAATACAAACATACTTGCATGTGAAAGAATTAGATCAAACTTGGAAAGTTGACACATAAATCGCCAATCTGCTACAAAGTTGCTGCTCGATCAGATTTGTGAGTGTTCTTTTGATGGGCTACATACAGGACTGACCGCTATATTTCTATAGGCACTATTTTAATTCAAATAACAGCACCATCACTGCTCAGGGCTGCCTCGATCCTGCCTATACATGCTATAATGAGTCATACCTTCCCTCATTTGTGTCTCTTCCTGCATGAAACAATAGCAAGCCGTGACTCGAATTCTGAGAGAAAAGAAGCTGTGACTGCACAAACACTATAGATTCTTAATAACTTGTCAAATTAACTTATATGGGCCCTACTGTAATGTATTCTCTTTTTCTTCTTCCTCTTTATGGTAATTTAATGTGTCTCCTTCAATCCTGAAAATTATTCCTGATAATCATGTGGTATATTAATTTGTATTAATAAAATTGGATTTACACTTCATACTGGTACAGGATTAACTAGCCAGAAAAATCTGTCTGTCCAGAGTAGTTTTTTTATTATTTTTGACATAATTGATGGCTCCCCTTCGTAAGGGATTCCGTGAACAGATGCAATCTTGACAAGATACAGACCGGTCTTTTGGTTAAAGGATTAAAACAGGAAAAGAGCACTAAATTACACGAAATCATTAAAAATTCTGGAAGAGAGAATATTGTCGATTTGTAAAAGTGCAATTATGTAGTACATACCTCGTTCTGCCTGTCAGTGGGGTTAGAGTTGGAGGATGAGTGGTATCGTCTCTTTAGTTTGGTCTGGTTAGGGTACTAGTATCCATGAAGTGCAGACTTTCTCCATCGAGATCAACATCACTTCCGCAGTATACGCCCTTGGCCCTTGCTGATGTGCCACCAGCGCTGCTCTGGCTTGCTACCGGGCTACTCTCCCGGAGGAAAGGTGCACTCGGGCGGGCGGGAGAGGCTAAATCAGGTGCGCGTGGGAGACACTAATCCAGGCAGCTCAGCAGTAAAGTGTTTCAAGAGTGAATTACAGTATCACGTTTTCTACTTCCTACTCTTTCCTGTCCAACCCTGGCATTAGCCTTTCGCCGGGCAAATCCTGATCTTTTTATACTTACAGGAAACAACTTTAATCTCTTCTGTGGGGTACATATAGCAATGGTACTCATGGTAGACGTTCGCGGTAATGACAGTAAACGCTAGACTGATGCATGACCAGTCACAGTCGAGTCGCGGCAGGTACAGGTACGTCGCGTCGGCAAAGATCCTCCGATAGGCCGACTTTTCTGTGTAGGATCTTTCGGTTTTGGTGTCGGCGCGATCACAGGGTTCGCAATGTAGTGCGTCCCCACTTGAACCCGGCCCCTCTCCAACGCTGGAAGCATCAGAATCGCAGGTGCGAATACGTACAGTAGTCAAATGTATCAAATAACCATTACACTTCAGATAAAAGTTATCGCTCTTTTATAAATCAGAATGGTATCTATCAATATCTTTCTCTCTCTCTCTCTCTCTCTCTGCTAAACCTACTCTCCTGTCTAATCATTTCATCTGTGCATCTGTATTAACATCTACATTGTATTTATCTATTTATCTGTCTATCTATCTATCCTATCTATCTACCTATCAATCTATATATCTACCTATCAATCTATCAATTAATATATCTATCTATCTATCTGTGTATCTATCCATCTATTTATCTATCTATCTACATCCATCTATCTACAATTTATCTCTCTATTGATCTAACGGTATATATCTACATACACGTATATGTATCCGTCTATTTAGCAATTAATCTATCAATCCATCCATCAATTCATTTTTCCATCTATATCTACCTAAAAGAAAAAAAAATATATATATACATGTATATATAAATGGATTAATATATGATCAATACTATCTGGCTTTCTATCTACTGTTGTTCTCATCAATTTTCATTTTAATTTGTTAACCTTCTACTTTATACTAGACTACTTTATACCTACGTAATCTACCTTCTGATCTATCCTCCATAAAATCATTTTTATCTTCTTTCCACCTGTTTTCCTTTGCATAGTATGTATTCATTCTTCATTATCTCTGATGAAAAGTGTCTTTGTGTCCATGTAGTGTATTTTCCAAAGAATTACAGGTATCTATATGTCTCCATATGCACCATATTAACTCTCTATCAGAGTTTATTCCATTGTTCTTTAGCAGGGGCGGATCCAGGAATTCCATAAAAAGGGGGCGCCTTTACAAAATTAAAGGGGGTGCACACACCCCTCCCCCATTTTTTCTCTTTATTTCTTTTGTTTAAAAAAAATAAAGGGGAGTGCATGCCCGGTGCACTCCCCCTTGGATCCACCACTGTTTAGTACTGTTTCATCAGTCTATCACTTAAGTTGACAATCCACCTGGCTAGTGACAACTTTTATCACAAAAGTACGAGGAGTTGGGACCTTTACAGAGAGTACATGTAGAATAGATCACCCTAAACTTATTTCTGTGGTATTCAGCTAGCTGATTATCTCTCCATCATCTATTCATCACACATTTTTTTTTTTTTCACAGAGCGTTAATGAACTAATTGAGCAATGAACTACTCGTAAACTTGGTCTTCTGATTATCTTTAGAGTAAACTCATCGATTACAATTAAACCAAACCATGATTTAATACAACATACTACCTTCTAACACTACTTCATACATTAAAACACAGTGGCGGACCGGGTGCACCAGGCACGCCCCCCCCCCCCTGATTTTTGTTTAAATAAAAGAAATAAAAAGAAAGAAATAAAAATGGGCGTTTGCACCCCCGTTTAATTTTGTTCACCAGAAAATTGCACTGAAGCCTTTTTTTTTTCTTGCATGTCAGCCGATAAAACCCACAAGTGGCACAGAGAACAATTACAAGGGGGAGATTTTTTTTTCTTGTTTGTCAGGTGATGAAACCCGGAAGAAGCTCTATTTTGATTATTTATTGTTTTGCTTGTCACTTGGTTAAACCCAGAAGTGGCACCAGAAATGCATTTTTTTTTTTGCATCCCCCCTCCCCCTTTACAGAATTCCTGGATCTGCCCCTGAAATATTAATATCACAAAGTGCGACTTAAAGTTATGCAATTGAGGAAATCATATATGTCTCATGTTTTACTCAGTCTAGTATATCTCATCTTTTATTCAAAAACTTGCTCATACACAGGTGTATGTACATTGTTCATTCATTGTCAAATATCTAATAGACATCAGAATACGGACCTATTTCAATTCCTGATCCATAAAAGTACACAGAAAAATCAATTGTAATTTTAGTATCCTTAGAGACTATCTTGCAGATAATAATGAGCAATTAACCCGTTGAGGACAGGCTGATTTTGCTAAAACACGCATTTCCCATAGACACTTGCCCGAGTATACTCGGGACTCGTCCTAAACGGGTTAAAGTTGGCGTGTCCTTTTTACAACCCTGGAATTGAGATTTCTCTAATAAGCTGGTACAATTTAGAGGTAGGTAATTAAGACCTTTCATTAGAAAAATAAAACTGGAAGCATCTTTATCATAGAGGTACATATTTGTTCTCATATTAAAATATATGTCACGTAAATTTATTCGGACCCCGAAAAAATTCTTGGTGTAAAACAAAACTCTGAGGTGTATTACCACAAGATTTCACTGGGGAACATTATTCTTCAACCATGCAAAATTTTGTGATGTTTGCAAAAGGGAAAACATGTACAACCTTTGCAACTGATTGACAAATTGCCCTACATCGACGTAAATAAGCACTGAATTGATCAGTGTTTTAGTAGTAGCCATGATAAAAAATCATGGGCGTGTACATACTCGAGCAGGATTCGAACCCACGACCTCCTGATAACCGAACAGGCGTCATCTCCACTAGACCACCGAGCTTTCGCCCGACAGCAAGTGTTGGTTCTAATCCTTATAGCATGCAGCGGGTACTGCTTTGTTATTCAAATTTATGAAGTTCTTCCGTCGAGATGTTTTCATTGCAACTGATTGACAAATTGCCCTACATCGACGTAAATAAGCACTGAATTGATCAGTGTTTTAGTAGTAGCCATGATAAAAAAATCATGGGCGTGTACATACTCGAGCAGGATTCGAACCCACGACCTCCTTATTTACACCGATGTAGGGCAATTTGTCAATCAGTTGCAATGAAAACATCTCGACGGAAGAACTTCATAAATTTGAATGTACAACCTTTCATTCAAATCTAGGAGGACACTGCTAAGATATAAGACAGCAATTCATACAATCTGGGTGTTACTTCCACAAGAAGTGACCAAAACACTAGTTCTTAGAGGTTGGTTTAGCATGGTTGCATGGCTTACAATATTAAATTTCAAAATCCAAAGATGAAACAATACTTACAATGCCTGTACCTTTGAACCAGAGAGAGAAAAAAATCTTGGGTTACTGGTATTTTGAAATAAGTGAAATGCAAGTAAATGAAATTGCACAGTTTTGTTTTCATCACTACAAAAAGATATTGGTATGCACAATACTTACAGGTGTGTAGTCAAATGACAAGCACTATGTACTGATTATGAAAATCATTATGAAAGGAATGCAATGTCTAGTTATCACTTATGTCTTGTCATCACTTCTGATAAGGCAACGTGAATCTTGGTATACTGAAAATTCTGATAAAGGAGACTCCCTGATTGTCAATAAAAGAATTATTTTACAACAAACCTAAATGTCTCACAATACTGTTATAAAATGGCAAAGCAAATTGCACATATTTTCTTATTTTCTTCAATGATGAATGACACGATCAAAACAAGAAAAATGGGTGATAGAGTATGATGCTTGTTCTCCTTGGATGTGGCAGTGGCATAAGGATACAAGTTGTAAAATTCTACAACCATTGTAAGAAAACTCTCATTCATTTCGATTACTGCAAGGAATGTCAAGAAGAATGCAACTGTTCTGAAAATATATGCTATGATTTATGCATAATGTTTACATAGGTAAAAAACTGATTCACAATCAAAGTACTTATGCTAATGTATTTACCCTTTGCTTCTCATCTGTAGTCATATAACACATGTGGCTTTCAACCTTCAAATTGTAATATTCTCATCATGATAATAATATATGACTGTTTAACTGCTTTGTACTGAGTGTGGGAGTTAAATGTAGCCAAGAAGTAATAAATGAAATTCACAACTGCCACAAATCGATGACATCACTGAATATCATTGTGAGCTCCTACAGATGTTTCATCCTGTGAAATTTGACTATGGAAGAAACTGCATCTGTTTATTCATAGCCATGACACTTTTACATCCTTAGAATGTTTCTGGTTTTCCAGAACTGGTCTTGGCCAGTTTTGAGTGCTTCCATGGCCACCTGCCATGCTTGTTCTGGTCTAAACCCAACCAAGGCTGTTCCAACCAGTTCAATCTGCTTCTCCACAGCCAGCTCCCTGACACGCTGTTCAATCACATCAGGTGGGGTGTAGTCCAGGACAATGGGAGTGTCTTCATGGGCAATCTTTTCACCCCTGCCACCTTGATCTGCCCCATCATTACCCCCAGAAGAGGCTAAATTGGTCGACTTTTGATCTATGCTGTCCACATTGCAGGCAATCTCAACCCTGCCTTCATGGGGGAAAGCCATGGCCTGCACGCCCGGGAGTCCCCCAACACTGGTGGCCCGGATGGCAGCTGCTATCTCCCTGCCTGCTTCCAAGTCCTGTGTGTCGATTGTCACATTGCAATTTGTGACATAGTGTGATGCCCCGACACCTGAAAACAAAATATAAGCCACACACACAAGATTGTCTCCTCAGGGCTAAATATTTCCTCCTATTTATTAGAAGTGTGTATTGGTGAATATCTGATTAAAATATTGAAATGTGTTCTGGTACTAGCAGTATCCAAACTAAAACCACCACCTCACAACAGAAGCTACATATTGTTTCAGCTGCATATATCAATATTATGGTAAGTTGGAGGATCATCGTTAAATCTAAATTGGCCTTCACTAAAGTCAAACAAATAAAAAAAAAAAAGACTCAATACTCACTGTTTCATATCACACACAAATAAGTTTTCCTATGGTGTAACACAACTTCCTTTTTTCATGCTTCGAACACACTGTCACAAATCATACTCTCTTCCAGTTGACTTCACATATATACCACATAGGAAAAGACTTTGAGACTTTAACATTAGCAGAAGAAAAAAGAAAGATTCAACAACGTAAACTTTACCTGTCAGTCCATATCTGCTTGATGGTCGTGCACCCAAGTCATGAGTGAATTTTGACCAATCAATTCCACTTTTTCCACGGAACCAGCCGACTGCCTTCCTCCTAGGCACAAGGCTGCGACACTGGGGCAAATCTGCCGCCCCAAACAAGAAGAAAGAAGTTCCTCGGATGTTGTCACTCAGATACTCAGCAATGGCTGTGAAATTCAAGCAGATAAAAACATTCACATTTCACTTGTAATGGTTGTCAATTTCAAGTTATTAACTCGTTGAGGACAAGTCCCGAGTATACTCGGGGAAGTGTTGATGTGAAATGCATGTTGTAGCAAAATCAGTCAGTCCTCAAGGGGTTAAAAATATTCACATTTCATTTGTAATTTTTTACAAGCTTTCTGTTTGCCAACAACCAGATTTCAATCATCTGGATCATTAAACAATAAGTACTAGTAGTTAGATATGATAATATGTAATGCAATGTCAAATGATATGTCATGTTGGCAATTGGTTGATAAGACAATACACACAAACATCCCCTAAAATGTTTCCATGTAATGATGTTTGCATAATCTCTACCCTGTCACACACATCGAAAAGAACTCACTAACACTACTTCTAAATATAAATCTAAACTTAGAATGTTTATTAATCTATGAATTTGGGAAAAAATTGCAGGAATGAGTACACTAAGAAATAATCACATCATATCAATTCTCCATTATATTGGATATGGTAAACAAAATTTGGACATTAAAAAAAAAAGTCAACACAGTTTGAGGATATATCTATTCTGAAACCCTGTGTACTCACTGAATTTCTACTGTCACTGCCTGGTAGTTTGCACATATTATGACCCCAATCCTAACCCAGATATGACATCACAGAGCATTTTGTATCCAGCAGAATAAATAGTATGTGAATACCAACTACAGTGTATTGATAAATGACACTTTGTTTCTTACGTGCTTTTGTATTTTACTCTGTATCACTGTTTCTCAAGAGGACACCGAAGATACCAATTGTAATGTCAACAATACAATACAAACAACGTACACACTACTGGCATCTCTCTAAGCATTTGATGGTTAATGTGACAGAAGAACAGTGTGTTGTGTGTGTGTAAGAACTCTACTCACATCTTGCAATGGTTCCACATTCTTGCAGAGACACTGCAGCTGACAAGGGATAGACTGGAATGAGATCCACAGAGCCTAGTCTAGGATGAACACCTTCTTGTGAAGAAAGATCTATCAACCTGCAGACAATTCAAAATATAGTAAGACAGTTGTCTCAATTACATGAATATATTACTGCAGCATTTTGTTTTCCTTCTCAGATATCAGCCATAGTTACAATGTAGTTTCAGTGACAATCTTATAAAAGGGAATTGTGTGAGTACAGTATGCTACTATTCATTACACAGTTACTGGCATGATATGTCTCAAGTTTTGACTGTGTACAACATGTGGTCAGTACTGAAACTTGCAGAAATCAAACAAGGTGTAGGGGATTTCTGTTTTGCTTTGGTTTGTTTGTTTGCTTTTTTTGTTCAGCAAGTGGATAAAGGAAGAATGTACAAGGCTTTGGATATTGTACTAGTAAAGGAACAACACTGTCCACATATGCATGTAGATATAAAAAGGACCCTGTTAATGATGGCATCACATAGTAAATAGTTCATAATGGATTGAAATGCATGTATTTTCTTCCAACAAAGGTACAGCTCAATGATGCATTGATCATGAGAAATTTTAAATCATTTATTCCTAAACATCTATTTTTGTGAGCTAGTTCATATCATGCATTCTTTAAGAGCAAAATAATATCACACAAAAAAGGAAAACGTCCATGGAGCTACTTGTATGTTCGAAAGAATTACTTGACTTGTGACTTGTAATATCTTTCTGTAATATCAGATTGAGCCTTGAATCATATCAGAATCAGCAAACGAGTTTGATTGGCTTACTGTAGAACTGTTAATGTGGCAATTCAGACATGATCAGCTGTACCTTTAATATCTGAAGTCAATTCATTTCCATGTCCAGTATGCATAGGCTGTCAACTAAAGCAACCCCCCCCCCCACAAAAAAAAAAAAAAGAAGAAGAAACAAAAGCAGATGACTGACTCTAAGACACTTATGAGTCAAAACAGTGACACATTTAAACAAATGCAGCACACCTGTATGCCTCTGTACATGCACCACACACAGCTGATTTGAGATGGGAGATTGGTGCTGCTATGGTGAGTACTGACCGATTGTAGTCAATGTCCTGAAAGATATTTAGGACAGATGAGAGACTTTGGGACCCTTCACCTGTGGATGAAGTGGAAAATTATTATAGTTAAAAAGTATACATGATGCTCATATAAACACAAAAGAGAGATCATTCTCTAAATGAATTCCTCAAATAATCCAATTTGAAACCATAAATAATGGATGAATCAAGAAATAGAATGATTCTATCTCTCATTATCCATGCAATCAGCATATTAAAGACCCTTTCATCTGGCTCAGAGCAATCACAATAGGCAAAACAAAATGACAGTTTTTAATTTTCAAAGTATAACCACATGTAGCAGGTCTTAGAAAAAATTACCAGTATACACTGAATTCACACAAATTGAACAATACAAATTATGAACTTAACTGAGATATTACTCACGCTAAAGTAGTTTAGTGGGTATTTTTGTGTCTTTCATTACTGAGAAATATGCAACAAATTTGATCAAAACATTTTTTGTGCTTACTAAATCAATCTCAGAATGTAAATTTTTATTTCAAATTTCCCACACATTGTCGCCAGTCCCAAAACTAACCATTACAACAAAAGAATGATGAAGTATGGTTCTGGAACTATACACTGTATCCCATATTTCAATAACTGAGAACATATGGAACCAAGGTCAAGAATTCACAACCAGTGGCGTATCTGGGGGGGGGGGGGGGGCAAGGGGGGCACGTGCCCCGGGCGCCACTCCTCGGGGGCGCAAAAAACGAAAGAAAAAAAAACGAAGAAGAAAAAAAAGAAAAAAAAATGAAGAAGAAGAAGAAAAAAAAAGAAAAAGAAAAGAAAAGAAAAGAACAAGAACAAGAACAAGAAAAAACTCGCCCGGAAGGGGGGGGGGGCAGAAAACCAAATCAAACAATATAAACAGAAAACATGATGATGACGCGGGCAAAATGACAATGTTTATTATCTGTGTTCACACAAGAATTCCATGTTCTGTAAGTAAGCTGAACTACAAAAATTTTCGGCTCGCTCGCTGCGCTCGCTCGCCAAAATTTATATAAAAAAGAAGGTAAGAACAAAATGTGATGATGACGCGGGGAAAATGACAATGTCTATTGTGTTCACACATGTCATTTTATATTTAGCAGGCAAAATGTTTCACAGAGCAGCGGCTGCAATTTCTTCCGTTCTGAAGCGATCGCCAATTGGATCAAAAGAAGGCGCCAACGGTTTCGAACAAACGGGGGGGGGGGGGGCGCAAAAAAACCCCAAGATAAGAACAAAACGTAATGATGACGCAGAAATAATACAAATTTCGGCTCACTCTCTCGTACTAATTTAGAGTATTTTTTTCAAGTCCTCAGTTTGTTGGTATAAATCGTTATCTATATTATAATGTCGTCACCATATCTTGATTGTAAGATTTAATAAGCAACAAATGACAAGAATTCCTTGTTTTGTAAGCTGAAATACAAAATTTTTCTGCTCGCTCGCTGCGCTCGCTCGCCACAATTTATCCCCCCCCCAAAAAAAAGAGATAAGAACAAAACGTGATGATGCCACGGAAATATATAAATTTCGGCTCACTCGCGCGTACTAATTTAGAGTATTTTTTCTAAGTCCTCAGTTTGTTGGTATAAATCGTTCGCAAAGGCCGTCACTATATCTTCATCAGAATTGAAAGATTTGATAAGCAAAAAAATGACAAGAATTCCATGTTTTGTAAGCTAAAATACAAAAATTTTCGGCTCGCTCGCTGCGCTCGCTCGCCAAAATTTATCAACACTCATTACATTTAAATCAATCTCAAAAGACCCCCTTTTAAGTGCTTGAAAAAGCATATCATGTGGACTTTGTTTAAAGTCCCTTCCGGGATGGGGTTGGGGTTGAACACTTTTTCAGAAATTATGGGCGCAATTTTCGCGCTTGCCCCGGGCGCCGTTTTCCCTAGATACGCCACTGCTCACAACTAAAATAATCTGAGATTTGTTAGCATGATATTCAGACCACTGTATGAATTTTTCAGTGTACCTACAATTCTGTTTCTAGTCAAAGGATATTTCATTCTGTATTCTTATTGACAATGCCTGAAAAAAAAAACTGTCAGAAATGCACACAAATTGACTTGCCAGTAGTAGTACCACTTGTTCTTGTTGTGGCTGCCTTTGCCACTCTTTCAATCACTTCATAATTTCTGGCCTCAGAAATGTTAAGGAGGCAAATCCCAAGCCTGCCAAGAGAAGACATGACGAATCTTGATCTGTGTCACGACCAGAACAGAACTTCGGCTGTCAGAACTATGGGATCGAAAAATAAAAAGTTTTCGGTGTCATCATCACTACAGCTAGCATATTGTGTCATATCTGGCCCAAAATGCTGTAATTTATATCTTTGTATGTGCTATGATCTCCTGGGCCCCATTTCATAAAAGATGTTAAATGGCAACTCTTGCTGGAATGGCAATTTCCAATAGCAACAGCCAATCAGGAAGCTGGATTCTTGTCGTTACCATGACAATTGTTGTTATCGTATCAACCTTTTATGAAATGGGGCCCACGGCTGTATATATCATCTTTTTTTTTCTTCAATTGATAATTTAAAAAAGAATCGTAACTTTGCAATTGATTGACAAATTGCCCTACATCGACGTAAATAAGCACTGAATTGATCAGTGTTTTAGTAGTAGCCATGATAAAAAAATCATGGGCGTACATACTCGAGCAGGATTCGAACCTACGACCTCCTGATCACCGGAAGAAAATCATGAATTTGAATAACAAAGCAGTACCCGCTGCGTGCTATAAGGATTAGAACCAACACTTGCCTTTGGGCGAAAGCTCGGTGGTCTAGTGGAGATGACGCCTGTCCGGTGATCAGGAGGTCGTAGGTTCGAATCCTGCTCGAGTATGTACGCCCATGATTTTTTTATCATGGCTACTACTAAAACACTGATCAATTCAGTGCTTATTTACGTCGATGTAGGGCAATTTGTCAATCAATTGCAATGAAAACATCTCGACAGAAGAAAATCATGAATTTGAAGAATCGTAACTGTATTATAATTTAGTGAAACTGTAATAGTATTGGAGCTAATTGTATTGCCCACAGAACATTTTATCAAATATTCAGACATAATTTAGTACACTTACAATTCAATTACAAGATTATAGTCTAGTACTTTACAGGATCCTAGGAGGAGTTCAACTTACCACCCTCTTGTGATTTATTCAAAGATAAATAGATCTCATATTGTGATATAGCAAAGCTGACATCGGTCAGGTCACTTCAGATCTCCAAGGTATCTTATCCTGCGGCTTCTGTCAACACCTGGTCAAAAACCATGATAACAAGTAACTATACACAGCCCAGTCGCTGTACGGCATTTGGTCAGGCTAGATAACAAGCAATCGCAAAATACACAGCAGCAGTGGCAGATCCAGAGGAGGGTGCACCAGGTGCCCGCCCCCTTTTTATTTCTTGTTAAAACAAAAGAAATAAACAAAAAAGAAAATTATGGGGGGGGGCGCATGCGCCCCTTTAATTTTGCAAAAGGCGCCTCCCCTTGATGGAATTCCTGAATCCACCCCTGCAACATAACAGTAACACTAACAGTAGCACTCTCTTTGCACCAAAAGAATCTCGATTTGAATTTCATGGCTCTTGTTTCTTTCCAACAATCACATGTGACCTGGCAGACTGTCTACTCTTTGTCATTGTTGTTGATGTTTTATGTTCAGCTTCAGTGAGCTTTACTCATTCAGCCTGCCCTGAGTAATGAGTTCAGTTCAGACAGGTTACGTACCTAGTAGCTGGCTCCTTCACACAGTAAAATAGAACGCTTCTCCATGGGCGTGTTCGGCCGGGCCGGGCTGGTCGCAGCTAGCTCAGCTCAGTGCAGTAATATTTTACAGGTGCAGTCCAGTGGGTTTATACGTATAGTAGAACTAATTTTAGGTCTAGTAGTAGCTGGTCGGATTACCGTGACCGTCGGATCTTCTCACGGCCACGACAAGAGGCACTGTGTGAGTTTGAGGTCTGGCATATTTCTTCCCGATCCAATACCTTCTAATCAGATTTCAGGTGTCTTCCGAGTTCAGTCGGTACCTGCACACATGCACTTGGCTGCAGCAAGAGCTAAAAAAAAGTTAAACTCGACACGTACCATGGGATATGTATCACGTGCGTGGTAGGTGTCACCTGACAGTTGTTATCGTTTCTTGGATGTCACCTGACTCACCGAGTAGTCAATCTTGGCGAACGAGTTTCGATACTACCGTTGTAGAATGCTATCTCCACGCGCTGATGTCGTGAGTATCACCATATTTTAAGTACGTAGTCTAATTGTGCTTAATTTGTTCATGTAACTGTTAAGACGCAATTTATCCAACGTTTATTTAACTACTAAACTACTACAGGAGTATTAAAGTGCCAAGCAGAGTATGGAAGTGCGTAGTCCCATATCTTTAAATCTGTGTAATGTGTGATGATTGAGTACCGGAACACACAACCAACCAGCAAGCATGCATGCATGTAACCTGTTAGACAGAAAGATCCGTCTGTCCGGAGGAGTCTTTTATTTTTTTGACATTATCACTCTCCTAGGAGGGGATCCGTGAAGCCAAATGCAGTCTCCGAGGAACATATCTCCGACGACCAGATAGATACAGACCGATTCTCTACGGTTCGGTCAAGCATGCATGCAGCAGCTAGCGCGACCAGACGCCACACGTACAGCAAACGTACAGCGACTGGGCTGTGCATAGTTAGCATGCAGCAGGGTAACCGCGGGGTGCTGTGTAACCAGAACGTGTTAGGGTCGCTGGTGCAGTTAGCAGCAGGGCAGCAGTAATCAGCAGTATGGTCTAGACTCTATACTCAGTAGTAGACAGTACAACATGATGTGGTTTCATATTGTATAAAGTGTAAAAATTTACAAGTGCTCCATCACTGCATCAGACTAGACTAGATTAGCTTCATGGACAAGCTGCTATTATCAGGATTATCTTCAAGGTTCAAGGCTGAACATGCTACTACGCTTGCAGTTGGCTCATATAGCAGATGACAGAACGAGCTGCAAGTCAGCAAAAGGAAGTATCGTGTTGGTTAATTCAAATGTAACTTTAATTATCATTCGTTAATGAGAATGAGTTAAATGTCATTCTTGAGAATAAGAATAATTTACTCAGTCTCATATTGATTCAGATGCTAGATCTAAATTAGTCGTCTTTTTCTTTGATATATTTATCTATCTATTCATCTATCATTTCAATCTGCCTTATTCACTAGTGTTCACTCCTGAAGATTCTTCCAGATGGAGAGTCATGGCTCTTGCAGAGTCTTGCAGAGACCATCATTATTGTTTTAAATTCTACTTTTACACATAATTAAGCACAGTACAGTAGTATCACTTTGCTGTCCATCATCTCTTTATAGTTACATGTCTATTTGCTGATAAGGCTCCTCGAAACATAATTGATGATGAGATGATGTGTGTTATGTGTGCCTCACAATAAATGCAGTATAATGGTCAGCTATTAAGAGGCAACTGGATTTAAAAGAGAGAGATAAAGAATATACACTTCTGTCATGAGGTGTCTGCCATATCAGTCCGGGAAATCCACTCATGAGGGGGGCTCCGATTCACAAGGCACTCTCCCCCTCATTAGCACCTCTGGGGTACTCTAGAGGTCCCCTCCCTGCAGTGCTCATGAAGCCTCCTCTTCACTTCTCATCCATCTAACATCTGATAAATAGTCGCAAGTTCGCATTCTGATTTTTTGTTATTCACACATGTCCACTTTCCATGATGATCTATTTGTTTTGACAAAAATTGAGTTTTAATCAAAACTTGATTTTATGGAATATTTACAAGCCAAACTCACCCTCCTGTTCTTTTTGTTTTCTCTGTTAATTCTCATAACACAGTCTATTATCATCCCAGTTCATAATGCGGAGCTGTGGCTTGACGAGTGTCTTGAATCGCTCCTCGCCCAGAAGTTCTCTGGGTCTATGCAGCTGTCTGCGTATGACGATGCCAGTACAGTGAGTACATGATGCTTTTGTGTTATTATCATTGCTTCTTCCCTTTCTGTTTTTTTTTCTTGTAAGTTGTAGCATCATAACTAACTATACAGTCTTGATTTGACTGTTACCATCACCATTCCTGTCAATTTTTTAAGTCATAAAGGTCGTACGTGATAACTAGAATTTGTGATGGAACTGTCAACAGTGCATATCAGATACAATGTAGATTTTTTTTTAAGAGAGAGAGAGAGAGAGAAAGAAAGAAAGAAAGAAAGAGAGAGGGAGAATGTTGAAATGATACCAGGCTGTCTGAAAACTTATACTGACTTTTTCTTTTACTCCCCCTAACAGGACCAATCTCGGGCTGTTCTTGAGACATACAAACCAAAGATGACTGAAGCTGGTATTGATATTGTGATTAGTGGACACACAGGGACACCAGTTGGAGGTAACTAAGAGATGACAAACTTTGCTCTCTTTCTCTCCTTCCCCCCTTATGAACTTCATTGCCCTGTATTTCGCTGTCTGCACAAGTTAAAAAATTATTAGAAACATTGGAATGAGATAACTTCCTCAATGTGTTAAGCATAAGGCACAGCTTCACTCTGACTTAGTGTGAATGAGAGATATAACAAGTAGGTCTACCAATTTTGATATGTAAAAGTGTTTGTTTGATTTTCATTTGTGTTTGAAAGACTAGAATGATTTATAATAGAAAGAGAAATACAATACATCTGTGTCACATGAATCAGTCCTGGCTCGCTGTTGCATCTTCGCACGTAGAAATGCAGCATGATTTTTTTTTTTTCTAACAGATTTGGCATTGAAAGAGTGTGCAAAACTCTTTTTGGTAAATTATAGAATCTGGTATGATGAATTAAAGAAGTTTATAAAATTTTCTCTGTAAATTAGATTCAATGTTAAGTCTTGCTTGTAGCACAAGATAGTAAC
Organism: Diadema setosum; assembly: GCF_964275005.1. Taxonomy (NCBI): domain Eukaryota; kingdom Metazoa; phylum Echinodermata; class Echinoidea; order Diadematoida; family Diadematidae; genus Diadema; species Diadema setosum. The sequence continues at coordinate 1,780,714 of NC_092692.1, read as the reverse complement.
ATTATAATATTCACCTGTAATCCTGAAAGGAGACAGGTAAAGTGAAATGTGCAGTAACAAGAATTATCTATGAATTGCACCAGTCATTGATATGCATCTGTCAATACATATGCGACCATTCTAAACAACGACAGCTTGGTAGGGATGAGATGTTCCCAAATATAGCACTGTCCTCATGTAATTCCCGTATCTTTCATGAGCTTTATATATATTTTGACTTTTCTTGCAGAGCAATTTCATATACATCAGTGCATTTTGTATTCATGGAATGATATTATGTCAACACTTCTCAGGTTTCCCACACACTTATAATTTTAAGGCATGTCTTCATCTTTCTGACAGTTGGGGCAGCTCGCAATAGAGCAATAGCAGCCAGCAGTGGGCAATTCCTGTGCTTCTTGGATGCTGTAAGTAAACCTAGTGCTTCCTGACATGACATTCTTTTTTTTTACATCCTTATGAATAAAAGACTGCAGATGCTAGGTCGATTGCCTAATTGCTATTGATTAAGCTCTGATTAATCAGTAAAACCCAATTGAAATGCCTAAAAATTGAATTAACAGTGTTGCAAATTTCAAGGATGGAAGAGAACACATCAAAATAAGTATTTCTTTTCTCTCATGCCCATTCTACTTTACCTCACTGAAGGATGTGTTAGTGGGGATATGGTGCATTTCCGTCATTTTCAGCAATCACAAATGACAATTTCATAAAGCAAGATTGATTTTTTCATTTTATGATTATGAGTATATTTTATTATGTTTTGAAGTTGGGAGGAGTCAGTATTATCCTTGAGGAGGTTAAATAGATTCTCTGAGGCTTGAATACCAGGATCCCAAAATCAAATGTGCTGTGTATGCACAAGTGTGGAAGATAATGTTATGCAGTGGAAATATGTATATTTATTGGTACTGACACTAGAATGTTACAAATACGTGCTGATGTGAAGCAAAATTGTCTAGATGAAGGAAGGAATTGACTTTAAAATGGATACAGTTTTATATCTATGTACAGCAGTAAGGTATGACTATGGTAGTTAAAATACCCTGTTACACATTTATGGTCCCAAAGTTTGCTATGTTTGTGTACTTGATTTGCATTTGTATGTGACAATGTTGTGAGAGAGTGAAAATACACACTCTTCTTTCCTTCAAGGCAGGATGATGTGATGGACAGCAGGCGAGTTGAGATGCAGTATGCTGCAGCAGTGACCAGACCAAATGCTGTAGGTATCTTACACTAAAGTTTCTATGTAGAGTCTGTCCAGGGGAGTGTGGTATTACCTATGTAAAGATTGCCTGTCTGTAACAACACAGATGTCCCCATTCTTCAGCTCTGATACATGCACAAGTATTCCACTGCTATCAAGTGCTATTAACTACACCCATACAGCCTTTGACTCCTCAAATGTTACTTTCAGACTCAAAACTTTGTTATGTGTATGTGCTTATTCTAAACATCAAGCATTTCTTTACTGAAATAAACTGACTAACACCAAATGATAAGGTTGACAACAAGTTTTTTTTTTTTTTTTTTTTTTTTTTTTTTTTTTTTTTTTTTTTTTTCCCAGTGGTAGTCACAAATGATTTTGTTTTGATAATTGATCATACATTTTAGGGGATATGAGGTATTTATTCATTCATTTTATTCATTTACAAATATCTAATCATCTTCTGTCTCTACTAAAAGTGAATATCGGTATATATTCTTTCACCCTGGAAGATTGTAGGTTGTCAGTTCCGCAGATTGCCAGAGGGATCCACACCACGCTTCACTGACTGGTGTAACAGACTGCAACCTGAACAGCTGTACACACAGGTCAGTAGAGTTAAACAAAGTAGAGACTATTAGCTTGGCTTTGGCTGGCATCAAGGGTCTCTGATTGATAGTAAACATCTTCAGGGTAGATTCTTTAGTGATGGTGTGATGATGATGATGATGATGATGATGATGATGATGATGATGATGATGATGATGATGGTGATGATGATGATGATGATGATGATGATGATGATGATGGTTGTATTTGGTGGTGGTGGTTGTGGTGGTGGTGGTGGTGGTGGTGGTGGTGGTCAGTGGTGGTGTTTGTGATGATGGTGGTAATGATAATGAAGATTGATAATGAATTTAATATGCATGCCTATGTTCCAAAGATCTGAAATATTTCCTGACTAAACCCAAATTTTTAAATGGCATGAGAAAATTAAGCACATGATTGTAGTCATATATTACAGAAAATTGACATCAAACAAATAGAACTAAAGAATATGTAAAACATTTATGGCTGACAGATGTGGATTAAAAAGGTTTGTTCCAGAGTAAAGAAAGAAAAGCATAATGAAAGAAAATAAACATTTGGTGTCACTATGTTAGTTGGGATGGAAGGCTAGAGCAGGTTGAAATGCACTGGTGATCCCAAATGAATGTGAATGATGGAGGTGTAGCTTGGTGCTTGGAGTTGACTGGTTGATGGTTGTGCGAAGACGAGATAGATTTGCATACAGCATTCAATGACAAGGAACATTTGTGTGTGTGTGTGTGTGTGTGTGATGAACATGATTTATATTGATCATGTTCCATTTGGTTGATGTATTTGTTCGTATTTTCCCTTTTTGTGTTTTGTTTTAATAGATATACACATCACATGGTCCAACTGTAGCCATGCCTACTTGGTTCTGTTCAAGACAAGTTTATGTGAAAGTTGGAAAGTTTGATGAAGGTGGAAAAGTAAGTAATGCATCTTTCAGGAGGGGTATTCTGGGCTGTGTGGGCTCACCTGTCTATGAATTTTGGAAGATATGAATGTCTTATATCCTCAGTAGATGTGAAGTGAGATTTAAGATTAGTTTTGCACAGGTATCCCCAGGATGTAAGATTTGAATCATTCAAACATTTGGTCTTATGCATTTTCATAAAGCTAGCTACAACTCCTATATAGTTTGTGTAAGAAGTAAGATCCTGTTTGACTCCATATGTATACACAATCTTTGTTGTTGTTTTGCTCATATATATATGTGTAACATATGTTTAAAAAGAAGTATCTGTAGTTTGCAATGTGGAGCATAATCTTTGCTTGTGATGGATATGAAAATAGAGAGATAAGACATTTTCATCATTGTTATGTGAAAAGCTCTTTCTTTCATTATTTCATTATCTCTATCTCTTTTCCTTTCATTATTATTCTTTCTTTTTCCTTTCTCAGTTTTTCCTTCACCCCTTCCCTTACTCACTGTCTTTGCTGACCTTTGATAAATACAATATGCCTACTGATGATACTCCCCTATGCAGGGTGTTCCTGAAGACTTGATATTCTTCATGGCTCACCTACGGGGAGGAGGAGAGCTCTTCCGAGTGGACACCTGTCTGATGACTTACAGATACCATCCCTCTGCTGCCACTCATTCAGTTCACAGGTTAGGGTCAAAGGTCATAATATTATATCAATGCTTGAATGTCATTGGCCAAATAAACACCATGTAAATGCAGTTACAAATATGCACTATAATTGCATTTTATGAAATTCACACTAAAGTCAAGAAACTTAAAAATTTAAGTCTTAAAAATACTTTGAAACAAGAAATCATATTCATGTGATACACAGAAGATGAGCAGTAAGTCTCATCTTGTTACAGGGTGTACATATCTTTAATGTAAATGTTTTCTTTCAGTTTGTTTATTTTACTATTTGAATTTGAGCTTGTATATAGTTTTGGAATATGAACATTTGTTTACGTGAGTCAGGGTAGCACAGTAAATAAATAGGATATGAATTAAAGATTTTCCAATCTTTCTGTACCCATTTAGATGATTTATTGATAGATGATTAAGATTTTAAGGGTTGAATGACTAAGTTGTTGTTGTTTTTTTCTGTTTTGTTTTAGAGACACCATCTGGACTATTCAGGTGTCATCCCTGGAAGAGACTGTCCTCAGTGGCTGGAGTCAGTTCACCATCTGGAATGCAGGGAAGCAAGGGAGACGATTTTATCGGTCCCTCAGACCAGAGAATAGGGCGAAGGTCAGACTTCCTTTGCTGTCTCTATCATATATTCTATAGAATATTTCCATCCATCTTTCTCCCTCTATCTCTTTTCCATCTGTCTTCATATATTTCCATCTCTCTGTTCCATTTATTTATTTCCTTTATCATAAATGTTCTTGGAGTGAACCCCTGTTCTGAATATCTAGGACATCGTCAAAGATAATATTTACGGTTTTATAAGGTGTAGTGCTGTCTTAATTTTTGTGAGTTTATATCTACCCTAATGGACTAACTCAGTATGTACCAGATATGTATGTGTGAGTGTTTGTGTACACTAGTATGTGTGTGTGCAAATGTGTGTTTGTGTAAATCTTACGATCAAATCTACTCATTTATGTGGTTGTTAAGATCACATATTTTTTCCTCATGAACTAGTGTGCAGATTACTCAGTGCTCTTGAGGAGTGTTTGTGAGGTGTCAGAGATATCAAATAGATTATTAATCTCAGTATTTGCTTAATAATTATCCAACATCTCATGTCTATGTGCTTGTCTTCTCATCATTTCTGCATTGTCCCCCTTACAGGTAAAGTCTTTTTGCGATGTCGATGAAAAGAAGATTCAGAAAGGTGTCTACATCTATGAAGAAAGTGAGGTATGTGAAACAGGATTGTATCAGTTATGCTTATGCATATTTCCTTCCAGTTCATTATGTTGAAAAAGTATTTCACATTCACCATGAATAGAATAAGATAAAAGTTGTAAAATATATTTAATGTAGATCTCTACATGTATGATTACATCTATGCCTTTGCCTATAAACACACACCACAACAGTAAATAGAGGGATGATTGAAAGCATGATTTTTTTTGTCACTTTCACTTTTTCTGAACAGCAAATACCCAAGCCCAGGATTCCAATAGTTCACTTCACAAAAGCGACATCTCCCTTCATCATCTGTGTCAAACAGGTCAGTATGCATCCACAGGGTATATAATGATATAGAGATCATGTTGTCACCATGGAGGGATTTCACTTGGGTGATGTAAATGGATCTGAGAGAAGTCAGAGTCATCTCACTGTCTTGTATCAGGGTGGTCCACAACTTGAAATTTGAGCATGTTGCAAGCTCAGAATCTGAAAATATTGCAGAAATTGTACATGCGCAGAGCGCACATCACGAGCACATGGTACGCAATATTTCGCAGCTTATCTCTCTTTTGGCTGCTTGCATTCAATGTTCTCTCTCATGTTTTGCACACAAATATCTCAGTAGCAGGTAGCTTAATGTTTCTTTTGTTTTTCACATGTGTACTGTGAATACATTTTGTTTTGAGCTTGTTGCAAATTCTTGAGGATATTGCACATGTTGCTGGCTTTTGAGGATGTTGGACAAGAATTTGAGCGCGTTGCAGTGACATGGTGAAACCCCTTGTGGACCACCCTGCAGTATCATTGCTCTGCGTCTCCATTCTGATTCTCCACCCCTCCTTGGCGAAGTGCTTGAGTCCCTCTTTCTCCAAACAAACAACTTCAACCTGACAACCTCAATAAATGTACTGCATTACTCTTCACAATAAAGCCATCGCATGACCATTGTAATGCATATGTCAGTGAATATCTTTTGTTGCCTTTGTCTAATTTGACAGGCGAACAAAGGCCCATTACAAGGTATACAGAATTGAATTGCCTTCAGTAACATTGTCAGAAGAGTTCACTTAATTTTCCTGTGTGGTGTGAATTCTGTAGAACAGGTTACATAAATTTGAATTACTCTAATGCTTAAGTGTAGAAGATAACCTTTTTTGTTTTTCGTTCCACAGGGAATGCATTTTATTCATTTATTTATCTTTTTTTATTTAGTTATTTCTCTGTTTATCTATCTATCTATCTATCTATCTAATATGTATCTTGTTTGTTTCTTTCTTTGTATATAGGACCTCACTGGTGGTGGATTTGAGGAAAACTTATCATCATTAAATCTTAAGGAGGGAAGTGATTATTTCTTCTGCAGCTGATGAAGGCTTATCTCACAGAGGTGAACATTAGTCATGTCAACTACACTTTATTGACATTCTGATCCATATGTGGTGCTGCAATCTTGATGTGTGAGTTCCCCCAACCTTCAAAGAGGAAAAAAATAGATATGGAAGAAACAAGAATGGCAATGTTATCTTGCAATTGCTATTTTATGGATTGCACCTGTTTCCTTCAAGAGACCAATTATGAACATGAGAGTTTGTCATTATTAAACTTGTAAATTACATGTGATAATAAAAACAAATTTAAAAGTATATATTGACTGCAATGTTGATGTTTTTGCTGGTGTCGCTATTTTGATTTTATACCCAAAGAAAGATTCAAGGTTCATCCACTATTATGGAATAGAAATGTAATATGAAAAAAAAAAATGATAAGTTGAAAGATTTATCATTATCTCACATTGTCTTCACCTTCCTGCAAAAGAATTGTCTTTTTTGAAATTTTAAAAGCATAGACTTGAGTGGAATCAATTCACTTGCAGTATATGTAGAAGTCTGTAAAAGAAGCAAACAAAGTAAATAACAGACACTCTCTGTAGAAAATAAGCTGCCATACAGAAGCTTATGGCTGTTTTGAAATGAGCTCAGTGCCTGTAAGTGTATCATTCAAGAATTACCTGTTCAATTGTCCTTTTTTAAGTCATTTCACAACAAGTTTGTCAATTTTGGTGGAATAATATTGCCCTCCAGAAATGTAGTATAAAAAGCATGTACTGACTGATTGTGAGACCCATCATACAGTATTTCTGACACAGCTTACAATTTGCATCATCAGGTAGCATCCACACATGAAATTCACAAGTGACAAACCAGACACAGACTCGGGAGGGATGTAACTTTTCATTCTTTGCTCATATCTTCACCAATTTACAAATATGAGCATTTATTACATTGTATTACTCTGAGTTAGCTATTGTGATTTTTTTGAAATTATATACATCATTTATTGCACAATAACCCGGAGAGATGATTTCAACTCTTAGTCACAGACAGTAAGGTGAATGAATTAAACATGGAAAATAAACAAATTGCTATGACATAAGCAGACATTTATCAGCTGTTTGTCTTTCTTTCTTTTTGTGCTCATTAAAATTGGTATCAATTTTCTAACACTGTATCTATATATTTAATGATGGGTGTCATCTTGGGGCTGATTTATATTCACAGAGTTGCACCCAAGTTAGATTTAAGCATTCCAGAAGGTGAACACAAAGTCTGTATTACAGAACAGGGAGATGGTGGCTGAGGGCGGGATGGGTGGACAAATGGTCAGAAGGGTCAACATGATCAGAAGAGGAATGTTGAAACTTGGAGCTGTACGTTAGCATCGCTTTCTCCTTCCTCTCAATACAAAGAAGATATGACTGTTGGTACAGAATATTCTGCCACCCTGTGAGTACTTGGTGGAAAAAGACTCATCATTTTCATCTTCCTGTGGAAGTGTGCCATCAATGATAAGATAGTATTCAGTCCTTCACCTTTGGAATTCCATTCTCTTACGCAAAGAAAAGGGATAGAATGCACCAACCATTTCAGGTTGTTTCGCTTGTGCCAGCATGAAACACTGGGTGCACTGGTCAAGGCAGTGTGCTTTCCATCATGGCAAAGGTCATCCACTTCTTGGCCTATGGCGTCTACTGGATCTATTAAAGTCTAATGCAAACTGCCTATAACTGTGTGTAGAGTGCATGTCACCTCAGACCTGATTACCTTTACAGAGACATGTCCAGTTTGGATGTAAGTTTGTGTATTTCAGTATGTGTTTACATCCTGCAGTATGTGCGTCGATGTGTAAGGAAAGAGTGGACGTATCTGAACAAGGGGTCAGAACAAGCAAAAGGTTCAGAAGAGGAATGCTGACGTTTTAAGGAAAGAGAAGAGGTAATCTTGTGTGGTTTATGGCAAAGTGAATTAGGTTATCAATCAATATCTCATGGGAATTAATTTATGGCATTGATCACAGCTTGCAGACAATGACTTATGGTGCAAAGGCTATTGTGACTCGTAACATTCTGTCCAAGTAGTCATCATGTTGGACAACTTCCTTGGGACAAACCAAAACAGGAGACGTACTGTGGCAAGAGATTCTGACATGTGTCATCATTCATAGTTCAAACAATTCTTTTACACTGGCCAATAAATCTGATATCAATCTACATCACTGTGTCTCAAGAAGCAAGAATATTCATACTTTTCCTCGTTTGGCAACAAACGAATGCTACCACTTATACATGAGGGGTGTGACATTAAAACAGCAAAAAGGCCAAACATGTCCCTATGTCTAATAGAGTTATATGCGATCATTATGAGAAAAGGTATGTTTCTTTTTATTCAAGGTCAGCATTTTTAAGTCACTTACTTTGTATAGTCAGAATACTTTGAGTTCAAGATGTAACATCTTCGTTAAAATAGAGACTTTTGCATAAACACAATTTCCACTTATATTCCCATACAAGTGATTGACTTCGATCATTCCATCAGCACGTCTATTGATCCAGCTGATATTTTCTTAAGTTCCATACATCAGCCCACGTATGTACTTTCCTTATTTTCAGCACCAGAGCTTTTTACCAAAGGGATCATATCGTTTTTGGTTGAAACCGAAGTTCATATAGCTCCGTATTATCTCATAAGTGGTTTCTTGGTATCTAGCAAAAAGTTAAATGCCCAATCCTCATCTCCACCAATACTATACCATCCCTAATAACACAAAGTAGCCTACATTTGCAAGTCTTTTGCGTTCATGAGATGAATTCTTACTGCATTTTAATATTCTTACAACACTCATTACTCGCTTGATCTCTTTGGCATAGCACTGAAGAAAACAGAATTTTCACATATACTGTACTGTCAAACCTCAGTTATCCAGTCCTGTCGGGACCTGTGACCATCCGAATAAGCGGTATGGCTGAATAAAGTTATTAGCGGTATGGCCGGAAAAGCAGGATATACTCGAGCACGACAGTGCTGGGCTGGTGTATACACAAGCCATTGTCAATTCACTGTCTTGTGATTATCGATAATGTGATACATGTATTAGTTGTATATGCTTCCATGATTGCACATAAATGACTCCAAAGAAGCAGACACGTAAGTGGGTATAGGGCCTATATCATTGTTTGGAAGATCTGGTGGCGACTCGGGTCTCGCTTGTCGCGGACACGTCTCTGCGACGTCTCCTGGGGACCGATCGGGTCTCCGGGAAGACGAAGAGACGTTTTCCACTCCTGGCTGGTCTCGGAGACTTTTCAAGTCTCCGCAACGTCTCCTTAGTCGCGTCATGTCGCGGAGACATGTTTGTCCGCGACGTCTCCGAGACAACTCCGCAGTCTTGCGGAGACTCGTGGAGACTTATCAGAGACGATAAGAAAACGTCACGGAGAGGTCTCCACACCTGAGAAGACGTCTCAGAGACGTCCCAGCGACGTTCCTACAACTTCCGGGTGGATAAGTTGTCCCCTTGTTTTGAGATAATGTCTAGAACGTCGCCCTAGACATCCTGGCGAGAGCACGCAAGCCATTTTTGGGTCTCCCGTGTCGACTCGCACTTTTAAGTCTCGGCGACTGATCAGTCGCAACACTCGCGGCAGTGTCCCCCAGTTAGGTAGGCCCTTTAGTGTCAATGTCTTCTGAGTTTGCAGAGATAATCAAAGCGTGGATGTTCCTCTAACCCCCCCCCCCCCCCTCGTATTTCCCCGAGTAGATAGCTCAGAGCGGCATGCTTTTCCTTCTATAGCGACATCATTGTACATGTAGTAGGTATAAAGTGCACTGTAGCGGAGTGACAGGAGAACCTTGTTATAACGTGGACTTAAAACCCATCCTGCCAGTTACTTAGTGTTTTATCAAGTTTCTCACTACATCATGTATATCAGCGTACAAAGACAAAGAAATATAAAAGAGTTGGGACGTGCAAAATCATCTGAGGGTTTTGTTACATGACATATCCGTCCTTTTTATAATGAGGGTCCATGCACTGTAAACTAGATAATCAAAAGTTGGGGGGGGGGGGGGTTGCCAGATATCATTGTTTGGTGTACAGATACGCATGAAAATGCGAATCGGGTGCCCGCGTCTTGTTCGGATTATACAGAGATCCGGAAGGTGTTGACTGGATAACTGAGGTCGATCGGACTGTACAGTAGATTTAGTTTGCCATAATACTTGTCCACATACACATTTACTCTCTGATAGGCCCTATACCGGTACACACGTGGTAGGCCTATCTATAAATACATCGCCTGCCCCCTTGAAAAAGGGGAAATACATTTGTGCGTAAATGAAATAAATAAAGACATGGCGTACAATCTATAACTTTTTTAAACACTTCTTACAAACAGGTCCAGTGAAATTAGAACCATCGTGACGAAAATACGTCTGGACCCAACATTCCACATTGGCTCGATGGCTTCATTACAACAGACAAGACATTTGATGAAATACATTGTATGCTATACAGTGTACTTGTTTTCCGTATCCAATTTCATACCGCGACTGTATTAGTCTTTTGCCAAGGCCCTCTCGCTGTATGGTGGTGATCGAATGGGGCCGAACGAAGTGAGCTCAGCTGAGTTGGACACTGTCGCGCTCAGCCGGCGCTTACTTCGCTCGCCCGTTATGGCCGTCATACAGCGAGGGGCCTTGACAAAACGCTACAACTGTATAGGCCTACTAAAGAAAACCAAATATTAGGTCATTGACACAAGGTTCCCGCTTGGTGATGGAGGGGTAGTACTTCCGGACAAGTAGCATAATTTTCCCAGCTGGGACGGACCGATAATGTACTTGAGAAGATATGCAGTGATTGCCCCCAGCGTCAGTCCAGTGTTGTAGGACACGGTCATGACATTTCCTGTAGAAGAAGATGAAAATGAGTCAGCCCTTTATTGCCTCTTGTCGAAGGCCCTGGCGCTGATGGAGTCCGGAGAGTACAGCCGAAAATTCTGATGAGCGATGGCTAGCATTGCTCACCAGAATTTTCGCCTCGACATCTATTCTTGTAAGGACTTCATCTGCGCCATGCAGGGCAGTCGACAAGAAGCTATAGTACCATTGATAGACGCTACGCACATTTTTATTTTCAGTATCATTGGTGATGAGTCTAGATCGTTTACCATTTTAATGGATCACAAACTTGATTCATTTTATTGATCATTTATAACATGTTTAGGGTCCTACAATGTACCGCTTTTTCTCCTGGGATATTTGCAAGAAGAAACACGGACCCCTTGATTTGCGACAAACATATTACAGTGCATTTTGTGCTAAAGATCTCATGTTAACTTTCCCTTTTTGCATTATATTTCTCATGCATATATTTACTACCAACTATTCAAAGAGCATGCGCAGTCACACTAGAAATGCAAAAGTCAGAAAAACAAACAAAAAAACACTATAGCGAGAAAGCCACACTTACCCATGTCTATCTCATAATATAGGGTTGATATTGTGAAAATGCACGAACTGTCGAAATCATAACAATGACAGCTAACTGAGATATTGCATGATAAGTTGTTTTCAATAATGTTACAGGAATGATAAATTGGCTTGTTTTCTTTGCCATTTTTTGCTCAGCACACGCTACATTTCAGATTAAAATTACCTGCCAATTCTTTGTGCTCTTCCGGAACTTTGCCCGGTGCCAGAATCATGGGCACGCTGCCGAAGTAGCCGTTGGAAATCCCGAGGAGGGCGGAGAAGAGAACGGGCCAGAAAGGATGGGCGAGTGCAGGGTGAGCTCGTGGTGCCACACAGATAACAACGAGTGGGACGATGATGAATCTGGCACAGCTGGCCAATACTAGACGACCGGGTGGCCAGTCGTATGGCACTGCTGCGATGAGCTATTCATGTTGAAGGCAAAACAAATGGGGGGGGGGGTGAATTTTCAGATCATTAGGCCCTCGTTCTGCAGGCCTATTCATGACATATTTTCCAGTTGGGCTTTCATAGTACTTAGGAAACGCCACGAGTAGGCCTTTATACTGAAAAAATTATGTTCAAACAAGTAGGCTATTCCAGTCACTAATGGGCTTCAGTTTTTATAAAATGATATATTATACTAGTATTTTAATTATTCTATGAAGCCTTATCATTTTCCACGAGGTCGGCCCTTGAACCCTAGGACAAACATTGTGGGGCCTCCTTGACGATTCCAAAGAGAATCAAGAATTAGGTATGGAAGATATCATTCCTTTGCACATTATCGTCATAATTTTCAAAAACATCAAACTAAGGTACCGTAACGTTGAAAAAAAAAATATTGTTAACGTTGTCCAGCACGGCCCAAAATCCGCAATGCAAAAACAACAATTTTAAAAGCTGAATGTTGTGACGACATTACAAAAGTAACTCAGTAAATGACGTCACATTTGCAGTTACATTATTGATGGTAGAACTTTTCTCATAAAATGTTCTCGCCTTGGACAACTCATGCAAGAATTACTGAGGTGGTATTATATATATGTGTGTATATATATATATATATATATATATATATATATATATATATATATATCATGAACGAATTCATTAAATCCAAGGGACCTTGTCATCCACTGGGTCTCCTCCGCGACATGCATCACTTTTCAGAAAGACCATCAATTCCGATATCCCTTTTACTTATTTTGTGGAACTTGAAATGGGAGATGAAGGCGCATTTTTTACGCACCTTGCCGCAGAGATCCGTAAAGTTGAATATTGCCATGAGAATAATGGGCATCCATTCATGAAGCTTGCAGTTAGCCACCTCAGACTCGATGCCAGGAAACAGACAAAGTGTGATGTAATACGTCACACCGATAGACAACATGTATGGCCAAATGTCACGTGAAAGCCTCCACCTGTCTCGAAACCCAGCTAGGTAAAGATTGATGGAAAGAAACGTCTTTAAGACCGCAACAAGTAGTCAATGCCTATACGCCTGTCTTTGTGTTGATTTAATCTGTACAATATACATGCACAATGTAAACCAAACGTTTTCAGGCGCACCGTGAAGGAAAAATGATTTGATTTATGAATATAGAGCAGTCTCAACAGGGCCGCAATACGCTTTTACAGATGAGAACCCGAGTATGTTCGCATGGTTTTCCGGACGACACTGACCACATAGGCCTACCATGTTTGATTTATAATTCTAGAAATTGATGTAAAACGTGTAAAGTGGAATGTTGGTGCGCTCTCTGCATATGATTGGCCCCCGTAGGCCTACTTGGGTCATTAAGGTTTAAATCCATACTACTCCTCTCTTATCATCCGATAATAATGATGAGGATAAAAATGATAATTATATTTATGATAATGATAATAATTTGATACATGAAATCGGCCGCAGTACGTTGCAACTATTATATGCAGCCAGAAAGAGGTACAGATGCTAGGCGTTTTAGCAGCTGGCATTTGAGAAGGATTATAACAAGTACCATTACAGCGACTGCACGATTTGTGATGCGTTATGAGCACTTTTGTTTATCTTTGTTTCACTTCCACGGAAGTTGTTGAGACAAGTCATGATGAAAACTTACAAATTCCTCTATTCCAGCGTGAAATTCACTCAAGGTGGTTTGATCCCTGGGAAAATGATATCAGAGCCGTTGTGATGTATTTTCTTGCTGAACGATTTCTACTAATGCATCTAATTCCTTCTTGGGTATATTAACTCGCACAATTTCTTTTCGATGACAAGATTGGGTTTCAAATCGATTCACATTGCCGCGGCTTACCAGCTATTGATCGCCAACAGGTGGAAAGGGAGAACGGCCCGGGGTGCTTCCGCGTAATCGTGATAACTTCAGTATTTGACTGTGAATGCGACCCGCTGTCACTTCGTGTGGTGTCGCTCTGAAGACTAGCGTTGTCCACACTTACAGACGCTCCTGAGATCTGTAAAGCGGAAACAAATTCCGGGAAGCCACTCGATAAGATAAAACTGCAATCTGTTAATGTTAATGGTGAATTCATAATTGATAGTCTCATTAAAGATGTTACATATAACATAGCTGCATCTTACTATGGAACGTGTGGCGTGTTTATGCCTGTGGCAAATTGTCGTCACGGGACCGTCGATACCCTTTGTCTTGTTTTCGTGTGCAACAAGTGCTACAAGTGCTAGGGAAGATGGCTACCTCCCTGGTGCTATAGGTTCTTGGTGTGTGTCGTTTATGTGCGTTTTATCCCGGTACCTTTATAGACTACGTTGGTGTCAGTCACAGTGGTTGTGATTAAGTGGAAAGGGTAATACTGTATATTGGACATACTGGAAGAAAAACATTTTAACAAATCCCGTGGATTAGCTATACATCATCACCATTATATTGTGTGCAGAGTGTGATAAGTTCTTGTTCTTGGCCTTTACTTCTATTGTTGTTTTTGCAGTTCTTTTTGTTGTTGATGATGATGTTGTTGCATTGCAGATCTGTTACACCTGTGATAAGTTCAGCGTGCCTGATCTACCTGAGATGTAAACATATCACCGATATTATTAGATCGATATGGGATCTCACGAATAACAGCGGAGAACTTTCTTGTTACTTGGATGTGGGGCTTGTAGAGGTATTGAAGCTAACCACCAATGTTGAAGATTTATGCTATACAAGTGTATTAAAAAAAAACGGAAATACTCAGAGGATGACGAGATTGTTCTCAACACTCGCCTCTGAACTGAGTTGTAGGCTTCTTTCGTCTTCTCCAAGGCCCGCGTTCTGGCAGACGTTGGTGTAATGTCGCACCAGCCGAGTCCGACGGGCGAGTTGGTGCATGATGAGACACGAGAGAAGAGCGATGCCGGAGATCATGAAGAAAATGAGTGTGTTGATCTTCTCATTGGGCACAAGCAGTTTAGTGATGATGCGATTCAGTGACGTCACCACTCCAGCAGTACCTACAGCGTTATCAGATACACAAAGGATTGTAATGTTTGCTCACTTCGGACTGCCCTGAAAACCATCACCAAGTTCATCACCTCTATATAACTACCTCCGTGCTTCTCTTGTATAACCTCTAGAGGATGAGATTGGCAGGCCTATCACAACTCTAATGTAACAGATGGTATCACTGTAGTACAATGCGAAGTCGTATTTGTTTGGTTAGGTTTGGTTTCGTCTTTCTGTTCTTTCATTTTCGTGCTAGCTTTGTCAAAGGTTTACAAACTGCAAAACCCCAATGCCCCGTGTAATGTCTCATGTTAACCCTTTCTGTGCCAGCTAGGACTTTGGACAGTGTGCGGATGTGCAACTTTGTTTGTGTGCCAATCGGCATTCAAAGCACAAATATAAGCGTAAATCACGCAAATTGGCAATCACTTATTCGTGGAGACCACAAAATGGTTTTATACAAGTGCTCTCACCAAGAAAACAATTCCAGAGTGACGTCCGGGACGTCTCCAGACAAGGTGAAAACTTTATTCGCCCGGAAGTCGCCCAGGCATCGCCGCGACGTCTCCGAGACGTCTTATAAGTTTTGGAGACGTCTCCGAGACGTCTTTTCAGTTTCGGAGACGTCTCTGCGACTTATCCGCATTGTCTCTCGTATAGGTCGCCACCGGTCTCCGCAAAGACGTCTCGAATGTGTCGCTGGCAATGTTAGTATCCGCGACATGGCCGAAACTAAGGAGATGTCGCGGAGACGTCTTCGAGACCAGCTGGAGAATGCACAAAGTCTTCAAATAAAATCGAACATGTTCGATTCTCCTGCGACTTCTTCAGACTCCATGATCGAGACGTCTACGCTACCATCGCAGCGAGACTCGAGTTTTACACCTATGCATGACTGTGTGATCTTTATGAATCACATCTGTGTACTTATATCCGTGTTGACTGAGTATACAGACCAGCTGGTACATGCAGCATTCAGGCAGCACTCCTGGCTTTTCATAAAATACGTTGCTATAACTGTGTCCATGCAACATAATTACGCCAGGATATACTACTGATTATGTTCTCACTCTGTAAGCTAAGCAATGTGAGCAGATCAACACTTGTATGTTACAAGAAAGGAATGATTCATGTAAAATCTCTCCATTTATCCAAGAAGGAATGACAATAGGGATATATTATTATCTATAAAGCCAACTAGATGTCCTGTGCATCATATGATTTTGAGCAGCACCATCATGAACCTAAGTATTATCTAATAATCATAAATGTGAATTCCGCCGTTGGGTATCACAATCCCTTCCTGTTAAAGTGAATAAATTGTGAAAAAAGACAAACTCACTTTCTCCTGCCATGACGGCCTGTGTGAATCTCTTGGGTAGCATGCCAGCGTAGCCATAGAAACTCGACTGCTGAACTGGAAAGGCAACAGAGAGCGGACATTCTTGATTACGGGCAGGGAAGTTTATTATGTTTGCATGAATCCATTATTTTCTGGCATTGTGCATATAATTCATCCTATCGTCAAAGAGCATGCCACATACGGAACTAAACAACTTTTTTTTTTTTGCGCAAATTAAATGACTTGAACAGTGAAAACAGCTCGCTCGTGAGGGTCACTGTCCAATAAGCTCGCAGGCCTTGATTCAGATACTATTATTATACGTTATCTAATCATGGCCGAGTCATTACAGTAATGACACGCCAAGGCAGTGAGCTTGGCGACTTTTGAATTTAGGCAAGGGCAATTTGAGCCATAGTCCCAAGACAGTGTCCTTGTGAAAGAAACCAGACACTTTTATACCCGGCCATACATACAGACATTCGAAATTAGACATTGTTAGAACCCGAGACAAGCAAAGGGAGGGGGGGGGGCATGTATAACAAAAGTATGGAAAGAGAAAGTCGGGGTGAGCGACGTCCTGCTAAGACACCGACTATAGCTGTAGGTAATATAATTTCTCAGGGATATTTTGAATCCACTATTGATATGGGGGATGGAAAGGTCCGGTGTATGTCGCAGACATGCAGTTCTAATTTGCATGACTTTTTAAACCGATAATTACGCATAAGGATTACTTTCTATCTATACAAAGGTACAGATTGCCTTCTCAGATATTAAATGATTTATAAATACTTATTATGACATTACCTGTGCAGCCAAACGCAGTGACGGCTACGGCGAGGAGGATGACCGTGTAGGCGGTCTGTTGGGACAGACTGGCGTCGAGACCGACGACGAGGAAAGCAGCAAGGAGGAGAGCACAGAGGGCCATGATCTGCCCCATCAGGATCCGCCGCTGCACCGAGATCTTTACTACCAGGGCGTTGTTCAGCATGACCGCCGCGAAACCGACGAGAAGGTACACGAGGCTCATGTCGAACACGATGGTGGTATTCGGAAAATGAGAGTGAAAAAAATCGACGGCGGTGACGAAGCTGTTGTACGGCAAGAGGAACCCCGTGCCGGCAAGCAGGAGCGAGACGTAGACGCAGTTGAAAGGGTCGCGTGGCTGTCGGACTCGAATTCGTGAATGAGAGTCGTTGATATCCGGGGAATCCGAGTCGGCATCATCGTTCACGTTGGCATTGTCCGTCCAGCTGGTCGGGGTGGTCACCGTCCGTGAATTCTGATTCGCCTCCATGCTTTAGGCGATTTCCGGTTCTCGGTCAAGACGATTGTCTTTTATAAGATATAATCCATTATTCGGAGTTGAGGGATCCGATATCCGTATCTAGTTCACAGCCCTGTATATATAGAGTGATGATAATTTACAGTGAGTACACGACTTATCATTATTGTGCTTACAGTCACAAAGATAATCGGCTATAATCCGTTATGCTCCCCATTGTGAGACTGGTTGTTATTCCTTTCCTTCTTCATTCTAAATCTTGATGTTATTAAACACTTCCACATTGGGCGCGCGTACACACACACAGTCACACACACACACACACTGTTTTCCCTGGCCCGCGCCCAATTTGAAAGCTGTATCTTTTCTTTACATGGATCAACGGGCTTACACAATACAACGTATATGGAACGCTTATCGCACCCAAATTCTTCGCTCATACGTCGCAAAAAATATGTTTCAAATATGAAATTTGCAAATGACTGCATTTACAGAATTGGGCATAGAATAAAAAGTTCTGCACCAAATTGAATGACTTTGGTACGTATCATTGTCTTCTGCGGAAGATGCTCTCTCTAATGATGTCAAAAATATATCACTTTTAGAACACAAGGTACTGAAAATCCACCGTTCCGCTTTTTTTGGGACACCCGGTATAGCTGTGCTATAAAAGAGAGTCCAATCTTCCGAAACAATATTACGTAACAGCAAGCCACAGACTGTCAGTAATGACGTCACAAACGGATGAGGGCTCGTTTTAAATGTTTCATGCACGCATGGGAGGAAGTGAATGTCAGGATCATATTCATGGAAGAACAGGGGGAATGCGTTGCTTCCGTAAAGGCGATAGCGCGCTCTGTTAAATCGTATAGAGTGCGATTAACAGGAATAATCTGATCCATGTTGTATATAGGCACTGTGTCAACTAATGCAGTATACACAATGCTTTCCATGTGAGAATATTATGATATATATTTAGATACGTTTATATAGTTATATATAAGCGTGAGATAATGTCGAAAGAAGTCGCCCTCCGTTATGAAAGCGGGGAAATAAAAGAAAATGCAATGGAAAATATCCAGGCGTTGCCCATCTTTATTTTTCATTTGTTCTATATCCGTTCCCGAAATGCTGTTGCTTGCCTTTAAAGAATATCATGCCAATATAATGCAGAGTATCTCGTTAAGAATAATTACCATGGCAACAAAAGGGCTTGCAAAGAGAGGAAATGTCTCTATAGAGATAAGTGTCTTAATTTTAGCATGGCCTTCATTACGTATAACAAGTGTGGGATGGGAGAAGTCGGAGTATCGAGGTTGAGTAAACGAACAGATTATACACAGCTTTTAAATTGCAATGGTTACGAAAGGAAATTATTCAACTACAGGTGCTTAGTTAAAATTTTTGCAAACATTAATAGAAAAGCCGAGTATAATCGAAAAATGTTAGTTTTTTATGTATGTATGTTTGTTTGTTTGTTTGTTATTGTTGTTGTTGCTGCTGTTGCTGCTGCTGTTGTTTTTTTTTTTTTTTTGTATAGTACACTTATACATACGGCACATCTTGCAGTTTGCATGTTTCCTATAAAACGGCATCAGCCGGTAGAAGCAGAGTAGATATAATATACTAAGTAGCATATTTCGTGGAACTCAAAGAGATACTCCCTGTAATAAAATGACATAAAATATGAAATTAAGCTCTAACACATGCCGTGGATTATTAGTTGCTTATCACTTATTTGAGGCACTAGCGACAAAAAGGAAACTGTCACCGCATGGCATCATACTTCAGTCAATTTTATTGATTCCCCAACGGCAATGCATTTGCTCCACATTCCTATACTTCACCTCGAAATTTATTGTGTTGTTTTCTAATCTACCAACACACTTTTTCTCTCTCGCTCTGAATTAAATTTTGCCCACTCTCAATTTGCGTCAAACGTTTTCCTTTGGTGACTTCCACTCTGAGACCATCAAAATTGGAGAAGGAAGACTGATTCTGAGAACGTGATTAAACTCAAATGATGATGATGAGTGTTTGTTGATCTTGTGGAGAATTTTCAAGTTCTCAAACCGGTGATAGAGCTGCTCTTCTTGCAACCAAACTACATCACGAAAGAGATGACTCCTTTTGTTTTTTATCCAACCGGAATCCGACGCGCTGATAAAGGGTTCATCTTCATTTCTCAGGTCCTATAACGCTAATGAACCGAGTTCGTTTTACCCATGCACGTACTTTACGACCTCCCTTGTGGGTCAGCATGATAATGGGTCACCGGCAAAATTTATAGGCTTTATTGAAAGCAGGGTTGGGTTTTATTGGGTCTGTCCAATCAAAATGTTAATTAAGGTTGCATTCATTTCCGTGCAGTATCCGAGTTCATTAGGTAGGGACAAATAACAGCAACATTCACGGATGCATGGGTTCGCGAAACACGTAACCGAGACGAGTGTACACTTCGTATTGTTTGCTTTTGCTCTTCAAGTCAGTGCTTTGTCGAGTATAGGTTCCCATCTACAAAGCGCAAACACCCCCCCCCCCGCTTCCCGGACTCCCCCATCCCCAATCCCCCCCCCCCCCTCCCCATCCCCCGCCCCATCCCATGAGTCATTACTCACCATCATCTGAAGATGAGGTGACAGCCGCTGGACAGTGCTGTTTCCTCTTGCTTTCTTTTCTACGCACAGCACACACACACACACACACACACTCACACATACACATGCAGACGCCAGCATACACATACGTACACATAAATTTCACATTATTTATCAAAATATCATCACACCAGTTTATATATTTCCATTTAATATACTATGGAGAAATACGCTTCCCTCAAAAGTTTCTGTTAACCAGAATGCTTGCCCGACATACCAACAGCTTATATTACAAAATGGATACCCAGAATGCCAACTCGGGCCGATCCCTATATTTCACGAATAAATCAGTCCAATAGTAACTGTTGATTATTATAGGTTATCGGAAGCACTACAAAGAATTTAATGTAACGTCACACTCAGCTCTTTGTTTAGAAAAAAAAAGAAATGCGTCTGAATGAAGTACCGCTCGGTTATCAGAAAACATAAACAGTAATATTTATCTCTTTTACAGATACAAGCTTTATTATCGTTTCAGCTGTGAATCATTCTGTCGTAATGCTCTACATCTTCTCTGGTCAGCTAAGAGAGAGAGAGAAAGAAAGAGCGAGAGAAGGGAGGGGGGGGGGGTCTGTCCATTAGTATTTGGTTACATACTATATACCAGCTGTGTCACGCACGTATTATACGCATCATTGTCTGCCCATGCTTTTAATAAAGTTGGCCAGCCAGGGGCAAGTTCCATTAATATTGTGTTAAGTCGTCCAAAGCGTCTGTCTATCGATAAAAAGGGTGATGACCTCGTACTCCTTTAAGCAGATCAACGTCTTAGCTTTCTACAAAATGATGTCTGTACGTCTGCGGTGATGGATGTAGTCCTTAAATCAAATCATTCCTGCACTATTGATGGTTTTCATTTCTTGGTGAAAGCATAGCCATCAGACCGCGATCTTCACATCTTGTTTTTTTTTTTATGTATGATTTAAATGTACTTTAATGTTCGCATCTCTCACAAAATTAATGTCTTCAATCTCTTCTGCTCAACTGTGCTCAGCATAATCGTCACTGGAAGAAAACGAAAAACAGACACTATTTTGCACATACTGTATCTTTTTCTCGCGACTGTTGCCTTTTATGCAACATAGGATCGATTTTGACATTGATATCAAGAATAATGTGGGATTGCTTATAATCTGCACAGAGCTTCGACAAAGTTTTGAAGTGCTGCACTTATGTAGAAGGACAATAATTTAGCAGTTTTCGACATTGTGGAAAACGAGAGGTCCTTTCCTGCGCAAAACTTCCGCCGTGACCATCCGCTTTAAAATATCAGATAACATTCAGATATTATGTTTGGAAACGATTGCAAAATGATTGTATAAGAGATAGGTGCATGAATGTTATCGTTAGCGTAACTTAGACATCCTTCTTTTAAGTATATTACGCGTGAATACACGTGTTTATTTTCAGAGTGAACTTATAGGCCTTATGCCATGCATGTATGTCACTATATGCCATGCATCAATGTCCCCAAGCAACATGCATTTCCTGGTATATGCGCTATACTGACGTTACTGTATCACACGCCAAGTACATTTTGCTCATACCTTTAATACATTTATTCGTCTTATACAACAGCGCATGCATGGCATGAGATGAAACGGCTGTTTCACTACATTATCATCTTAAATTGAGTTGTGAACACCGAGCTGGTGTTAAATTTTCGGTGCTCATTTATGGTGTTAAATTAACACCTACGGGTGTCATTTCCAAATTTTAAACTGTTTTTTGAAGAGTTTCTTAGTAACTGCACTTCTTGTTGATTTTTAATTTAAACAAGACGATCAAGAATTTTACATTAAAATACTAGATTTTTGAAAAAATGTGAAAATAAATTTACACCAAAGTAACACCAGCTGGTGTGGTCCCTTATTGAAGCTGGACGGGTGTTAAACCATTGATATTAACACCAGCAAATATCAAATCAACACCATGTGGTGTCATCTTTGAATTAACACCGGTACAGTGTCAAAATAACACCAGGTACAGTGTCAAATTAACACCACGAAGTGTCAGGTGAACACTTTTCAACACCATCACAGTGCATTTTTAACACCTGTGGGTGTGGTCCTTTATTGAAGTTTGATCGGTGTTAAATTTAACACCCGTGGTGTTAAATCTAACACCGATGTTTTTACAGTGTATACAGAGAATTTTACCCAGAGAGACTATTCAGTCTAATTTACTGTTCTGCAGGATGATCTGATGACCTCCTCATATTATTTTTATTACTGATATTAAAAAATAACCTGTTTCTTCTTTTCTATCGAGTGGACAGAAAAGACGTAATGATAGGACCTATATTATTATCATACTCTTGTGATGAGAGGTTACCTCTTAGTCATATTTCTTGTGCGCGAAACAGATGGTCTATTTTCGATACTGATCTTAATAGTGTCATAAGATGCATTCTACAATGAAACAAATGCTTTCAACACCCATAAAAATGACAACTCTAAAGGCCCTCTCATGTGTATCCAAAGAGACCATGCATGTTTAAACATGCAGCATAAAGATTTGAGCGCAGAAGGGCTGCGGCGGGCAAAAACTTGAAGATTTCATGAAACTCATTGCGTGACATTGCGAGTAATAATGTATAAACGCAAGTTTGTACTTTCAATCAGTGAAGTTGCAATATGATTCCAGAATATTTTGTTTGATGTAAACATTAGGTTTACGTGTGATTCTTCAAGATTAAAAAGGCATTACTGTCAACCTAAAAAAAAAAAAAAAAAAAAAAAAACTGTCGTATAGCGACTGCATCATGATCGAGCACTATATACTTTGGATTTCCTTAGGCAGGTGCAATTTGTTGTGTTAGCACTGGGGAAGCCTCGGCCTTCTTTCCGGAGTAACTTCCGCCAAGTTTCGTATGGCCGCTCTCTTACTTCACCGGGCCGTATATTAAAGAATGATGACGTCCCATCATAATGTATGCCCTTCTGTCAACCAGGGAGTCGTCCGCTTATTTCTATAACCGTTCCTTTTCACACCACCCGTCATCAATGCATCCCAATCATGCTCATACCACTATCGGCTCTCTTTGTTAGTTTGTTTGTTCGCTTGTTTTTCTCGTATATACCTGTCGCATTTAGATCCTATAGGATCTAAATGCGACAGTGGTTATTAGTAAGACATGATGTTTTATTTCGCATTATCCATCTGAGTATACGTTCACACCTGTCAAGGACTAAATGTAAAACCTACCGTTAGTGGCAAATATGAGTGCAATATTTAGATTGCTATTACAACGTAAATTATTTGACATACTGCACCTCAACTACCAGAACAAGGTTTGTTATTGGTCTCTGATATTCTTTGGAGCCGCAATATATTCCGCTTTCGGACAAAACAGTATAGGCTTATAATGCCTAAAGCTTGCCAACCGACGCACACCAGACTCGTTGTTTTAGTTAACTTCACATGGCATTCTCACCCATTTCATCTTGAAAAGAGACATACATGAGCGAGGAATGATTTTGGTTCCATCGAGGGTGAAATATTCTTTCAATCTCAAATATTTCGGCTTGAATAAATTTAGCAACGAGTGCGCACTGAATAATGCAAGCATGCCTATAACTTAAAAGCATACGAAAGTATCTGCTGATCGAACTAATTTCATCACATGCAGGGGAAGTATAACCACTCACATCTAGTGTACATGCGTTTCCAAAATTATAATTGCATGAGATGAGTTTAAAAATAAGGGGAGGGAGTGGTTTGAAAACGTTGATGACGCTCAGATGTAACGGTCTACGTTAAGGTATATTTCATCTTCTCGTAAGAATATACACGGAGTACTATTCGGTGGCGCCTAAAATGAAGAGACGGCTAGCTGGCGAGATGCACGTACAGTATCTTGACTGAAGCATGCAGAACAAATCGACCGCATCCAGGTTAATGTTTGGATGAAAGTAAGTTACTCACCAAAGTATCAGTAGATAAAACAGTCAGCATGATACATTACTCGTGTGATGAATCAGGGTAATCTTGAGGCTGGAAGCACAATTCATTCCGGGAAGACACCAAGAATACGAACGGACGATGGGGAGGATGCGTATACATGCACACACTGACGCTGAATGCAGTATGTGCCGATTCGATTGATGGTGTCGCAGCTCAACTCCCTAAATTGTGGAGAATGTGTTGTGAGCGTGAGCAAGCGCTCACAACGTGGACAGAACTGCGTGTGCATAATGGTGCATGGCCATTGTGTCTAAATCAATGTGGGTTTGTTCGCATTCTGAGTGAAGTGTTATTGTAATTGGTGTCCGTCGGCTGCCGTAGCCACTTATTTCAGTATACCTGCACAAATTGCGAGGGTGAATATAAATTCAAGCGACACATTAAATATTAAAAAGACAATTCACTGACAGCTGAAGATGAGTTGGGGGCACTAAAATATAGTGATATGTGCCTATTGTAGTTTTAATACCTTACAGATTATCATTTTCGTCTTTATTATACTATAGGCCGGCGTACACATCAGGAGGGGCCGCGCAACGGGTGCGGCGGGTTCAACATTTCGAGGGACAACTGACTCCCATTTTTTTTTTAGCTCTTAAAAAAAGGAAATAAAGATAATGGAAAATGAAAGTTTGGAAAAAAGAATGGCTATCAGCCTTCCGCCCGAAGATTCCTCCTATCAATAAAGGGGTATAGGCCTACATAATGTGTATTGACCCTTCAAGTTGACCCCACCCCATTCCACCCGGTGTACTTGCACCCCGCAGCCCAATATGGGGGTCTATCCTACACCATCATCCTCATGAACATGAATTCCATTGGATCAGCAACCATAAGAAATGTCGCATTCTTAAAGAGAAGAGAGCTCTAGTACAATTTATGTTGTTGGCAATGTGCATATAACCGCTGTTTATCTTTAAGACGTCAAAGTTAAAAATGAAGTGGCGCCCACTATCGTAGAGTACTTCTATCTTGATGACACTGTCCTGAAAAGAGTACCCCCCCCCCCAAAAAAAAAAAAAAAAAAAAAAATGTCAATGTTTAAATATCGTCATTGATGTCCAGCAGAACGGCTCCATTCTAATTTCCGTTATGTTCTTTAAAATGTCAGCATTAATCTCTGTCAACTTTTGGCAGACTTTTGACCAAATAATTGAGTCACTGGAGTAATAGAAACGTCATGATTTTTTTTTCTATCATTCCCTCCGTAGGTGTTTCGCAGCCGGAGAAAACATGGTTCATTGTTGTTGTTGCCTCCTTCTGTGGTTAATGTGCATTTAGGAAGGAATGCACGAGCCATTACCGTCAGCTGCTGTCTGGATTACGACAACCTTGCATGCAGAAACTCCACCTAAATTATCACATCAACCTTGGATGTTAATGGCGTTCGAAAGAAAACAATAGGCTACCCGATTATCATGAAAAAATAGGCAATAATGCTATCGCCTTCATTTCATTTCATTTCATTTCATTTTCGTTCATATTTTATTTAAGCACGGCACATACTTCAGTCCGGAGATTGTTCTTCCGCATGCAGGTCCGTGCGGATAAAATACAATATAAATACATCAGAAATAAAAAAAATAAAAAAACACACACAAAATTAGTACAAAAAAAAAGAACATAGAAAACAGAAAACATGGTGATGGTGATGATCTCTGATGACTGCACACATCTAGACAGAAACAAACATGATCGGGATATATCCATATACAACTATATAGGCCTATAAGTATACATCGCCGTAGTTTAAAGGGACGTATAGTATTGGTGGAGATGAGAATTGAACTTTTAACTTTTTGCGAGATACCAAGAAAGCACTTATGATATAGTACAGAGCATATCATTTTAAGAGGAATTCAAAGTTTATTTGATGAAAATCGGGTTTGGAATGACTGAAACATTAAAAAACAACGTAAAACAAAGCGATCATAATAAAGTGTGGGTCCCACACTTTATTAGAATCGCCCTTTTTGGGGTTTCAGCCATTTCAAAACAATTTTCATCAAATCAACGTTGAATTCCTCATAGAATTACATGCTCTTTCATATTTCATAAGAGGTTTCTCATCATCTCACACACACACAAAAAAAAAAAAATGTTAGAAACCTGAAATTAGGTCTCAACCAGTACTTTACAGTCCCTTTAAAAGAGACGAAAACACTGAGGAGAGTTCAAGAGAGAGAGGGAGCGAGGACGAGACATGCATATGGGAAGAGCGAGAGAGAGAGGGAGACACAGAGAGAGAGAGAGAGGAGACAAGGATATTCGAGAGAGAAGTGCATGAAAAGAATAACTGAGGAAAGTTATCTATTAACAGTTCATTTTAAAGCTTGTAAACGTTGTTTTTTGTTTCAGATCAAAGTGGTAACTTATATATACGATCCAGAATATGTCAATCTTTTAGTTTATAAAACAAGTCTTAATCCGAGATGACGATGAATTCCTTACATTATATCTAACAATTTTGAATTGAAACATATCTAACAAATATTTCGGACAAACGTTGTGTCCAACATTTTGTAAAGTATACGTCTCTTATCCACTTTATCAATCCTGGGTATAGTGCTATTGTATAAAACAAGAGAGAGAGAGAGGAGATAAAGAGAGAATGTTGACTGAGAAATGATTAGGCATATAAAATAGACCCTATAGGTACATAGGACTATATACACCTGCTATGAATCACGAGTACTATTGTACTACATGTACGTACATCGTATACGCAGATAAGAGCAGGGTATGGATCTTCCACCTCCCTATTAATATTACTGGTGCGAAATGTGTTTCGGTGATCTAACAAAACGACTAATAAGAGACTATCATACGATGCGAATTACCTCGACGACTTTGCGCGAGAGAGATATATTCCTTACAAGTCAAACATTTTCAGTCATTTTTAGCCTCTAATTTTTGTATCTTGAGTATAATACAACGATCAACTTTTATCTTGTGCTTTTTTATTTTGATGGCTGTCAAAAAAAACAAAAAACTGCTAATCAACACAAAGCAGCTGTTAATATATTATTAATACTACGAGTGATTCGCCCGTACTTTACAATCGATTACAAAGCACTGATGTGTAACCAGTCGTAGTGACTACAAAATTTAATTGAACAGTTATAATCAGCGATGCAGTGGTTTTAGCTGTAGCATCTAAAAGTTCTAGAGTTACAATACATACAACTGTTCAAAATAAAATATGATATTTTGTTTATATATTGATTCAATAACTTTGCGACACTGACTATTGTTTAATTTGTATTATATAGGACATAATTTACCACCAACTTAGTCTAGCTCGGGGGCATTTCATGAAGCATTTTGGTCGGATATTATTCTGACAAACTACTGTTACAAGATACTGAAATCCTTGCATCTGATTAGCTGACAGCAAATTTGTCCGACAACTTTGTCTGACAAAATGTTTCATCAGAAATGCTCCCCCCTCCCCCCTCCCCTTTCCGCCGAACACCAAAGAGTGTACTGTCAGTAAAGAGTGTTGACTCCCATGGTTATCATGCATCGATATCACTGTTGCGCATTTCGGGCCGTAATCGATCGTAAAATTCTCATGCATGTTCTCTTTCTACACGTGTATCCTCGCTCGAGGTTTGTGTGAAGAGTTGCTGTTCTTTAAAATGAATTTTTCCATATCTAAAAGCAAACTTGAGAGATATGATCGACGCCTCTTACTTATTCATGCTACGTAGATAGTATATGAGTATTCTTTATACAAATTATGCACCATTTTTGGCAAAATACTCCATCAAAATCAGACGTTGAACATGCATTGACACCGAGATGAGGGTGACGGGCGGTCCATGTACAATTCAATGGCTATAAAAACTACGCGCGTAATAACCCCTGTGCAATATGTACGAACCTACACTGAGCACCTCGCTCTTGTACGCGGGTGCGTTGATTCTACCACATGGACATGGTCGTATGGACCTAAATCCACCTCGTACCATACCTGTAGACTAGATGGTCGTACGTCTATCTAGATTCTCAATTCTAGTCAAATTTGTCATGAGATGGGTCATGATGGGGCAGGTATGGTTCTTACTCGAGGTTCAAGGCTTGAAGGGAAGGGAGACACAACGGTCTTCTGCAATATTACCTCCGCCGAAGGGAGGAAGTTGTGTTTTCATTTTGGCAAAAAAAAAAAAATAGAAAAAAGGTCAAAACACTGTAAAATACATAAATTAACAAAACAATGAAAAACGAAATTAATGTGGATTGGGCCATGTTTCTTTGCAAGAATATTTGATATGTTCTGAGGAATCCTGACGTGACACACACGCACACAAAAAACAATCTTTCAGCCTTTTTCAGGAGAAAATATTTCATGCATTAATTGAGGTAATGAATTGATTTTTAAAAAATCAATATTTTTCTCCTGTATAACCATATAATCTTGTAGTTGGCATCAGGCTCTATGTTCAGGCAAAATTTTGCAGCGATTGCGTGATCAGGGGCTGAGAGCTGAGATCCTCCGTAAAAACTTGGTCTCAAATATTCCAGTTAAAATAGGGTTAAAATGACATTTTATGGCATAAGAAAAGCACAAGAAGTAAGCAGCAGAGAAGGATTTGTCAAAAGAAAGTCTTATGAAAAAAAAAAGTGTTAAAACTGTTAAAGTGTTATTACACACTCTGTAGGTAAGTAGCTATAGGCCTACATGTACTGTACTACTTTTTATGCCTCTGCCCTAAGGGTGCCGGAGGCATTGTTACGAGGTAAATTCAGTGGTCTTGACTTTTCATTGCTGCCATTATTGCTCCACAACTAAACCACAAACAGAGAATTTTCCATCCTAAACATATGGTGACTTTTATATTTCTGAATACATGCATTAGGTAAGCCGTCACTATGCCGCGTATGGTGTGTAGTAAAACCTATGTGACGCCTCGTCGTCCCTTTGAGAAGGAACGCCTGGACCAGGAGTTGAAGCTGATCGGTGAATATGGCCTGTCCAACAAGCGTGAAGTGTGGCGAGTGAAGTACACCCTTGCCAAGATCCGTAAGGCTGCCAGAGAGTTGCTGACCAGGGAGGAGAAGGACCAGAAAAGACTGTTTGAGGGTAAGAGGAAATAATTAAGTAGAATGTGTTGGGTGTAGTGATGGCTGAACTATCTGAAGGAGTTTCACGTTTCATACTTCTTTTAGCTGTCTGCTGTCTGTAGCTATCACCCCTCTACACACAGTGCACCAGTCCCCGCTGATATTCACATACACACGTATAAATGTCAATCGTGCTCCCATGCACCCTACCTATCACATACACTCTCCTCATGTTTCTTCATCTCCATTCCCACATGACATCACATGACACAGCATTGCACTTTTCACTCTATTTCTTTTCCCTGATTGGTATGTGTTATACTGGAAATCTACTAAATTCATTTGGGCTTTTACAACCATTTGCATAATACAAATATTCAGTAATCAATCATTATTTTCCTGTAAGTGTACACCAAAATATTTTGTGACAAATATTTATTCATTTTGATTTGAATGACATACAAGTCTGTCAAAAGAAAGGTCACCACTAAAAACTGGCTACAGGGAGGTAGTCTGAAGATTTTGGCAGATCAATTTGTGTGTTGTCCTTGTGTGATACAGGAAACTTCAAACTCGAGCACTGGTTAGTGGCATTACTCTTTTAACATGACGTAGATGTAATCTCCCTCACCTATTTCAATCTCTAATGTTAAACTTGTTCAAATCTATTTGATTTGAATTTTAGGTAATGCCCTGCTGCGTCGTCTGGTTCGCATCGGTGTGCTGGACGAGAGCAAGATGAAGCTCGACTACGTGCTTGGTCTGCGCATTGAGGATTTCTTGGAGCGTCGTCTCCAGACTCAAGTCTTTAAGCTTGGACTGGCCAAGAGTATTCACCATGCCCGTGTGCTGATCCGCCAGCGTCACATTCGGTGAGTTTGCACTCATCTCAAACAGATTCCATCAATCAAAAGACCTGATCTAACTGGCTGCATGCTGTAATAGTCATTGCATTTATCATAGTTTGTTGGTTGATCTTCTTGGAAGGTTTACATAAAAGAGTTGTTGAATTGTTCAGTAACTAGATGTAAAGATTGTCATCATCCGGGTAAAAGCTGACAAGGTTATTATCAGAACCCAGATTGAAAGGAAGAATTAAAGTCACTTAGAAACTCCATAGTTCAGGATCTCTGAAATTCCCACTGAAAGAAGTGTCCAACCAGTCAGTCCCTCTTTGTGAGATGGGTTCCCGTAAAGTTGGTACATTTCCTCCCCTAACCCTCCTCCCCCAGAGAAAGAGATGCACTTTCCCTGTCATTATTATTTCAGCCTCAAATGAATTTGATTCTGGCTCAAGTTGTCATTTTCCAGACTTGCATCAGCCATTTTGACTTAGTGCAATGCTGTCTTAACTATTGCTATAGATATTACAGACATCACTAGAGGCAGTCAAGGGTAGAGCATGATATGCCATGTCAGGAAGAAATTTAAAGGAAAAATCCAGAAATCCAGAATTCATGTTTTGGGTGATTCCTTGTTGCTTACATCTGTAGTATACAATAAATATCTGCAGATGAACTGGAAACCATCAGTCTTCCACAAGACCACTATGGCCACTTTATGTGGACTTACGTCTTGTAAGAGGCAACCTGTCAGATGTCAAGCAAGAGCTATAAAACTGGCCAGATGCTGGAGAGTTGCTTGGCGATCTCCTCTAAGCCCATGACCAATGGAGTATGCTTGCATTCTCTATGTCACATAGGAAGCACAGATGGGAGACGGAGAACAGAATGTTTCTATATTCACAAGGCCACTTGGATGTGCTTGCACGATTCCAACGCCTTGCATTGTTCCTGTGATAGATGTCCGATGTTAATGAAAGAAGGTGCAGATATGTAATTTGCTGCATTCAAAAGGCAATATGAAGACAAAAAAAAAAATGAGAGGGAAAAAATTAGTATGCCAGATTTCCTGTGTTAATATCTACACCTAAAGGATGTTAAATGTAGTATTGTGCTTCGGTATCAGCTGTAGACCTCACAAGGATCCATCAATGTTCAGTAGTGGCTTTATTACTTTCTTCACAATCTTGTTATTTTGGTGGTAATACGTGACCACTCATCTCTACAAATGTATTGGTTCATTGTATTGCTGAATTTGAGTATTAGGTTTCTAAAATGTGCCTTATGGATGACCCCCCCCCCCCCCACCCACCCACACACACACACACACACACACACACACAATTTTTTTTATCATTCTTTGGAAATTATCACATTTCGTTTTGTGCAGTGTGCGCAAGCAAGTCGTGAACATCCCCTCGTACATCGTTCGCCTGGATTCCCAGAAGCACATCGACTTCTCCCTGCGATCACCGTACGGCGGTGGCAGGGCAGGCCGCGTCAAGCGCAAGAACATGAAGAAGGGCTCTGGCGGCGGAGACGACGAAGATGAAGATTAAGATGGAACTCGACCTTAGCAGGGTCTCTGCCATCATCACAAACTACACCCAACCAGATAGACTCAACATAGGACTATCCAGGCAACTGCAGTGCATCCATTTTGGGGTTGTCTGAACATTTAATTTCAAGCAATGCAAGTTGTTAATGCAGCACCTTCAGGCAGAAAATCCTGCTAAGCTCTTGGTCTGATGAATGATTAGTGGAAATAAATTTCACTTTATCATCATGCAATCTCTGTTTTCCAGTCTGTGTTTTGCAGAAGAGTTGTCGTGTGCGCATGGTGTGTAGGTATATAGCAGGGCTCAGCATTAGCAGTGGACCAGCAGCCCACGGCCGGGCCACCAAATTTCCCAAAAAGTTATCTTTTTGTGGCCCTATCACGCAACTAAAATTCAAAATAAAAGTTTATATTTCCTGTTATTTCAGGCCACCATCTACATTTTTTTTTTTGAAGGGGGGGGGGGGGGCACAAAAGTGTCAAATTCAACAAATTTAATGGCCCAAAAGGGCCACCAGAGTAAAATGGAAGTGCTGATTCCTGCATATAGTGCAGGTATGTAGTCAAACTTGTATATAAAAGTCACTTTCTTTGTCTCCCATGGATGGCCGCTATAGCCAGGTTTGACTGTAGTTGAAGAGATGTGAGATTGGAAGTGAAAGATATGTGATTGAGGCAATGAGCATAATTACGGTGTTTCTTGCTTGATATCGGCCCTAAGCAACAACTACAGGAATTCACAATATGAATATTATACACTCGACTGTACTGTCTCACGAATATGTGCAAATATTTTCAACAATCAGATAATTCTGCAATTTTACCAGTACTGGTATATCTTGTAATCGAACAACTGTTCAATCTTAAAAGAGTTTAAGAAAAGGATGACATTTCTGTAATCACCATGTTGTAGAGGCCACAAACTGCTTCATCATAAGTGCATGACACATTACAGACGTACCAAAGCTCATACAGTGCACTTCCGTGATAATGAGCATGGTTAAAATTTGAAATTCTGATTTCAACGAGGTATACGTTCAGGCTGCAAAACTATCCACTCTATATGTTTTATTGTTTATCTGTTCGGTTACAACGAAATTTCGATATAACGAAAGAAAACTGCAGCTGTGATGACTTCGTTATAACGCAAAAAAATGGGAGTCCACTGTACTTGTAGTGCACTAGTAATTAATTATTGAGTGGCTGGAAAAGACATGTCACGCGTGTGTGTCAGTGATGTAAAGAGAAGTCTGGATGGTGTTGAGGTTTGGTGTGGTGTGGGGTGTGATGGGATACCACAAAAAATATATTGTATCCTTGGATGTTGGTGCTTGTGCGTACTTTGAGTAGCATATTTGTGGCAATGAGGATAAAAGTGATAATACACTGGAGATGACCAGTAGTGCATAACATTTACAATGGTCACAGGAAACACTATGCAACACTAGAACATGTCATTGAAATTGGTGCACCTTCTGACACTAGATGTACATGTATTCTAATTTGCAGTTTCAACATACAACACAGCACATGAAAAGTGTACTTGGCACTCATAATAGAGAACCAGATAGCTCTCATGTCACAACTAAGGACAAGTCCACCTTCATACATATGTATGTGGATTGAATGAATGCAGCAATACTGATAATAGAACACATCAGCAAGAGATGTTCAGTAGTCTTCTCATCAAGCAGTGACTGCAGATACTTTAAAAATTCATAACTTTCGAATGGATTCTCCGATTTCCCCCATACTTTCACTGATGTGTTCTGTTATATTGCTGCATTCACTCAATCCACATGTGTATGAAGATGGACTTGTCCTTTAAAACTACAGTATACAGAAATCAATTTATGGCAGTCGCTTGTCAGACACTGAATCTGAAGGCATTTAATCATGTGTGTACAGTGTAGCCTGACTGTTCAAAGGGATTGACAAAAAATGAATGTACACAGCTACTTCATTAGCAGCATTTTCTCAATGGGGGACAGTGGCATTGAGGAATCTTTTATCTTGGCCCGTTAAATACTGAGGTTGCAGTCATGACGGATTGTAATACTAGTACAGTGTAATTGTAGTGACCGTGACTGCAGCCATGCAATGTGCTAGTATGGTACATTGTATGTGCAATTATTGCAACTAGCAGCAGGTACAAATGGCTCAATGCCGTTTGGATGATAATCAAAGCAGGAGACCCAAAACCTTCCAAGTCTCACGCCTATGGCGTAAGTCTCACTCGCCACAGCAACCCATGTCATGCTCACCTGCCCAGCAATAACTTTCTAATGCCTCCCAGAAAGAAAGAAAGAAAAAAAAAAATGTGGCAGGTAGATAATACATGTAATGAGCATTGGATAGACGATACCTAAACCCTGCAAGCGCTGTATCTTACAGCTACAATGTATTGTCCTTTCTGAAGAGGTATTCCAAAGAAGTCTCTAAAAATTCTGTCGTCGATCTACTAAGCCACGTCAGTCATATATTCCAGACTCGTTCATACTTGATCAAAAGTTGAGCAAAAAATTTATCAAAATGCTGTCTTGTATGACCATCTTCCATAATGAATAGATGAGAATTATATGCAAGTTATTGTATTAAAAGTGTGCACCAAAAGAACAATTTTGAACTCCAAAATGAAAAACCTTGAAACGGAGGATGGAGACATCGGATATCTCTGCCATTTCAAAACCAATTTTCATCAATTAAACATTAAATCCCTCTTACTTTTTCACATTCCATATAGGAGGTTTCTCATTATCTCACAAAAAAAAAAAAAAATGTTAGAAACTTGAATTCGGTCTCAATCAAAACTATACGATCCCTTCAAAATGAAATGAAAAATAAAAGCATGTGCAGTGTAATGTACCTGAACAGAGACTCCAAACCCAAGCACCTTCTCATCTGGAGATTGTCCCGCCTGAGCGGGAGAGTTGGGGTCTCTGCCTGAATCTGGGCTCCGCACACACATTTTCTTTATGCTGGCCAAGTGCTGGACGTCGCCTACGTAAAAAATCCAGAATAGCGCCATCATGTGGTGAAGTCAAAAAAATAAGGAGGAAGTGATGATATCCCATACTGGATTATTATAATACAGCTCTATGTGATATCCTCATCTCAAGTTATCCACTGACATGTTAACACACGAGACTTAAAATCACTAAAAACGAGGAGGATTCTATTTCACATCAATTCATGACAGTACATTTGAAGTTCTAAAATATAGCAACATCAACTTTCAGGGGGAGATGGATTGTATGCTAGATGAATGACCAAAATGTGATCGGCATACAAACTATTGGGAGTCTTATCGTCTCTGCCAATTTGCGTGTGTGGTCGGGTGTGTGATTATTTACGGTGAAATTCCAGAACTTGATTTAGGTCCAATTTTGATGAAACATTAATCTTTCACTGCCAAGACATGTTGACTGTGGAATTGGACTTAGTACCATTCAATCGGCATCGATTTCCCAAGGAATTTTGGTCTTTAACACGGATGACGAACATAACGACGATGAAAGCTTTTGTAGGCCCTATTCTGATGAATAATATGGGACATCCCATACATATCAGATGGTATAGCAACTATAACTTTCATAAATGTCTCTTTCTACTTCTTCCTTTCATTTGCTCTTCTCGTATGGAATCACTGCACATCTTTCCGAAATGCATGGGCGCAAATGCAAAGTGACATGAAAAATAGATAAATACATGCACAATCATGCCTGTTTATGACCCTGTATTATGTTGACTTTCATAAAAAAAAAAAAAAAAAAAAAAAAAAAAGCGGTGTGCATGCTGGCGTAATGACATAACTATATTACACTCCATCCAGCTCAGCCAGGGCCAGAGTTTACCGCGAAGGTCATTGACCTCATAATTGATCACCTTAACCACTGTATCATATCTTATTTTTCTTCTTCTTCTATTTCGCAACTGTCCGCGATATTGGAACAAGAAAATAAGACAGGAAGAGGATGTGTCGCTTCATCTTACTCAGGATTTGTACCTTTCAATTCATGCACAAAATATTAAACACTAATGGTGACTTCATCACAGATTATGTTCTTCCGAAGATTATTAATTCCAAAATGAAATAAGGATCGTATTCCAAACATAATAGGGTTCGCTAAATCGAAACATTTGTTTATAGGCCCTAATCTGAAATGAAATCGCGAGGTTCGTTATACACAAATATGAATAAGGTTGTTAATCACCCCCCCCCCCCCCCCAAAAAAAAAGAAGAACAAATAAATAGAAATGAAAAGTGATGTGCGTACAACGAACCTTCACATTATCTGGAAATCTTAGTTCAGGGGGGTGTTTCATCAACGTTTGTCGGCGCTGACAACGTCGGCGCTGACCAATTTCAACAAAATCCTTGGTTTTAATTGGCTGAGATGCTCTGGTCACTGACTGTTACTATGGTGATTCAAGTTGTCAGCCCCGACAAACGTTGATGAAACACCCCCCAGGTTCGGATTAACGAACCGTCGGAATAGCGAACCTCTATGTATTGTGTTTTGATTTAAGAACCTTCGGAATAACGAATTCTATTGACGTACTTCGATTTACGAATCTTCGGAACAACGAACCTACTTCATTTTCGAAGTAGCAAACCCAAATTCTGAATCACGAATTGTAACTCCTCAATAAAGCCCCAGGCCCCTAAAAATGATAAAGTAGATGTCCAGATTGTGTGAGACCAATAACAAAATCAAACAGTCATTGCTTCGTATACAGTAAAACCGGCATGAAAGCGTTTACACAGCAGTGATGACAAGAAAGATTCTAAAAAAGGGGAAAAGGATAGCAGGATGACACGTAAAAAAAAAGTTTGCTGATATTCTTCCGTGGTTACTAATATTATGTGCGATATTAGTTATTCCACATACGTATACCGGTATAATATCCTTTTCCACCACAAATTCATTTAATTAGAGAGTGGTTTTGCCAGTGTTCGCATACGACATTCTAAAAACAGGTGACGGGATATTCATTATTGAGAGACAATAGGCTTGAAGAGGATCTGATCATTCATGAGTGTTACATCATTTCAAAATGTACATAAACCATGGTCAGATTAACAACTGATTCGGAAAATATGAAACGTCTTTTGTCTCAAATTTTAAGGAACATAATATGTTAATGGGTGATATTCCAGATCTGATTTTAGTCCATGTGTGACGTGCTATTCATATTCAAAATGTCATCTTCGCAAGGTATTTCGTTGAAACTGAGCGTGCCGATACAACAGAGAGTCTATACAGCCCATATGATTACTAAATTATCGGGAGTTATATCGGGGCCAAAAAGATTCACAAAATGTTTAGACATGAAAATATACAATATTTGACATTTGGTGTTTAAATGAAAGAGCGATTTTTTTTTTTGGTTCACTTCTTGTGGTAAAGTCGGACAATAATCATTTTGGTATCATCCTATCGCCGTAAAACGAAGAAGAGGAGGAAGAAGGAAGATCAGAGAAGAAGGAGGACGAGAAGAAGAAGAAGAAGAAGAAGAAGAAGAAGAAGAAGAAGCCAAGAAGGAACATCGAAGAAGAAGTAGAAGAAAAGAGGAGTGTGTTCAAAGACAGACAGAATCAAGTTGAATCCTATGAAAGTATTTCACCTTTCGAATCTTGGTCTAATTTTCCTTTAGTGATGTATCTGCATATTTCTCGTACCTCTATTCGAACTCAACTCTTGATAGGTGTTTGTTTTTTGTTTTCAATTGGCAGGAACCTCGGAATTTGTAAGGTGATCTTTAAAAAAAATCACAGGTTTCATGCGTGCCATGTCTAATAGGCGCGTTTGCCTTATCTCGATTATGAACATTCTTTTATGCATTCAAATATAAGATTGAAACAGAAAATATGAAATAACATTAAATTGACATGCTCAATTAACTGATAGATAATAATCATTATATCAATCATCATAAACGATTTAATTTTGCTCAAAGGACCAAGGGTTATAGGCCCTATTAGAGAATTGTGATAGGGTTTTAGGGTTAGTTTGATGTGAGTGTTAGGATTAGGGTTAGGGCTGGGGTTGTGTTTATAGGTAGAATGTCTGGCTTTCACCAACGTACAGATATTTCGTGGGAGCAAAATGAAACCCATCATAACATGACCTTTTATACTACTAGTATGCGATGGGTACCGGTAACTTTTTTTTGGTCACCGAAAAACCGTAGTGTTCACCGGCCCAGCGCGTGTGTCGGGGCGTGTGCAAGCGTGTGACGTCATTTGTAAATAGCTTGAGAGATCAGTGAGAGGAGGAGGCCACGCAGCTGCGCCCGCACACGTAATCCGCCACCACACTACCGAACTCGCCGCGGCTTCAGCGCTTCGCAATGAATGAAAAACATGGCGACCTGCATACACACATGTAAAATACTGTCAGCGGTTACAACTAAATTAACGACTGTCGATGCTTTTGTCTAACGTTACGGCGTGAATGCGATTGAAGTGAATTTACAGACCTCGTACTGCCTGTTTCCCCTTGGACTTGATTAAAAGTGACTACATTGGCTCGTAAATCTACGATCGCTAGAAACATGTTTGAAGATATTACGGAGTCAGAGGAAAGTGACCTGTGCGACTGGCAGCTGCCTCTTGCCTTTATGAAGAAGCGACACACAGACCTCATCGAAGGCAGCAAAACAGAAACACAAACATGGCGAATGAAAGAGAGGGTAAGCTTTGGTTCATTACTGTCTTAGTATTCCATTTGGGCCTTAAAACATTTATTAGAATAGTTTGATGAATACAGTGCAACTCCAATGAAGAGCAGGGAAACCGGTAAACCTACATTGATTATAAAAGCCTAAACAGATGGAAGTAAATTTTACCATGTTTACTGTTCATTCTATTTGTAGCTAGTAGGCCCAAGTTTCTAGGTTGCCTACAATTAATGTACATGCATGATGTGTGTTTTGCAGGTTGAAACTACACTGAGTGATGTACCTTGCTTGCTGTAAGCTTTACATGTACCTTGTGTACTATTAAACGTTAGATGGTTTAGTATACCAACCAACTAACTACACGCAGCCGCTGTCGCGAAGCGACGCGGCTGCACCTGTATTCCTTCGCAGACGTTGTCATTTTTCAGTGTGGTTGTGCGACTCCTTCATGAATATCTTTATTAATCGTGGAAAACTAAAATACAAGGAATTATCGTAATCTATGATAATCATTCAATAATCGATATGCGATTTTTTGTTTAATTACGTCAAAAACTCACCAAAATCTTTGGCTGAAATCAGGTCTGTAAACGTCCTTATTGCTTCACTCCTCATCTGCGTGTTATTTGAATGGCATTCACTCTCGTATACTACAACGTACACAACGTAGGTAGTCGGAGAGCTAGAGGGCGCCTCTCCGACTACCTACGTTGTACGTTGTAGTATACGAGAGTGAATGCCATTCAAATAACACGCAGATGAGGAGTGAAGCAATAAGGACGTTTACAGACCTGATTTCAGCCACAGATTTCAGTGAGTTTTTGACGTAATTAAACAAAAAATCGCATACCGATTATTGAATGATTATCAGAGATTACGATAATTCCTTGTATTTTAGTTTTCCACGATTAATAAAGATATTCATGAAGGAGTCGCACAACCACACTGAAAAATGACAACGTCTGCGAAGGAATAGAGGTGCAGCCGCTATCGCTACAGCGGCTGCGTGTAGCTAACCAACCAACCTGCCGCATACAAGTATAACATTTGCAGGCTACAAATTGTCAGGGGCAGTTCCAGGAATTGAATTCCGTAAAGGGGAGGTACATTTTTGTCTTTTTATTTCTTTTGTTTTAACAAAAAATAAAGAGGGGGCGCTCGGCTGGTGCGCCCCCCCCCCTCCCCCGATCCGCTACTATTAAAGTACATAGATTAACCCATGATTCCCATGTTCAGGAGCTGGATGTAAATGAATGCTCTGTAATCTAGAAAAGCTCCAGTTGAGCTATAAACTGAGCTGCGACCAGCCCGAATGCAAAGCATTCTCTGACATGCAACAGTACGTACGTAACGTACATTATATACTGTAAAACGAGAAATTTTTGCGTGCATTTTAATTTCGCGAATTTCGCGAGCGCCAAAATTCGCGAAATTAAAATGCACACGAAAGTTTTTGTCTACACTACATGCATTGAACACCAGTGGCAATTCGCGAAAATTTCATGCCACGAAAAGGGCTGTCGGCTCCAATTCGCGAAAATTTCATGCCGCGAATATATCATGTTTTACAGTATGAAAGGAGCACCCCGGGGTTATGACCAGCTGGAACTGTGTACGTACAGCAGTGGAGCACCCTGGGCTGGGGTTACAGTTGGGCATTGACCGAAAGATCAGTCTGTTTTTTGTTGGGGATATGCTCGCTCCCTGTGGAGACTACATGTACGTCTGGCTTCACAGAATTCCCTCCTACACTTAATACTCGAAGCAGAGCAGGAAATGTCAACAACAACAAACAAAAAACAAAAAACAAAACTGAAAAAAGACTCCTCAGGACAGACAGATTTTTCTGTCTAAGTTGAGCGTTATCACTCAGAGTGCCAACTAGTCTGTTGGGCTTGCTCTTTCTTATTCAAATAATGGCAAAATAATATTAATTTTTTTATTAGCTAGTCTATCTATGCTGCAGTCCACAATTGTGACTATTTGGTCCCATATCAACATTCAGCCATGGGAAAAAATTGATATTATTACAAGTGTGTAGTCAAGCATGTCGAATGTTTGATGCCGTTTACTGGTCAAATTTTGGATGGTTTACAGTGCTGTTACATTAACTTGCAAGGAGACAATCTACTTTGAGAATTCATTTGATTTATTTATTAAGGATTGTGAGGTTGATTGGAGAATAACAAGTTGATTGCTGAATGATGATGTACAGGCACAGCTTTTGGTTGGCATTCACTGTTTTGAATGATGATGGCTCAGGGACTACAAATGTACTGTACGTTTTGCTCATGTCACACACATTGGGAATTCCCAGATGTGTACATGTCAGCATAATAATTAATTATTTTTTGAAGCATGGCCAGACTGTTGTACTGTCTTCTAGACATTGGAGGGTTACAACAGTCAAGAGCTTTAAATGTGTATGCTGTATGGTTCTCGTGGATGTGTTAGAACCTAAAGGACAAGTTCACCTTCATTAACATAAAGATTGAGAGAATGTAGCAATATTAGTAGAACACATCATTGAAAGTTTGAGGAAAATCGGACAATCTGCTCAAAAGTTGTGAATTTTTGAAGTTTTAGTGCAGTCACCGCTGGATGAGAAGACTACTGCAGTGTATGATGTCACATGCATACAACAATATAAGGAAAATATAAAGAGAATTTCACAAAATTTCATCTTTTTAAAAAAGTACACATTCCCTTGACTCGTTACTGACATATTATGGGTAATACTATTATTGCCTTTAGAAAGAGGCAAGTCAAGTGCTCTTTTATTATGCGAAAAAAGTGAAAATATGTTGAATTTTCTTTACATTTTCTTTATACTGTTGTACTCATATGACATCACGAGCCTTAATACAGCAGTAGTCTCCTCATCCAGCGGTTTCTACACAAAAGTTTTAAAAATTAAAAACTTTTGCATCGATTGTCCAAATTTCCTCAAACTTTCACTGATGTGTTCTACTAATATTGCTGCATTCTCTTAATCCTTATGTTAATGAAGGTGAACTTGTCCTTTAAACTTTTGTCCGGTAGATTGCACACAAAGCTCCTGCCCAGCCTAGTGTGGAAAAGCAACACTTGCAGTTGTTTCATGCTCACACAGTGCATACTGTAGCTCAGTTTCTAAAATCAACCACCACAACGTTAAACAGTGTTTCTGAATGTTCTCCTGTTTTTACAGGAAATGACAGGTGACCTTTGAACTGATTAGTTTGGGAAATACTGTTTATTACTTTTTTATCATTAAATATGTAACACAGTGATTGCTTTCCTTGTTCAAGTGGTTGGATTATTGTTCAATGCCCTGTATTTTAGGAAATGATGTGGCCACCCAGAATAACTGGAGAGTCTCACGTTTGAGTCCTTTGTACTTTTGTACACTTTTCCCCCCTAAACTGCCACTTTTCCTACTGATTCATTTTTCTTTCCTGTTTCACCTTCAGTAGGACCTTTCTTAGAATTTCATCTACTTTTTTCATGTTAATTCATCTTTAATGCTAAGATACAGGCTACAGCATTTAGTATAACATACGTATTTCATCATTGCAAACTTTCACACTAGTTATTATCAAATTTGTAATCATGTATGATTTGTAGAAGAATCACTGATTGATTTAATCCATTAGGATAAAGACAAACACATGCACACACACACACACACACAAAAAAAAAATGCTTGTGCCAAGGCAACTATAATGTATCATGTGACTGAAAAATTAATTATGATTGTGCCCCAAAGTGTGCAAGGTAAATGTCTTCTGTAAACTGAGTATTTCCTGCAAACTGATTCTGTGTGTATCAGAATGAAAACACTGCCTGCCTATAAATGAGGCTAGAAATGCTGCCTGATGTTTCCTGCCTTTCCTGAGGATCCGACTGCCAGGAAGTTCCCATGGCGCAGAGAGAATTGGAGCTTAGAGTAACTGGGAACGCAAAGCCTGGATCTTTGTTGTGTTGTGGTAGGCAGGATGCGACTACAGGTTAACCTGTTGAGGACGAGTCCCGAGTATACTCGGGCAAGCGTCTATGGGAAATGCGTGTTGTAGGGCAAGTCCAAGATAATGTCCCCTCAGATGCTCAAAATTCATCTTGATTTTATCAAAAAGTTCTTGATATCATGTTGTAGCCAAAGAGTTAAATCATATATTTCCAGCAAAGAAAATATTGAATTATGCAAATTTATGCAAGAAATATGGCCTTGATTTGCATAAATCAAAAACAAACCTTACGTATGGGACAAATTATAAATATTCATCTAAAATCAGTTGAATTTGTCCTTGACCTAGTTCCTTTATGGACATGACCCCTGTATGAGTTAGTATAATCTGCAATTGGTAAGACAAGGTCAGCACATTAATTATGCAAATTATGCACTTTCCCAGAACATAGTGTCCCATACGTAAGGATTTGAGTATGTTTTTTTAAGTTTTTTCTGAAGATTTGTAACATTGACCAATCATACTTTAGGAAGTTCTAATTTATTCATTTCAACTCCAGATTAGCAAAACTAAATGAGGAAATTTAATTAGTCCTTCATCTTATAACTAATTAAAGTCTGCTTACGTATGGGACAAATGCCTTACGTATGGGACATTACATGCAAAGTGAATGGGAAAACCGCCTTTTGACATGGATGCTATATGTCCTTACATTTGTTTGGTTAATGGTTATCTTTGCACCTACTCTGAAGGATATGTCTATATATCTGCCTCTCCTACTCAGTTGACCTCAGGGAGAGTGTAAGAACAGCATTATTGAGTCATTCTATGATTAAGAAAGGAAAATAAAGAATATTCATTTATACTTGTATTTTCTTATTTTCATTACAGGCTGTGCAGCTGGTCTTAAATTAACATTCCCCGTTAACATTTTGATATTGGACATTTTCTTAATTCAGTTATCATTTTCAACTTTACCTCTCTACAAAATGACTTTGTCCAAGAATGGGATTCTCTGAGTGTCATTTTAGGTGCAGTACACTGTTCAGCATGTACCACAGGTTGTACAGCCTCAAAAGCGAAATCAAAACAATTGTGCTTATGGCGCGCATCAATGACAACATTATAGGTCTTACTGAAAAGAAAAATCACTTAAGGTGTGAGCAGGTAACTTTGTCAGTACTAGAGTTGATAGCAAAGGAAAAACCTTATGAGAATACTTTTTATTTTGATATGATTGTTAATATTTAAACTGCTCACCCTCAGAATATGTCATGACTTATCAAGGTCATGAACATGATTTCTGAAAATCCTGTAAAATGAAGACTATAGTTTACATTTGCTATAAACCACAATATCAATACTGATTCTGTGGTTGGAGTGCTAAAAACACAAATTACACAAACAAATAGGGAATTCAATTTTCTTTTCTATTTTGTGTTTGAAGAGACAGATGTGCTCTGAGACACCTTCATCAACTCATACTTACTTTGTACCCCACATCTACACAATTATCAACATACATTGCAATCTGGTAGTGTATGATCAAATGAGGTTATTAGAATTTATTCAAAATTGTAATTTGCAGATCAGTGAGTTACTTAAGTGTTTCAAATCTAGATTTGAATGTGCAAATGATAATCTTTCCTGTATCACTACACAAGCATGTATGTATGCACAAAGTAACACAAATTTTGTCGTCTTTGGTTTCATAGACACGAAGCCAAGCAATTTGAAAAAAAAAAACAAAACAAAAAAAACAAACAGCATTGGTACATACATTCTTCTATCTCCTTAAAATCTAAAACTTTCATTAAAATTTGATTGATTTTGCAGTTCAGCTAAAATTCACATGGCAAAACATGATGATTACAGAGCAAAATGAAGTACTCTTGTTGTTGTTGTGTTTTGTGCTGCATTTCAAACAATTATAAAGCTTTATAAAAACTTAGACAACTTGCAAGGTAAGCCTAGAGCTACTGAAAGTACCCACTTCAAACTGTATTTGCAAATTACATTGTACATGACATTTGATTCTAAAGTTGAAATTATCAAGACTACAAATTAGTTATTGTACATGTACATGTATGCTATATCAAGGTCACAAGCTAGAATTCGCTTATTTTTTTTTCATTTGATGAAAAAATATTGACTAGAGTAATTACAAATGGGCTAGAAATAGAGTGTCAGTATACTGTATCTGTATGTG
Source organism: Diadema setosum (assembly GCF_964275005.1). Taxonomy (NCBI): domain Eukaryota; kingdom Metazoa; phylum Echinodermata; class Echinoidea; order Diadematoida; family Diadematidae; genus Diadema; species Diadema setosum. Next base: position 1,736,258 of record NC_092692.1, on the reverse strand, counting down.
TAGACATCATGAGGACAGTGTTGATGCATGAGGGAATCCAAACTAAGACATTTAATTATAAATTGATAATTACTTTTATTTGTTTTATTTTAGCTTTTGCTAGGTACCTGAACCGGGAAAGTACCCACCTAGAAGTCTATTTCATTTGTTACATGTTGTAGCATGATTTGTGGAACTGAATATGACACTATGGGGAAATTTAAAGTCAATCCCATGAATGCATTTGTGCACTAAAGACAAATGTCCCATACGTAAGTTGAGCCATGTCCCATACGTAAGGTGTACTTTCGTTGATTAAACCAACTTCATGAAAATATGCTTTATTCTTTTGCAGTGAAACTTTGCTGAAAGATACTTCAGTATTGTACCTTTCTTCACTTCCAAACAGAACTTGATCAGTAAGGTACTTTCAGAGAATTTTCAGTTCAAACTTTATTTTGAAAAATCCAGTTTTTCTCTGGTCCCATACGTAAGTTGGCATATTTTTCTTAATAAAACCATCAACCCAAGGTCAAATGACATCAAACTTAAACACAATATTCTTCTCAGGGATACCAGTCCTCCTGATGATAAACAATAAAATCCAAGTGCTCCTTCATTACTTTTCAGAGGTTTGAAATCTCTGAATGTCCCATACGTAAGGTGCGCGATATCTTGGACTTGCCCTGTAGCAAAATCAAACCGTCCTCAATGGGTTAACATGAAAGAAAAATGAAAGTTTCTTTTATTGCAGTGAACTGTAAATCCAAGGTGGTGCAGTAGAAATCCATCAGAAAATTTCACTTTTCTTTCACAGATCTTCTGAAAGGAGACATCTTCAACTTGTATGGAAATTGGGATGGAGAAGCAATATTCTGGAGATAGAGTTAGAGACTGATTGTTATTGACTCAGTAATTCATCAACACTAAACATTCTAGTTGTTGTTGTTATTTTAAAGATCGAAAGAAGAGAGAGAGAGAGAAATGGGCCCTATACAAATAATTTGCCCCAGACAGCACTTATAACATAAAACAAACATTATAGATCTAAAGAGATCCCATATAAACATTCTAGTTCTAGGTATCCAGCACAGAATTGGCACTATTTAGCATGGATACCTACATAATAGAGTACCACATGAAGTTCAAGTTGGTGATAATGAACTGAATGAACTGAATGAACTCGCACAAACAGAATGGGACATATTTCCAATTTATGACAAAGTAAGGGACTTCGTACATGTCCAATGTTTGCACAAAACAGTGCAACAGTGCAACAAAACAGTGATCACATATTAGAAGCAACCTCTGTGACAATTAAATTAGCAGATATTGAAGTCATAGCATTGCAAGTCTCCCATTGGTCTGTGAGTGTGTGAGTGTGTGTGTGTGTTTGTTACATTGAAAAAAATAAATGACAAGTTTGTATCCTTGATGTACTCTATACAATACTGTAAATCATGTTATGATGCATGATCTTGCAGTAACATTTGACTCAAGTTTCACACATCTAGAACAGTGTCCTAAACATACCCAAACCTTTCATATAATGTGATTGTGGAATCAATCATTTTAGATAAAGATACCGGGTACAATTGTGTGTTCACTGTACATTTTGTGTATACCTCTGTGAGTTTCTGTTAGTTTTATTGCAATGGCTTAATTTTCCCAGGGTACATGTAGCCTATTTTGATAGTGTGAGCACTGTTCTTCATGGGGCCTTGCCTCTATTGGTAGCCCAGCATTGTCAGGTACCCATTTTTCACACCTGGGTCATGAGAAACATCAAAGTGCTGTCATACAAGCACCAGGCAGGACACAAAATTATGTAGGTACTCTCTGTTTGAAAGTCAGAGTCCTACAATGTATCCACATAATACAGTGCGCCTGTAAAATTCTGTCAGAATTAGTGCTTTACCATGCAAACCATGGTGGCTCTTTCGTGTACATTGTAGAGCCCTTTTACTGTCTCAGTTCTTCCTTGTTGCCATTTCAATCTCTATGCCACTTTCATGACTTCCTTCAGTGATAATATCACTGATGTGCTCGCTAATTGACCCTCCGTGACATACTCAGTGCTTAAAGGCAGGCATTGTTTGAAGTCTGTTTGGTGATCAGATGCCCTTTCTACATTTTGCCAGAATTTTATCAACCTGATGGGGTGAGGCAGCCCTGTTTCCATCACAGAAAGTCATGTTATACACACACACACACACACACACACATGAGGTCTGTTCTCTCTGGGGGGGGGGGGGGGGGGGGGCGGGGAGGAATATAACAGTTAGCAAACTTTATTATGTTTGACCATGGTCTTGTCACACACAAATGATGGGTAGAAAACACAACTGGAAACAGCTAGGAGTTGACCTTGAGATAAATGCGTTTCAAAATGGCATTGCGTCTATCTACTGGCAGAAAGGCGATCCTAGTCTCAGCCACGTTTCAAAATGCCCTTTGAATGGCATTTCAAATTAGCGCCTCTATAGTTAATGCGTTTGAAAACATGGTTGCGTTTATCTAACTCCCAAAAATGCCTCAAACGTGTTTGGATCGTGATTTTACCTCAGAATTTTTTTTGGATAAATGCACCAAACATGGCAAATGTCACGTAAAGATACATTGATATCATAATCACACTTGTGATGTTTGATAGTGATGGTGATGTTGCAGGTGGCTCTTGAACAAAGCTGCAGAGGAGCTTTCACAGTAAATGTGGGAGTGTTGAAAATCTAAGATGATAATTTTTCACTGCTAGTGAGAATGACCCTATGTCCTTTCCTCAGCCATGCAGACATGAGGGGCATCGAGCAAGTGTGTTGGATGCATTGCTAATGAGTTAATTCTGATAATGCAGACACAGTGCGATAAGATTGGCAAGGTGCCCAAATGTCACTGTTTATTTTGCATTTTTGATGCAGTGTTACAACAGAGGTCCAGCAATACAGATAAGGCCAAGTAAAAAAAGAAACCAGTTTCTCGTCCTCGCGCGCATCGATTTTGGCCGCCGCATCGATTTTTTTACTATTTACTATTTTCAAAATGGCGCCGAAAATACCAAGAAATTCATAATTCTCGTCCCAGCCCGCTCCCCGCCCGCGTCGATTTACAGTTGCCGCATCGACTTTTTTGATATTTACTATTTTTTTCGGCCGCCGAAAAAAAATCGACAATTCACCTATCAATCATGATGTCTCATTTCTAATTACGCATTGCGTCCTCTACTAGACTTAGCCGTAGTAGCTGTAGCTTCTGTAGTGCGTATGTAATAACGCATGCATTTTACACTGCGAGCTCGGCAAGAAGGAATGACCCACAAAGCAGTCGAACCGTAGTTGGATGGCAGGGCGCACAGCGCGGGCGGGCGGGCCTGGGCGGGCTAGCTGTGATGTACAGCGCATCGCTCGGTACGTCGTAAACGCGATGGCGGCAATATTTTTGCGATCAATCGCTGATTTTCCACGCATATTTCGCGCATTGTTCGTATTTTTCCCCGTTTCTCATATTTCAAGCGGATAAATTGTACTGTACAAATGCTTGTGAGGATTGTATCGAGTTTGTAGGCCCTATACATTTTCATGTCATTGTGACTATGTGAGGGACTTATGTGCATGTGTGTGCAGTGTCGGAAGGTACGGTGCCGGTGCAGTGGCCGTGTGCCGCACCGTATTGGCAAAGTGTGCGTGTCTGTCGGGTAGCTGTCCAGGGTCGGTCACCGGTACAGTACCATCCCCTGAGCCCGGTTTCATAAAGCTGTTTGTAAAGTTACGAACAACTTACGAGCGACTGGTGATCAGTTCTGATGTGCTATACTTATCAGAATTTCCATAATTCAGTACAAGAACTGATCACCAGTCGCTCATAAGTCATTCGTAACTTTACGAACAGCTTTATGAAACACCCCCCTCTGTCAGCTGTCTGCACGCACGCATGAACACATTCGAATGTGTAGTAGCCCGTACACTCTGCTCTGTATACGTTGCATCTGACGGCGATGTATTGTTCTATTTTGAAGAGAAAATGAATGCACTTTTTCAGCAAATGTAGAATTATCAAATGGGTGTATGTACAAAATAAATAATTTTTCACGGATTCTGGTTTATCTTGTATTTCTGCGGGATACTTTTCTTTACGATGTAAATTCAAGGACACGGCCGTGAGTCGTATCATCTGTAGTGTGGTATACAATCATTCATCATCCAAATGATGAGTGATTATCAAATGTCTTTTTAGAACATGAAGAAACATCTTTAAATGTTTAATGTTATAATGCCATATCAGTATTATTTTGACATCCATCTGCAGTTTCCAGTTGAATGCGCTACAATTGTACTGTGAAGAAATGCAGATACGTACCAGCTGTGTGGACACAAAAAGTCACAAACACCAATGATGAATAAATCAGTGTTTTGAATATCATGGAATTTATTTCAGTTGTACATTCTTTGTTGAAAAACATGTTTTATACCTGTTTCATTTAATAGCACAATACATCAGAATTGCAAGTACACTGGTATCAGAAATGCCATTACAACACTAAATACCAGTATTAAGATGGTCATTTTCCCTTGACATCTGTAGTGGAAAGAAAAAGCAAATCTATTTCTGCACGCATGAATCATACATAATCTATTTGTTTGAAAATGCACAGAGTGCAGCAAGACATACACTTGGGACCTGGTCTCTCATAACACAGCTACCAGAGTGATATATTTCATTTCATAAAATAGTACCCAAGCCCTCTCTCGTTACCTTTCTCAGAATTACCGGACGAGAACACATATTACACTATGTAGGCCTACTTTCATTTTGACAATCCTCGAAAAAATAGTAAGATATCAAATAGTAAGGACCTCCCTCATCGCCTTGCTAAAAAAACCCGGACGAGAAACTATTATCTTTTTTTACTTGGCCTAACAGACGTTGCCAGTGTTGACTTTTTGTGTTGATAATATTATAAGATGAATATTACTGTCAGTACGTTGTGAACAGTGAAGTAGAGTATTGACCTGTGAGTGTTTAGTGACCCATCTTTACTCTGGAGTGCATAGCCCTGTTTTAACAGACCTTACCACCCCCCCCCCCCCCCCCACAACAAAGGTTGATATGATAGCAACTCTTGCTGGAATGGCAAGTGCCATGACAATGACAAGAATCCAGACCTTCCTGATTGGCTGTTGCTATTGGATGTTGCCATTCCAGCAAGAGTTGCCATCCTAACATCTTTTATGAAATGGGGCTCTGGACAACATCCGAAGAACAAAATTCCTTGCCTAGGGTAATATTAAAAGCCACAAGAGAGGGCGAGGTGGGCCGTTTTAACTAACACACACCAAAAACCTTCTCTGGGAAGATTTCTGTGAAGGGGGTGTGTCCACTGATGCGACTACCCCGCTCACTGTCCAGCACCACCTATTGTTCTAGATTGCACACATCTTGTAGGTAGGCAATTGTGTTTGTAAACAAATTGGTGGTAATAATCACTGCTCTCATCTACCTGTACATTGTAGAGAGTAGTGGTTACAATCCATGCTCATGATCGGCATGCGGCATGTCAATCATTCTCTGTCTGCAATGTTGAGCATGCGTGTTGAGTGTATCAAAGGAATGTTTATCATATTTGCCTTCTAATAGAAGGGTTGTCTTGGTTAAATATATGGCTAATGTTGAAATAATTACCCTTTGCTAGCTGGGATAGAATTTGGCAAAAGTTACTGCGACAACATTTGAGCAACATTTTCCGGGGACTGTTTTAACAGGCAGGGTAAAAAAGATTTTCTTGATACCTAGATGCTACCCAGACATTGTCGTGGTAACTCTAGTTTGAGTGGCTCTGTTAAGACAAGGCTTAAATGTTTTGTCCTACATGTTTCAACAACCCCTGAAGCCAGTGTTGATGACATTGTAACCAATTAGAATTTGAATTCAAATGCTGTGAAAATTCACAATCATAGTGGCACATTTGGTGAAAATTATGTAGTTCTAATGCACATTTTACAGACCACCAACATAGATATTCCACACGTGTATCTTATACTGTATAGAATGGCATTATTGTTTTATCATTGTGGCTCCTGTTATATTTTCGGCTTATCAATAGACCTGCAAATATTCAATGAGCATAATTGCTTTTTGTAAATCATTGATACTGTTGTACACTATGTTATACTTGCTTATAATGTTACTTGCCAAAACATTACAATGTGCATACAGTACAGTGGTGTACATGATGCTTTATGTACAAGTTATTATATTTCATTCAAAGCGGAGCTCTTTTCTTTGTATGTTTGTCATTTCTCAAAACTTTATGTCACACAGTTATGTACTGCTTATATGCTTACTTGTATTGAAAAGTAAATTCATTGCAGTTGCCTGTGACCTTTGGTCAAGATCAAAATTTCTTATCATGCAAAGGTTTTGTAGCCCTTGATACAGTCTTTGTGGCAAGATTGTGAAATGATAAGTAATTTTTAAGACCAAGAACGAGAATTGAAACCCCATTTACATTTTCTGTATATTCCTCTGTGAAAAGGTATGATAAAAACTTGTAGTGTTTTTAGCTTTGCCCTTTAAGACCAACCATTTACAGTTGTACCCAGACTAAAGTACAGTGTACTTGTAATTGAGGATTGAGGAAATTCTTTAAACTGTGAATACACTGACTATTAGATGCAAATTGAGGATCCAGTAACACATCCCCGACCAGGAAGTTTTCAGTCTCCTAGCGTGGGCATATTTTGATGATGCAGTATTCAAAAGCAACATTTGATTTACAGACATCTGACAAATATTCCACTTTGGAAAAAAAAAAATGAGCTGTACCTTCTTTCGGTCTCTCTAATATATATACCGTATGTCCCGTCCCCGTTGCTACTTTTTTTCTTCAGTTAGAATTAAGCTGAAAAAGACTTTAAAACTTCTAAATTTTACTGATTTGAGTCATGGTTCACTACTGCAAGGCTTCAATGTGCTAATCACATTATAGAAAGCGAAAAAAATGTTCAACAAAATATACCCCTGGATACTAGACAGAACATGACCCAAGTGCATAGGCAGCCAAAACTGGGTACAAGTACAGTATGTCCCTTGAGATATCCCACAATGCATGCTAAATTGCTCTTCCGACCTTCTCTAATTTTGATGTGTAGACGTTGGCAGCCTTTGCTGATACTGAATGAAATTTAAGCTGTGGAAAGCTACAAGCATTTTGTTTAAAAATTATCGCTAATAATCATGTGATGCGTACTACAAAAATTAAGAACTGTGACAGACTGGATTTACCTCACTCAGATTTTTCATAGGCAGTTGTGTTAGAATGAATCTGGATGTGAGACTTGGGCAATGAAACAGGCTGATTGCAAGAAGTTGGATTCACGCATTTGAAACGTGATGCTACCTCAGAATGCTGAGAATCTCATGGTTAATGCAAAGACAAATTTAATTGGGTACTGGTACTACTCTAGAGAAGATTGGATTAGGGCTAGTCATACTGTATGTCAGGGAATAGTTTTGAACACATCATGAGAAGAAATGTATGTGGAAAAAACTCTTTATTCATGGGAATGCAGAAGGCAAAAGGAGGCGAGGGAGACTAGTAAGAATTTGCAAGTAGTAAACATTAACCCGTTGAGGATGGACTGATTTTGCTATAACACACATTTCCCATCTGGACACCTGCCCGAGTATTCTCAGGACACATCTTTTGACAGGTTAAGAAATACACAAGACTTGCCATTGGTAGTCAGTTTTGTTTGGCTGTGTCCCATTGGGCAGCAGATGGGAAAGGTTAGTGTGAACTCATCCACGTCAGAGGAGGTCACATGCCAACTGAAATGATGATGATGTATCTGTCAGTGATTCAGATTCATATCTCGGAAGTGGCTCAAGGTATCATCAAGAAACTTTGTACATATTTATGCATGTACTGTCTGTCAGCAAGTCCATGGGTAATTTTAGGGCCATGGGGTCAAATGTCAAGGGTCAAAGGCCAGGTTAAAATGCTACAATTTTACTATTTAATGCCGAAATCACACTTTTTCTCCACACTTTGGAAACTAGTGAATGTTACATATATATAAAAGGGTTAAAGGTCAAGTAACAATAGTCAAATCCCCTACTACCAGCCATTGATCCAATTTAACTTACTTCAAGGAAAGTGAACAGTGACCACATTCATGACAAACATGTCATTTTAATATTTTGCCTATTATGTGAAAATGTCATCACACATTGTCAAGATGTATGTACTATAGACTAACATGTATTGGGAAAACCATGCATTATAGTGGAGATATACCAGTCGCCATAGCGACATTTCTATTTAAATGGACATATATTGAGAAGAGTCACGTTGATGGCACAGCCATCTGTAGAACCAAATTTGTCAACACTTTTTTTCTGTTTTTTTTTTCTTTTTGCTTGTTTTACACATGTGTATTTGCACTAATTAATTAATGTTTTTTCTTGTTCTCTTCTTCCCATCATTGCTACCAGATGAAAACAGTGAGCGTTGCCTTGGTGATATGTCTCAATGTTGGAGTGGATCCACCAGACACAGTGAAGACATCACCTTGTGCGAGACTGGAATGCTGGATAGGTAAAGAAATACTAATAACACAGTGCTTATATAGCGCATATCACTACCGTGGTGTCTCTTTGCGCTTTAAGGGAGAGGGATGAAAGTAGAAAGAGGAAATGTAGTGTACAATGTATGTACCATAAATGCAAAACCAAACTCATTCATAATACTTTTTGAACAGAAATGTCTTGAGAGCAGTTTTAAACTTTAACACTGTGGGAGCTTCTTTTATATAACACGGAACAGCGTTCCACAGTATGGGAGCAGCATGAGCAAAAGATCGCTCACCATAAAACTTTGTTGTGATAGCAGGACATTGGAGAAGATTTTTCTGAGTTGATCTTAAATTATGAGAGGGAGCGTACCTTACCAAAAACTTACTAAGATATTCTGGTGCCATTGAATGCCTGCACTGATAAGTCAGTAACAGTATCTTAACTATACGTGACTGAACGGGAAGCCAGTGTAGCTGCTTCAAAATGGGGGTTATGTGAGAATTCTTCTTCGTGCGGGTGATCAATCTTGCAGCTGCATTATGAATTGCCTGGAGTTTATGTAACTGTGAGTCAGAGATATTATACAACTAACTGTTACAATAGTCTAAAAGCCTGAACAAGCTTCTTCTTGGTCTTTGCATCCTAGACATTCTTCAGACTCAAATGTTTGTCTCATCTGAAATGTTGTTTTCAGATCTAGACAGGAAATAATTTTTCAACTCAAATGTGATTAGCAATTTCTTTTGATAAACAATATTTCAAATGGTATCCCGTACAGTTCTGTGGAAGAAAACTGCTACAGTAAACACAATAATTGGTTTGTGTAGCAGTGGTGTAGAAATGCGTAGCAAATTGCAATGCGATACCAGGAAAATTATTCCCTGCTAGATATTGCTCAGGTGAAACTGTGCCTCATCTAAATGGTACTTAGTATATTTTTCAAGCTATGATGTCACAAAGTCTGTAGAAACATAAACACAGAATCATGACACACATTTAAAGAAATAATTTTCTCTCCCCTCGAAATGCAAGAGAAATTTGTTTGTGATATTTATATCGCTTTGATGAAAAATATCATGGAAGAAAGCCTGGTTGGTTATTTCTGTTAGCATTGAAAGTGGAATCCCATTTGCTGTGACCTTTAAAGCCTGATGTATTCTCATCAACCTGTCTTTCAATAGAGGTTTTTATTCTGCTCTTATAAAAGAAATTGCAAGGAAATTCAGATATGATTGCCTCTTGTAGTGCTAGTACTAAATTGAGTTTCAAAAATATAGCCATTTATTTCCACTTACAGGGAAGAGATATTGCCCCATCTGTTCTGATTCATGTAGAATATTGAATATGGGGTAAAATTACCCTAGCTTCAGCTTTTGTTGGATAAAATACTGCAAACAGGAATAAGGCAAAAATGAGAATAGCAGTGTATTGTATGAAAATTGATGGTTTTGGTTGACAAAGATATAAATGTCAGCACAACTGTTCCAAAATTCAAAAGTTCAAAGTTGCCTTATCTACAGTACCTCTTACTCTCTCTTATGTCACTTGATACCTCTGTATGGGTAATACTGAAATGAAAACAAAGCTAGACATTTCTGTGGGGTTTTCCAGTTCTATTCTTGGTGTCTGAAAAACTAAGATAAACAATGAAGCACTATATTTGGACCATTGGACCATTTGGACCACTATATTTGCCATGTCCTGGCTTGTAATCTCTTTCAATGAATATCTGAATTGTCATGATATTGAAACTTGGCTGGTATTCATATGAATGCAGATATCTGGTTTTGTTAGCACAGATCAAGGGGATAAATGATTTAAAGGATGATAAGCCGAGGAAACAGATTTTACATTTTAATTTCAGAATATGTAGATTCAGGAACTAATTGTACATTATAGTTTAAGCCTTCAAAAGTGACCATGAGCTAGATGTGTGAGTAAAGTTTTAATGATTGACCATGATTATACATGATGCTAATTCACCTGGAATAATGAATGGGTTCTATATGATTTGCTCTGAACATGTAAATGGATGAAAACATGTGTGAGTGGAAATGAAATTCATGCTACACAAGGCCTTGCAAAATTTGTAATGAGAATGAAGTTAAACACACACACACACACATACTTTAGACTCGTCAAATGCCTTACATATTTGGGAGTATGAAAGTGAAAAAAGTGATTTGCCTAAATTGAATGTAAGTTGAAGGAAAGTGCAAGTTGCAGACTTAAACAGTTACTAAGTAGTTCTAAATGGTAATGCAATGACACATGGTACAGATCTTAAGACAGATATGTGATAGATAATGACAGGGCAATTACCCCCCCCCCCCCCCCCCCTTAGTGATAAGGTTAAAGTAAAGATTAGGGTTAGGCAGGGCTGAACACTAACCCATTTTTCCTACTGGTTCGAGAGACAGGTCGCACCAGTAGATCCCCAGTTTTTCCATATTTTACTGGTTCATTCCTGAAAAAGTTACTGGTCCAGCAGTGATTTTCACTGGTCAGGGACTGTCGGACCAGTGCCAGTGTGCCGCACTGGGTTAGGGATAGATTTAAGATTAGAGTTTGGGTTAGTGTCGGGATAAGGTTCAGGATTGGGATTAGGATGAGGGTGATCAGGAGAAGGGTCTTGGATAATTGCCTAGGGGATTTATTGCCCTGGACCTGCTGTCTTCATTTTATGGCCTTGCTTTAAATAAGAACTAACCCCAGAGACGATAAACATGATGACATTATTTGTTTGTATATTAATTGTGGTCTGTTTTACGTTTGTTTATTTTCTTTCACAGATCCCCTGGCCCTCAGTCCCTCCAAAGCTTTGGAGAACATCGGCACAAATCTTCAGAAGCAATATGAAAGATGGCAGCCTCGAGTATGCAAACTTTTTTCCCATTTATTACCTCATCCACTGCATTTAACCTACATCCACACACACACATTACATTTAGTCTACTGCCTCAACATGCTAGGGTCCTGAAGACATTTTATTATCATTATCGTAAATGAAATGGTAATGATGTTACAGTAAAATGATTATGAGGGGAGGAGGGTGAGGATGGGGAGGAGGAGGAGGAGAAGGAGGAGGAGAAGGAGGAGGAGAAGGAGGAGGAGAAGGAGGAGAAGGAGGAGGAGGAGGAGGAGGAGGAGGAGGAGGAGGAGGAGGAGAAGGAGGAGGAGGAGGAGGAGGAAGAGGAGTGGGAGAGAAAGAGTACAATGTAAGATGAGGAAGAGGTTGGCCCACATGTGAGATTTATAGTTTGAATCAAATGGGGTTGAGGTTGATCAAAACGCACTGGACTTTGCATGAAGATATTGAACATACCGTCAGTGGAGAAAGATAAGGGAGTTAGGGCGCCAATACACCATACGTAGGTAATGGGAACCTTAATTCTCTTGTCCTGCTCAACTGACAAACTTCTCCTATGTGTGTGTGTGTGTGTGTGGGTTTGTGTTTTTGTGGGGGAAGGGGATCTAATAGGGACACTATGTAGATCTGGGAATCTGCATATTTCAATCTTTTTGTTTTCTGTTTGATGTGTTTTCATTCATTTTGCATGATCTTCCAAAGATTGCTAAAGCTGATATGGTACCCATTTCATCTGATTATTCTTTTCATCACATTTAAAAGCCATATTTATCAACAACAACAAAAATCCATATGAAAATGTATTCAATTAGGGCATCTACCAGTGAAAATGTCCAACCTATATTGTATAGTATTAAGAGTAACAATTTTTACAGAACATCAATACAGGCCAAGTGTTGATAGAGAATTAAGATGAATTTCGAAGTCTGCTAGGTCTTCCTTAGTCCGAATCAAATAATATTTTTTCCAGAGTTTGACTTGAGAATCACTCGTCTGTCCCGACCCAGGATGTGTAAGCACACTGCAGGATGCAGTGCGCTATTTACGATGTCATGAAAAGTAGGTTTAATAGCGTTTAGTGTTACAATGGCTGCATCATCGGTGCTTTGTTATAAGCTTGTTAGAAGTCCCATTATCAAAATTGTGAAAGTGACCTGGTTTCAATGACACATTTCAGTGCTCTGTGGTGTGGCTAGACAGTAATTGCGATCCAGTATTTGATGCTGGTGTTGTTTGTGGCATATGATACTCTATAGCTAAGTTTCTCTTAATTGACACCAATATTCTTCAAATGGTCACAAGTGTGTGCTATCTTAGCTTAAAAAACACTGCAGAATGATTTTGTTCTCATATATTGTAAAGTTGTTAATTGATGGAGAATTTCTGTTTGATCCTTTCATTTTTATTGTCAAGAAAACCTATGAATCTTGAATGTTAATTGCAAATTATAGTTTGTGTGATGAAAATGATTAATTGCAAATTATAGTTTGTGTGATGAAAATGATTAATTGCAAATTAAAGCTTATGTAATGAAAATATCTGTATGATATCAGGCTATTGTCGTAGTTAGCAGAAATGTCAATGTTTGATAGCAGTTATCTTTAAAATCGATCCATGATGTCAAGATATAATCCTGCTTTATTGACCTTATATTACCGGGGTAGCAAAACCCACATCCTGTTTTAGTTGATTTCAGTGAAATCCCAGGATGTCTATCAAGGGAGGACCCTGACCCAATTTAATTTTTTCAGTGTTACCTCAGATCCTGTACGTGACAGTCATTTAGAAGTAAAAAAAAAAAGTGTTATATACATTCTCAGGGGATCAATGGATTTTATTTGTAGTGTGACCTTAAGCTACCTGTCTGTGCGATTACTTAGATCAGTATGGATGGGATCGGTCCTGATCTTAAAGGGATGGTAGAGTTTTGGTTGACATGGGGATGGAGGTTTTTGTCTCGCCCACCGGAGGTGAAGGCGAGACTAAGGGATCCAAATGGCGTCCGTCCGTCGGCCGTCCGTCGTCCGTCCGTTGTCCGTCACAAATGTTTAAGTTTACCTGCAAGACTCTTTTGTGATGCATAACTTGGCAATTGTTACAGCTATGGCAGCCACACTTGGGTGATAGAAGCACTAGGGGTATCTTCATGTTATGGTGTTGTCGGAGGTCATGTAATGATGTCAAAGGTCATTTTAGGTCATATATTAAAGAGTATGTGCAAGACTCTCTTTTCTATGTTAAAGTTTACCTGCAAGACTCTCTTTTGACAAATAACTTCACATAAGTTGCTTGGATTACAACCTAACGTGGGTCATAGATGCACTGGGGGTACCTTCATGTTATGGTGCCGTTGGAGGTCATAGGATAAGGTCAAAGGTCATTTGAGGTCATACGTTAAAGTTTACTTGCAAGACTCTCTTATCACACGTAACTCGACATGTTGCTACAATGGCAATCAAACTTGGGTGATGGATGCACTGGGGGTGCCTTCATGTAATGGTGCCGTAAGAGGTCACATGATAAGGTCAAAGGTCATTTGATGTCATACATTTAAGTTTACTTGCAAGACTCTCTTATCACATGTAACTCAGCACATTTTGCTACAATGGCAATCAAACTTGGGTGATGGTAGATGTCTCTTGGGAAGTTGAAGGTTACCACAAGGTCAGAGGTCACAGACAGGGGTCAACGAACTTTTAGGGCCCAATGTTAAGTTTTTAGGGCGCATTTCGTTTATGGCTCATAACTTTTGATCCCTTTGTCCGTTTGTGACCAAACTTGGATGGAAGATGTCCCTTGGGGAGGTGAAGGTCGTCGCAAGGTCAAAGGTCACAGACAGGGGTCAACAAACTTTTAGGGCCCAATGTTATGTTTTTAGGGCGCGTTTTGATTGTGGCTCATAACTTTTGATCCCTATGTCCGTTTGTGACCAAACTTGGACGGTAGATGTCCCTTGGGGAGTTAAAGGTCATCACAAGGTCAAAGGTCATAAGCAGTTCAATTAACTTCTGGGAGTTATAAAAAATATTAATTCCTTGTACGCGAATGGGCGAGACACAATTTGGCACTTGCCTTGTTTATTATGATTGTTTGAGAAATGAGAACTCCCTTATGAAATACGAAAGAGCATAATTCTTAGTGGAATTCAAAGTTGTCTATTTGATAAAAACTGGTTTTGAGATGGCTGAGATATCCATAACAAAGCAATCTTAATAAAAGGTGGGACCCACCTTTTATTAGGATTGCTTTGTTTTAATTTGTTTGGTTTTCTTTTTTTGGACATCTCGGCTACTTCAAAACCAAGTTTCATCAGATAAAGTTCAAATTCCTTGTAGAATTGTACGCTTTTCAACATTTTATGAAGTGATTTCTAAGTATCTCACAAATAGTTAAAAGCTGAATTCTCACCTTCACCAATACTATACTATCCCTTTAAAGACCACCTGTCCATAAAGGCAATTTTCATTCATCATGCAAGTGCACATTTTTTTTTTTGTGGACAGTTTAAACTCTGCCTGAATATTCTAATGGTTGACTCAAAAGATGAAGCTGATAAAGTTAGCAGAATCAAAGTGTTCTCAATGAATGTTTTACTGATGTTGCTCTGAAGGCAAGGGTTTGACCACTGGTGTTTTGTTTTCTTTGTGTTTCCTGTTTGACCAGGCCCGCTACAAGCAGAGTCTTGACCCCACAGTGGACGAGGTCAAGAAGCTGTGCACGTCTCTGAGACGCAATGCCAAGGAGGAGCGGGTCCTCTTCCACTACAACGGCCACGGTGTCCCCAGACCTACCACAAATGGTGAGATCTGGGTCTTCAACAAGGTAAGAAACCCCCCACCCAAAACTTCCCTTGCTTTCCGAGAAATGAGGACAATGATGAGGAAACTTAAAGGGACTGTACAGCACTGGTTGAGGTGAGGATTCAGGTTTGTAATATTTTTGGTGAGATAATGAGAAACCTCTTATGATATATGAAAGAGCATGTAATTTTAAGAAGGATTCAACATTTATTTGATGAAAATTGGCCTTGAAATAGCAGAGATAGCCAAAAATGCGATCCTGATAAAATTGACAGGCCACGACTTTTGTTAGGATCTCTTTGATCCTTGTTTTTAGATATCTCAGTCATTTCAAACTGATTTTCATCAAATAAACTTTTGATTCCCATTAGAATTGTATGCTCTTTAACATTTCATAGAGTGGTTTCTAAATATCTCGCAAGACGTTTCAAGCTGAATCCTCACCTCAACCAGTAATGTACAGTCCCTTTAAAGGTCGTTGGTGAAAGGTCGTTGATGTCCTTTTGCAACTGTTTGATTACAGACTGATATGAGTAATGTTTCAAATTGAACTCCTTGTTTCGTTCTCCAGTGACTGTAGGAAGTACAGTCAACATGAATTTCATTAAGATAAATGATATGCAGGTGATATGTAAGTGCTGCATGGTTGTCATGTATTAGAATCCAGACTGCTCTGTGTGTGTGTGTATGTGTGTGGATTATATTCCCCACAACGCTCAACCAGGGGTTCTCACCGTTGATCAGCACACATACACAACAGGACACAACCATCTGCATCCATCTTCTGTAAACATGGCACCGTTGGCAAACATGGCTGTAATTAATGTGAGCTCAACTTATATTCCATCTGCCCAGAACTACACCCAGTACATCCCCCTGTCGGTGTATGACCTACAGACGTGGATGGGAAGCCCCTCAATATTTGTCTATGACTGCTCAAATGCGGGCCTCATCCTGGAGTCCTTTGAGCAGTTCTCACTCCAGAAGGAACAAGACAGGGAGGTGAGACTCGTGATCATGTGACACTATGCATGTCATGTGACGCTATGTATGTCACATGACCGGTAGGGATATTCCCCTGTGATTGCCTGATTACTAGAGATGCTGTTTTCTTCTTCTGCAGTGTCATGAATAGGGTTTGTTTTTCTTTAGTTTCATTTTAATATTTCTCCAGCTCCCCCCCCCCCCCCTTTTTTTTTGGTAGGTGCCAAACATGTTTTGCATAGACATCAATATCTATCATCTGAAATAAAGTGGAATTCCTTTCAAGTTCATTTTTTTAAAGCAATTCTCCCTCCATGCATGTTGTCATGAGAAATATCTTTAAGCTAAGATTCTTCAGTTTGGTTAGTAGGAGGCTGTCAACCTTACACTGATTACAGCTACAATAATGGCAATCTGTCATGAGGAGTTGATGTGGCACAGTATTGCCGAAAAAGTAGAAACAACCAAATTGAACAAAACTGAACACACACAGCAATGTTTGTGATAAAACTGGAAAGATTTCATCCTGTGATATACAATGCATTGCAGATATATTTCAAAACTGAAATGTCTCATTTGAAGTGTTGTGTTAGTTTTTTGAGTCGGAGCCAAGCAGGTGGTGATTCATGCCTGAAAATGAAACCAAGGTGCCTGATACAAAGAATCTTGACAGCTCTAATTATGCACAAATAGAAGCAATGATTGTATGCAGATTGCATTCCTGTAAATACCAGACAGGTTTTGAGTGCATAGAAGTGTCCTGATCATGACACATGTTGAATTATTGTTGCAATGCTTTTAACACTAACATGAGCACCCTTGTATTGGCATGCATGGGTACATCTTGTATTGCACTCATTATGTTAACGGTGGTAAGTGAATGCTATAAGCAAAGCCTTCTGCCATTTTCACAACACCAAAATGTGTGATGTCATAGCTATTCATTGCCATGGAAACTGGTGTTGTTCTAAACAACCTCATTCGATCCAAATATCTGTGAACACTATAGTTGCTAACCATGCTTGCACCTTGTTCCAATCCAAGCTATAACAAAAGACTTTGACATTATCACTTTGATACTTTATTGCTTGAAGTTGAAATGTTTTGATGGCACTATAGATGTTTTTTTTTAAGTGATTTTGTGTTCCTCTGTCATTTTTCCCCTCAATACCAGATGAACTCTCACCCCCTGAACAGAAATGTAGGAACCCTGCCTCCACCGGCCAGGAATTGCATCCAGCTGGCTGCTTGTGGGTCCAGTGAACTCTTGCCAATGAACCCAGAGTTACCAGCTGACCTCTTCACCTCTTGCCTCACCACACCCATCAAGATAGCACTACGATGGTGAGAGCAAGATATCATACTTGACCCCATTATGACCTCTAATAGCTTTGACCCTGTCATTAGATACCTTATTTCTTCTTTCTGTGAAGTGGAAGTATAAATGAGTGAATAGTTGTCAAAATACATCCTTTTCAAATGTATACAGAAAATAACTCTGATTAGATAATAATTTTTCTTACATCATCTTTTTGTTGGGTTCATGGATAGAAATTATTGAAGTGGTTGCCCAGTAATCCTTGTGCAAGTTTTCTTAACATTTTGTATGTCCTGCATAATTTTTTTTTTTCTTCCAGGATGTGTATACGAGCACCAATAATGGTTTCTGTAAACTTTATGATAACTTCCAAAAACAAAATGCATAACTGAAGTCCTCTCTCCAGTCTCCAAACTTATTCTTTGACAGATGCAGGAAAAATCCAAGTGTTACTTCTGATCATAATACCATTGTATTTGTTTTGTATGTTTGTTTCATTTCCATCCATTGTTTATCGCATTCGTATTTCAATCAGTACATCTTCTGTCTGTCTTTTCTGTAATCCATTTGTTGCAGGTTTTGCTTCCAGAAAAGCAGTCAGCTTGTGCCTGGAGTGACCCAAGAGCTCGTTGACAAGTAGGTTTCCTGGAACACTGCTTTCTCTTCTCTGAATGCAGTTTGTGTTTTAGTCTTGCATGTATTTCCCATTCCCACTTTTGTCCAGTACAATTAACATTTGTAACTTCTCTTGTTGAGGATTAGAAGCAAGGCTAATTTACATATTTGGCATATGTAAGGGATCAGTTTTGAAATGATTTTAAATAATGTTTCTTCCATCTTGAATACTGTTTGAATATCTTTAATATCTTGTTTCAGTCGGAAAAAAAGTGCATTTTTTACTATGACTTCATCATCAAATACATAGTAGTTATATTCACAAAAAAGTTATAGCATCTACAAACTTTTAGCTATAGACCAGGTCTTTACCAGTTGTACAGTCATGTCATGTACTACATTATGACAATTACAGAAATATGGAAAAGATTTGAACTTGTGAAAGGTGTGGTATTTTTAAATTGAAGGAATCAATGGGAAATGATAGTTAGGCGAGTTGACTATGTCTAGTTTTTGAACTTTTGACCCCTGTGTTGCTAGGATACCTGGAAGGTTAAATGACAGGAGAACACCACTTGGTGAGCTCAACTGGATCTTCACAGCCATCACAGATACCATAGCTTGGAATGTCCTCCCCAGAGGTATGCCCTGAATTCCCTGTGCACAGTTACATGCAAATATAGCAGTAGGCTCCCTTTTCTTTTCCCACCATATGTAGATCACATTCAAATGTCATTACTTATGAATGTGTGATATCAAACTCTTGAACATATCACTTGTTTTCTCACTATCTTGTACCTGTGGTAAGGAAAAAAAAAAGATATCAAATGTAGATGGTATAGAGACTGCACAAAACGATTTATCATGCCACTCATTGTAAACCAAGTTGGCTGAGCTTTGTCAAAATGGCCGTAAGTGAGTGTTGCAAATGGCACCCTCAGACAGACAGAAATCAACCTGCTTTTTCAGTTACAGCAAATACATGTTTGAGGCTTGCTATGCAAAACAAAGAATGCTACTTTCGACATTAGATTATAGTACTCCATAAAAGTCAGGTAAAATGTGATCAATATTGTAATGCAAGTCTAAAAGTTGCTCATTTTGCCCAAAGCAAGATTTAACAATGATATTGCCTGATTAGGCATGGACTTAAGTGAAAATTTGTCCTCTGATGAAGCATATATGTGTATTGTTCTGTTTTGTTTTTTCCTTGTAGATCTGTTTCAGAAGCTGTTCAGACAAGACCTGCTGGTGGCGAGTTTGTTCAGGAATTTCCTCCTTGCAGAGAGAATCATGAGAACGTATAACTGCACCCCAGTCTCAAGTCCACGACTACCTCCAACATACCAGCATACCATGTGGTAAGAAGCAGGCAGTGGATTCTTGTAGCTGCGCCCAAAATGCCAATCTTGATCCTTCTTTCAATTGTTATGCAAATTCTAAGGGTGAAATTTTTATGAAGATTCCTAAAATTCAAACACAAGGAAGAGGTGTAGATGCAGCACTATTCTTATCTTGGATTAATTCATATAAAGATGACTTATTTTTCTAGAGGTTTCATTGATGAAAAGAAAAAAAGGGGTGTCAGTCCTTTTTAGGCAGCACAGATCTAAGCATTGGATCTTTGGCTGTATGGTTTTATCATTGTCAGCTGTGTATTGGTTGTTTCACTTGGCACTGTAAGGTTGATATGAGATATGAAACAGTAGTGCATAGATTTAGTGCGTACAAAATCCACTAGGACCCCATCTATACTGAGTCAATGCCAGTCTGATGAAGCCTGCAGAAAACAGTTGGCGAAAGCTCTCCAAGGTAATATCAAACTCTGATGGTGAACTGAAGAAATTTGCATCTAATAATGATCGTAATGATTTTAGTTCTTCCATCAGACACTATTGTGAAAAAATTTTTATCTTGGAATTCATCAGCATGTGCTTCTAAATCAGAATGTCTGAGTCTGTAGTCTTTATGCTGGCTGAATTATTTCCCCACCAGGCAAGCATGGGACCTGGCAGTGGATGCCTGTCTGTCTCAGCTTCCTGCCCTGAGTGAAGGCAAGGAATACAAACATAGCCCTTTCTTTGCTGAGCAGCTGACAGCTTTCCAGGTTTGGCTGGGGATGGGGTCGGAGAGGAGAGAGCCACCGGAACAGCTTCCCATTGTGCTCCAGGTATGGAGACTACCTGTCAAGGGTTACACCCAGTACCCCCTATTCCTTTCCCACATCCAATATCCAAACCCTTTTAACCCCACCCTCTCACTTAGCCTCTAATTCACAGACTCCTTATCCCTACTCACACAGTCTTGCATTTGCAGACCTCTTATTACCTTCTATTTACATGCCTTTTAACCCCTCCCCCCCCCCCCCATTTACAAATCAACTATGATTTACCATGTAGTCGACAATATTGTCATGAGCTGAGAAATCTTGCATTCAGTGTAATCCAAAACTGTTGATGTGTTACTTGCAGAAAAAGTAAGACATTCCTGATGTCATCTCTCCAAAATTGCCAATACCAAGTATTTATCAAGTATTTCAGTCAATCAAAGTTTTTGATGGCTGTGTATAATCTATTCTTCATAATTTTATGTCGTTGTGCCATGAACATTTGAATGGAATCTGCCTGTAGATATCCATCCAATTTTCTTTTTGTCTTGCCTTGTGACAGGTGCTTCTGAGTCAAGTGCATAGGTCCCGAGCTTTGGACCTCCTGGGAAGGTTTCTGGACCTCGGGCCATGGGCAGTCAGTCTGGTGAGTATGGAACTTGACCGGCCTGCACATTGTTGTAACATGCAAATGACGAGGTGTTGAGCTATGATCTGCAGACAGTCCATATGTCTAGAAAGTTGTTGGGTTAGGCTTACCAGTATCCATTGGGGTTTCTAAATCACATGACCAGGTGATGTAGTGATCCGCAGGTTCTGTTTAGTGACTCACCTAGAAGGCTACCTGCCACCAATAAGGATCTTAACACCCTGCATGTAATGTGGTTTAGAACCAAAAGTATCATCAAAGAAGAGTTTCGAGCCATTTCGAGCGAGAGAATTACTCTTGTATCAAATTTGTGGAGTTAATACCCTTCTGGTACTCAACTCACAACATGGAATCAAACTTCCTGATGACTGTTGTTGGATTTTGCATTTTCACAAATAAAGAAATTAATTTGATCTTTTGAAATGGAGAAGACATTGTAAGGATTGGAATGCACCTGTGATGAAATGTTTATCTGTGACGACAAGGATCATAATTGGAGAGATTCAGGAAAGTTAACACACTCAAGATGAGTATGTTGATATTGAGTTTGAAATACTTGATTATTTTCTCTGCTTTGCAGGCGCTCTCTGTAGGTATCTTCCCGTATGTCCTGAAGCTCCTTCAGAGCTCCGCCAGAGAGCTGAGGCCTCTTCTAGTCTTCATCTGGGCCAAGATTCTTGCTGTAGACAGGGTGAGTGCACAGCTTGCAACAATTGAAATATATGGAGCTACACTGTAGTAGAAGGGCTCTGCCTGTCATATCAGTGGTTTGCCTACAACATCTTAGCAAAAAACAAACACACAAACAAACAAGACAAAGCAAAAAAATAACCAGGACAAGATTCTTGCGTCTAATTGTTGTATTTGAAACCTTCAGAAGATGCATTTTTCTTTCTCTAATGTGAGTGTATGTGTAAATATTTTAATCTCTTGGAGACCATCAGGATGCCTGATGCATACATTATTTTATGCTTTCCTTTTAATTACTTCCATGACTAGTTTACACCAATTGTTACTATTCAGCAGGTTCACAATTTTCATAGATTTCTTTTTGAGAGTGCCCATTATTTTAGTGTCATTCAAAGCTTAAAAACCTCATGGAATTTAGCTTCAAGAGACATTATCACTGTAATGCCCTATAAAGCCCTTTTTACACTTGTGTTTCTTAACCCCGTACTTTCTCTGACCCAGGACTATCGTTAGTCCCGTACCAATTTTTTCAGCTTTTTACACTCGC
Source organism: Diadema setosum (assembly GCF_964275005.1). Classification (NCBI taxonomy): domain Eukaryota; kingdom Metazoa; phylum Echinodermata; class Echinoidea; order Diadematoida; family Diadematidae; genus Diadema; species Diadema setosum. Next base: position 1,714,129 of record NC_092692.1, on the reverse strand, counting down.
CAATGAATCCCGTACTAAGCTCTTGTCCAGGGCTAAGGAGAAAATTGACCTTTTTACACTCGTATTTCTTAGTCCCGTATTTCCAAACCACATGAATATTTCAGATTACGCTGTGCACTACACACGTACACGCACGCACCGGCAGCACTTGATTTCCTCGTTTCTGATTGGTCAGTGGGGGTCGGACTTCGTCTCAAAGTCGTTAGCCCCGGATTATTTGTTTGTTCTGTTTACACTCGCTTGCTTGGCACCACAATTGTGGTGCTAGCACCGCAATTGCGGTGCTAACCCTTCTATTTTGCAGGGCCAGATAGTACGGGACTATCGGTGGGGCTAGTCCACTTTGGTAAAAACAAGTGTAAACAGAAAGTGGGCTAAGGAAAGTCCGGTACCAATGGTGGGGCTAAGGCCCCCCCTTAGCTCCACCGTTGGTACGGTACTAAGCAAAAATTTGCAAATGTAAAAAGCCCTTTAGTGTATTGTATTGCTTGGATCATGTATCAACATTGTACAGCAGCTTAGTGTTTGGGTAATGATTGATTGTTATAGCCTTGTTTGATGTTTCTTGTTTCTCTCTCACAGTCATGTAATGCTGACCTGGTGAAGGATACTGGCCACAAGTACTTCCTGTCTGTCCTGGCGGATCCTTACATGGTGGTAGGTATCATACGTAGAAACTCCAACTTTGCCGCTTTAAGAGGAAAATCTTCCTCTTTTAGGCTATTTTTGCAAATCTCCCTCCCTCCTGCTTGAGTTTGAATTTCTCACACTCTAGCTGTGTATCTCCCGCTTCAGATTTGTTTTTTTTTTCTGCTTTTTAATAAGCTTTATTCAAATGGAATGATTGATATGATTGGAATTTGATATATAGCAGTTCGTGACTGAGTCAAAAGAAGAAGACCTATGTGTGAATGAAAAGAGAGAGAACTACAAAGTCTTGCGTGTGATTTGTAAAGCAAGAATACAATGTCATGTAAGTAATCCATATAATCATGGATGAAATATAGTGTGTAATGTGACTGATAGTTCTATTCAATTTCAAGGTTTTTTCATATATTTTTCAAAAGTTTATTCAGATTTAGTTATACGAAGCCATCCTGGTGTAATTTGGGTTACTAAAGACATATTTGTTCGTGTATTTCTTTTCTCCATCTCATCAGGCTGAGCATCGGACTATGGCTGCCTTTGTGCTGGCGATGATTGTAGAAGACTATCCGAATGGCCAGGTAAATGAAGGCATGTTTTTTAGACCTCCCCACCCCTACCATGAGCCCCAAATGGTTTGACAGAAAACTGCTGGTAATTCCTGTCCCGAAACGATTGAATGTGGTGCAGTGGACTGGAGAAGTTTGGAAATGGTAAATGTAATTTGTGGTTTTGTACGTTTTGGGGTGTTTTTTTTTTTATGTGAGACGTGAGTGTACTTGTTGAGTCAAACATACAGCTGGGTTGCAGAATTAGAATTCCCCCTTGTATTTTTTGAAATGTGGCATATTTTGCCTTGATGCTGGCTAACATTGTGTTTATGTGAAACTTCACTGTTTTCTTGTGTAACTGTTTGTGTAGGGTTGTATGGATAGATACTCAACCTTTTGAATTTACCAATGCTGTATTGACAATATCCAACTTGTAAGGTATGGCTATTGTCTTTGCATATTGGAAAAAGACATATTAAAACTAATGTAGCAGACACAAAGAAAATGAACTTAAGCTTCATGGTATATGGCCATATGAGTATTAACATACACTCATTCACACATAATCTGTTTACTCTTTCTGTCTCTATTGATATTTTATATTCTCTTTCTATTCCTTGTTCTGTCTGTCTGTCTATCTGTCTGTCTGTCTGTCCCCCCTTAGGAAGCCGCCTTCCAAGGCAATGTGATCGCCATCTGCTTGGAGCAGCTGAATGACCCCCACCCCCTGCTACGCCAGTGGCTGGCCCTCTGCATAGCCAGGGTGTGGACTAACTACAATGCAGCCCGTTGGTGTGGTGTCCGAGACAGTGCCCATGAAAAGCTCTACAAGCTACTCAATGACCCCATCCCAGAGGTAGATTTTGATTGGAGGACAGATATTCTTATGTATTGAGCAAGTGTTAAAGTTTAAATTTTTGTCTGGTGAAACCTCTCCTTTAATTTTGTGTGGAACAATAATGTTTGTAAACTTCTGTGGGTCCTGCAGCTCAGTTTGCCCCACTGTCCTTTCCTCGAGCTTGGGATTTGCCTGAGAAGTGTTACATTGTGACAGATTAAACCCTAACCTTATCGTTCTGAAAAGTTGTATGGATTCACTTATCCATGAGAGCTTGTTGATATATCATTATCCCGCATGCTGTGGTGGGAAGTTTGTCATGTAAGATGTCTGAGCAGTTTGTTCACCTTTGTTGTAATGCAGCTCTTTGAATAAAATTTTCCAATGGTCAAACTGCAGGTAAGAGCAGCAGCCACCATAGCCCTGGGGACATTCATTGGCAATGGGTCAGACAAGACTGACCATGCGATGACCATCAATCATAACGTTGGAGCCACCCTACTGTCAGCTGCAAGTGATGGGAGTGTCATCGTCAGAAAGGTTTGTGTGCTGACTAGTATCTCCAAAAAAGAATGAAACCCAAATGTATGTCATATTATGCAATATTATTAGTTCACATCAGTAAAATTTTGAGGAAAATGGAGCAATCCTTTCAAAAGTTAGGGATTTCTAAAGTTATGGTTCTTCCATCGTTGGATGAGAAGACTACAAGGGCTTGTGATGTCACTGCAACATAATGATATAAACAAAATATAAAGAGAATTCAAGATATTTACACTTTTGTAACACAATGAAAGAGTATTTGACTTATCTTTTTCAGAAAGCAAGGGGAATAATATTACCCCTAAAATATGTCAGTAGCAAGTCGAGGGAATATGTACTTTATATAAAACTGAAATTTTCTGGAATTCTCTTTGTATTTACTTTATATCATCTGTCCATGTGTTATGTCACAAACTGTTGTAGTCTTCTCATCCAGTGATGGCGGAACCAAAACTTTGAAAATTCCCTACTTCCTAATTCCTGAATTCTAAATAGCTTAATCTAATTTTCCTCAAAACTTCACTGATGTGTTCTACCATTAATGGTGCATTCTTTCAATCCGCGTATATGTTTGGGTTTCATTCTCCTTTCATGAAATAAATAATGAAATAAAATTGTATCCTAGCTATAACACGTGTGGCTTTCCCTTGTCAGGCTCTTGTACCTTTAAAGGCTGCCGCACATTGCACTACCTTCCGACTGTCGGTTTGACATCACCAAACGCCCAAGTGTCGGGTCGTAGAACTAGGTCACACAACCTGATGGTTTTGGCATGTTGAATTTTTTCAAGTAGTTGTGCATTTATAACTAGCTAACTGCGCGTGCTGTGTGCTAAAGCGCCCGGGAGGCAGTTTCAGGTCCTAAGGTCAGGTTGAATAGTGTGCCAGGTCGCATGACCTTGTCTCATGGTTGGAAGGTTGTGTGACCTCAGGTCGTAGTGTGCAGGGGGCTCAAAGTAAGAATCAGAAAGCATGGCTGTTTAGATGGATATATAGGTAACTAGCTGGCAAGTAGGGATATTTCTTGAGAATCATAATGCCATGATGCTGACTTATGTTGGCGATATGCCCTTGTTTGTGATCAATCAACATGGATTGACAGTTGCTCCATCTTATGTCATGTAAACAATAATGTCCTTGTGTATACTTTTCTTCAATGCTCCTTTATTACTTTCTGTCCTTTTCTTTGCTCACCATGTACTCTTGAGTAGCATTATGACTGATGAAAAATCTCCAACCACTTCCAAGAGAGGTATAAATGCATTACTCATCTTCACTGTCCCATCCAGGAACTGGTGGTGGCGCTATACCAGCTGATCAAGCAATCTGAGGCACAGTTTGCCGCCATTGCTCGGCAGATGATCGAGGAGGAGCAGAGCTCGGACGAGAACCGGGCACCGCTGGGTGCTGCTGTCACGTCTGGTGGGTGGCTTGTGGTCCATGACTCACTCAGACCAAATGGTACAGAGATCTCGTTCATGATTTAGCACCGAATAGAAACACTGACACCACCACCACCACCATCACCAAAAAAGAAAAAAAATATAGTTTTCAGCTCAGCGCCAACTTCACACAGCCCCTCCAATCAATAGTGCATAGCCGAGTATTCATATATGTTTTGTTTTGCCAACTTTTGTTCCTTTTGTTTTGAGCCAACTTATTTGATCTGTGATTAGAAATACCACAGATTAGTTGTATTTTTTTGTTTTGTTTTGATTTTGTTAAGTGCCATATTTGTGTCGTAGATTTGATTATTTGTAGATTTTATGTTAGTCAAATATTTGCTAAAATCATTGTACCAACTTATTAGTTTTATAGAATTCTTGACACATGCATTATTTTAGAACTTGCAAATAGCACTTTATGTTGATTTTGCGGTAAAAAGGAAACAAAAAGGAATGGCATTTTGCATAGTTTAAGGCATTGTTTACCATTTGCATAAGAAATTAAAACCCAGATTCAATGCTTCAAAATAGTTCTAAAATGTGAGTTAGGGATAGAAACAACCAATGTAAAAATTTGAGTCAGTATAATTGATGTTAAGTATTGTTAAATATACAAAATGTGAACAATAGTAACTGTTATAATAAGAATGTTTCTACACTAAATCATCTACAATTATGGTTAGTGAGAAAATAGTGATATCTCCGTGTAATTTAGACTTTATTGCGAATTTTTTACGTGGTAGGATGTTTTATGATGAAACTGACCTACACATATGCATCAAATGTGATATCTTGAACATTTTTATAATCACTGCTCCCAATGGTATAGAGTACCTACAAAGCCTGCCAGGGTAGAACTAGATATTTCTTCAGTTTTATATCTCACAGATTCAAGTCTTCTTTCTTTTTTGATAAATTTCATAGAAGTCTTCTCTGGATAAACAGCAAATATGATATTGCTGTTTTCTGGTAAAATGCACAGTTCTTTCAATACATCACTCTATTCAACAACTACTGATGAATAACTATGGGCTAAATTTTAAAAAATGGGAGGTGGTAACCGTGTGGCTTTCTAAAATATCAAGTAGTAAGGGGGATTGTGTGATGAGAGTGATATTTTCTCAAATAGTTAGATTATATATTAAATATTTCATATATATGAAAGAGAGACAGGGGAGAGAGATAGAGGGAATATGGAAATATGTGCATTACATTTGAAATCTTTTCTTTGAAGTCAGCTATTCTCTATTACAGGGAATATGTGACTACTATGTTGGTTGTGTGGGTTTTTTGTCTTTTTTTTTTTTGCCTGTTTAGCATGCAATGACTGACATTAAATCTGTGTGAAAAAATATATGCATCAGGATATGGGTAAGCATGCCAACTAAAGCATGAACAAGGAGCTCTTTTACTTGAAAGGGAGTCGTGAATGATTAGTCATAATTGTAGTTTGTGTTTGCATGACATATTTATCTATCTATTCTTGAAGGGCTGTAGCTGGTGTTACAAAACAGTCACAGCGTATTGTCATACAACTATATGTGAACTTGATGCTGTGGAAGTGTATTTGCAGTATTTATAAAATCGTGTTAGAAAAATTGCAAAGAGAGCATACATTAATTGCAAAAAGAGGGGGGAAAATGCCTTTTAGGCAGTCACTGAAGTAAACCCAAGGAACCCAGAGTATCATGGGTGGACCAATCATTCTGCAGTAGGTATGGTACTGTATACACTGTTACTTTCGCTTACAGATATTTTCACGAATGAGGAGGTCACAGACATTTTCGCGAGATGTTGTTTTTGCGAATTTATGCAGGGGCCTTCATAAACGCAATACTACAGTGTACCTTTAGCGTATGGTGACATTTTCGCGTGTTGGTTGATAAATTCGCGGTCCAACTGTGATTCGCAAAATTCATGAAAATTAAACTCGCACGAAAATAACAGCTCATACAGTAGATTGTGTGAGAAGCAGGTAAGTCAGTTATATTGTAAGCCTAGAGTGCAGTAGATAGTGATGTGTATTCCATGGCTGTCTGTGTATGTACAAGTTTGAATACTAAATGCCAACCTGCAGTATATTGACCTATATTCTCTTAATGTGCAACACATTACCAAGGAAATGTATACCAGTACTGCATTTTAGTGTGGTGTGTCAATAACACCTTCATTCCTAACAAGCAGATTTATTTGTGATGCCATTGTAGGGCTTTAATGATAGTAGGGTAGCATAGAACATTGTGTGTAATGGTGTGCCTTTGAAATATCATGCTAGTGCCAAGGACTGAACTGAGCTTTCACTCAAGTTACAAACTTTGCTTCCATTTGCATAAGGTTTTTTCTACTAAAGGAGTATGAACCCAGAAAGTTCTTGGGTTTTCATAAGGACATATTGCTCTTTTTCCGTATTCACTTTTGCCTTTCAGTAATGAAGTGTGCATTGTGCAATTTGTCTGAATTGTCACTGTACATGATGTCGTGGGATGATTTTTCAAAAGACCTTTGCAAATGTGAAATGATCTGATCTGATAACGGCAGCATTTTTCAGTTTTCTTGGTCTTTTTAGTTTCATCTTTCTCCCTCTCCTCATGGAAAGATTGCCATCTTTCTCTGCTTCAATTTCCCGTATCATTACCACTTTTGTAGTTTCTCTTTTTATTTTTATTCATTTTCCCAAAATTTTGTTTCAGAATGAATGAAATCATGTCCCAAGTTGATGATAGTGATCGTGCCCTCACTGTTTTCAGTTTCTCGGAACATGGGTTTACTGTTAAGGTGTATGTGCCAGTAATACTGGCAATATGGCGAGGACTGTAGGGTTAGCTGTAAAGTGGGAGTAAGGAAAGTTTTGTAGGCCGTAGATGGGTGATGACTCTAGAGTTATTCTGTCTGATATCTTCAAAGACTGACTAGTAGAAGAATCTTAGGTCAGAGTATGATTATTGGAAGGTTCTTTGGGTGAGCTTCGAGCAAACATCTGGGATAAATTAACTTCAGTCTGAATCTTGCTTGATTGACTCGTACTTAGTGCCTAACGCCATTTCAGTGTCAAATTTTCCTTCAAAAAATAAGAAAAATCGGTCTTGATTAGGATGAATGTGAAAAGACAGTAATATTCTCCAGGTTATGATGTTATATCAAAGGGGACTATTTGTGACTTGGATCCATTCTGAAAAGATATAAAGCAATTAAAAAAAAAAGCAAAAAAAAAAACTTAATCCTGAAAAAGATGATCTCTTTTTATCGTGGGTGTTTTCATAGGAACTTTCTGGAGAAACACACATAGCAGTTTGCAGGCCCAGCACAAAAATCATATTCACGAATGAAGTCTACTTGCTTAGTTGGGACTGGTTGATTTTGACCCCAGTATGTGTGCTTTAAGTTAATAAAGAGTACATGAAATGGAAGGTCACTTGACATGGATCCTTGTGAAAGTTAGTTGGCCAAAATTTATGTTAAAAGGGCTCTCCCTCCCCCCACTTCCAGACCATCTACGTCGGGCCTCTGTAGCCGTAATGAGCGTGAGGAAGGCCACGTCGGTCCTCCCCCGTACCTCCAGCGGGAACAACCTTCAGCACCTGAATGGTATCGCTGCCCATTTCTCACATTCTGATTTCAGATGCTTATAATTTTTTCCTTCCTCCCATCTCACCATACCTCTCTCTGTTTGTCCGTCCGTCTGTCTGTCTGTTTGTATCTCTCTGTTTCTCTCTCTCACACATGCACATAGACAGACAAACAGACATACATACACCCATCTCGTACCATTCATGGATGCTTCTCTATTTTCAGGCCATTGTCATGGACCGGTGCCAAAGGCCGTCTGCTAATAATTTATCCAACCATCCCATGCACGAGCATTTCTCTTTCTAGCTCCACCCAGATCATGGCATGAGATCTCTGATTGATCCATGTTGACGTAACCATACCAAGCTGAAATGATGTGATTTTAGTTCACAGGTCTAAGGACAACTGAATCAAGTGTATTATTTTCGAATGACAACTTACAAAACAGGCAGTGGAATTCACACAAATTTGGTATAGGCAAACCATACCACAAAATGATAATACACCTTGCGTTGTGAGATTGACCAGCAAATCCAACTTAAACCTGGGAGAAACTTGAACATCGCTTTTTGAGAGTTTACTGTCTAAACAACAAATATATCTTTTACATCTCCTCCCTTATTTTCCTATGTATATTCACAATATTTAAATCTGTTGTTTCCCTACTTTGTGTTCATTAATGTTTTAATGTATTATCCCTATTTGTCATTCAGTTTTAGCTGGTTTATTTCTATCAGTGACTTTTGTTTATATGTTGTTGGGTTGTTTGTTTTTTGTTTTGTTTTTTGTAATAGAAGACAATGATTATTTAATGTAATACCAGAACCTGGGTGAAACTTCTTTCATGTTAGAGGCTGTCACCCGAGTATCATAGAACTCTGATGGAGTGAGCTAGAAGTTTGTTGAAACACTTTCAGATCACTCTCAGAAGCTCTTGACTATATTGAACACAAAAGATCTCCAGAAAACCTCCAAGAACTCGCTTCAATCTCAAGGCACATGTGAAAATGAAGTCATTTGTATTATGATTCTGGGTGCAATTCAAAATTTGGATGCTGTGGATAAATTATTTTATGCAGTCCTCCGCACTGTCAAGCTTGCTGTAGCTTAGAAAGGGGGGGGGGGGAAATGATCTGATTATAAGGTCTATGAATTCTGGTTTTTGACATCACAAGTGCCAGAAATTTATGTGCCAGTATGCAGTGTGAAGTTTCTATTGGGCATTAATTTGGGGTATGTGTATGATAATGCCCTTGAAAGAAATGTTGATATCTGAAAAGACTTGCTGGTGTCTTCCAATAGTTGAGGAATTGTTCTTTGCTGTACACATTGACCTGAAGATCATATAGAAATACCTCTTGCTAATCATGGATGGGATGGTTTAAGACACAGATAAGCATGTTCCATAGACAGCTACAAGATTTGCCACCAAGGGGACTACGTATGTATCCTTGTCACAAATCATCAGAATGATTGCATGGGTCAAGCACCCCAGGAATGACATCTTTTCACATCCTTCATCTTATTGCCTGATATCTGTATTAAGCTTGACTCGACTGTGGTCTCACGCTATGCGCCTTGCCCCACAACGTTCAGATGCTCGGTCACGCCAGTATGCATGAATGTTTAATGTTGCTTGAAAATTTTTCCACCTCATAAAATCCTGTTGGATGTTTAGCCTCTTCAATTGCGAGCAAGTGTTTGTAAGTGTTACTCACTACCCAGCAAACATTTGCCTCTTATTCAAAGTTATATTAGTGTAATGTTATTTGAATGTAATTTTTGGATAAACCTCATCTATATAAGGAAAATGAGACACCCAGCAATGGGATTATTTGAGGAGTATCAGAACTCAGCCGTTCTTTTCAAGCTTGATTTTTCTCGACTACTTGTGACGCTTCTCATTTGTCTGTGTGTTACTTGTCTGTTTTCATGTAAATCTAACTAAAAGAGAATCAACCAGGGTAGAAGATAGTACATAACACTATATTTTAAAGGGATGGTACAGTATTGGTGGAGATGAAAATTGGGCTTTAAAATTTTTGCGAGATACCAAGAAAACACTTATGATATAGTACAGAGCATACCATTTTAAGAGGAATTCAAAGTTTATTTGATGAAAATCTGGTTTGGAACGACTGAAACATCCTCAAACAAAGTAAAACAAAGCAATCGTAATAAAGTGTGGGTCCCACACTTTATTGGAATTGATCTTTTTTGGATATCTCCGCCATTTCAAAACCAATTTTAATCAAATAAACGTTGAATTCCTCATAGAATTACATGCTCTTACATATTTCATAAGAGCTTTCTCATTATCTCACCAAAAAATGTTAGAAACCTGAAATTAGGTCTCAACCAAAACTATACGATCCCTTTAAGATGCTTTCTTGTCAGGGTACAATGTTAACTAATTTACCACATTCTGTTTATACTTGTTTCCATTGAAAAACAAAACTGCTACTAAGACTACTGCTACTACTACTACTACTGCTTCAACACTATTTACTCCCTATATCTCTTAGGATTGATCCAGCAGATGTTATTGTGATTCTGGCTATTATTTCACCTTAATTCCGCAGTGAATGTTACATCTAATGATCAACTGTGCCAACAGATTATAGATATTGATATTTGTGTGTTGTTATTTCAAACTATATAGCATTAATTTTGTTTTCTTTTTTCTTTTTTTTTTAAGAAGAAGCTACTTCCAGTGCATTAAAGTTTTAAACTAATTGTGCATTTTCCTTAGGATACAGATTTTCTCAGGAATGTGGAAAAAAAAAGAAAGGCTTGCATCATTTCACATGAAAACACTTGTCGCATAGCATGTTTTTCAAAATGCAGGCAAAGCAAACCAAAGCTTGTGTGAAATTATGTTCTTTTCTGCATTGTTTGCATGTGCATTCTTTCTGCAAATGTATTACTGTAAATGTTGAAATTTTCGCGGTGTTGAAATTTTCGCGCATTTCGCGCAACCAGAAACTAGCGCGAAAATAAAAACACGCGAATATTTTTGCTTGCCATACGTCTCTGTGCGTGATGTCTTGATTCCGCGGAATTAAAAACACGCGAAACTCTTCTGACCCGGCCTAGCGCGAAAAGTTAGTCGCGCGAAAATATCCACTTTTACAGTACTTGTTGATCGATTGAGCTACCTTTCTTGAAAACAGAGCATGATACTCTTAGCATGTTAGTGATGTTGCTTTTGTCTGTCTGCATGCCTGTCTCAAGCTCAACAATGTATCTTTCTTTCTTGGCATCACTGGTTTCAGACACCAAGAACCCAGGATGCCTAAATTTGTATTACTACTATAGTTTTCATTGGACCATGTCAGACATGGCCACACCCACCAAGGGAAGCTCTCACTGTGATTGGTTGGTGATGAGAAACTGCAGGTGTGAGCTACTGGCCAGTGAAGAAAAAGGAGTGGCTAAACATGAACCATTGGCACGACAGTTGTAGATAGCTGTGTGACCATGTGATCAGCTTTAAAAAAAAATGAGAAGGAGCAGCCTTTTCACAGTCTCACCAATTCTGGGAAATTTCTCTGGGAGATGGGCTTTTCTCTCTCTAGATAGCCGAAATTTCACCTTTGGATGGCAGCTGGTCTCAGCATAGCATTGCATAGATCAAACCTGATCCTGATCCTGATCCTAATCCTATTATAGAAAGAATCAGAATGTTTTGTAAATTCCTTTTCCCTTGCCTGGCATGTGCTTAACAGTATATACCTGTATAGCGTTGCTATAGAGAGATGAAGAGCTGCCTTACTTAATTGTAGAAATGCCATATTCAGACCCAGAAGTAATTGTTTGATATGTTCTACTGGTGGACTGTCTGCTTTCCCCAAATGATCCAATGATGGTTTGCATTCCCATCATGCCTCTGTGCAAACAAGGACTGCTAAATCAAAATGCATGTAAATGCCACAGCTGCTAATATACCACCAATATAATAGTCCCACCCTCAGCCTCTGTGGTAAGCACTGGTGTGTTAAGAAAACTTACCAGCAAACTTTGACCTTCTCACCTTGCAGTTCCTCCAGGGTCAAGGTCACCCTCCAGCAGTGGCACGAGTGGTTCCTCCGGCAGCATCAACTCCATGGGAACACAGAGCCAGGGGGACTTCCTGACCCCACCCAACCCTGTGGGAAAGGTGAGAGAGGATTGGGTGATGGATGTAATAGAGAAGCCATTCATTCATAATGAAAGAATGTTCAGTATTGGAGTGATGTACAGAGGAAGAGGATAAGGGTCACTTTTTACCTGGTTTATTCATGGTGAAAGGATTGTATGGCATAGATATATCTATAGGAAGAGCAGGAAGGGAGGTGTAGTTTATCATTTGTGATAAAAGATATACAAATAATGCACAGGTGAGAGGGCTTTAGTAGAGATGCAGCGCACTCGAGGGTATTTACTATGGTGTTTCAAACACACTGATACTGAACACAAATTTCTTTGCATTAACCTGTTGAGGATGGTGTGATTTTGCTACAACACGCATTTCCCATAGATTCCTGCCCAAGTATACTCGGGACTTGTCTTCAAAGGGTTAAGTAGGTGATTGAGTGCTTGCTTGTAATTGACCGAGTGCGCATTGCTAAAGTATGCAATTGTGATGTCATTTAGCATGGTTATGGCAAGCAACAGTCACATACATATGTCTGAGCAGTCTTTAGTATGCAGTCAATGGTAAAGACTGGTCATGTGATTGCTCTCAGCCAATCTTTTGATTAGGATCTATATAACCATTTTATAATGAATAGTGCCAAACAGTGAACTGGTTCCTGTTGCTTGAGGGTGGTAGATGAAGTTGTGAAGAGGCAGGAAGAGGAGATAAGATACCTTATATGCACATGTGAACTGCTGATATATGTAAGGATGTAATCTTGAAGAGATTACAGATGTAAATGAAATGGTTGTGACTTTGCTGGAATTTCATGTCTTACAAATGGAAAAGTTATTTCATTTGTTTAAAAAGGAATAACTCTGTCTTTTCTTATAGTTTGCCAGAGTACCGTCCACCGGCTCACTGACCACTGTCTTCAGTTCCAACATCTTCGTCCAGATCTGGAGGGTCATTCTCCTCCTCACACAAGACCCACATCCAGAGGTCAAAAATTTGGCCCAGACCCTGGTCAATGCGGTCAACCTGAAGGTAAGACAAGGACCAGCAGTCCCAGAAGCAAACTCCAAACAATGTCAGTGCTGTTTTCAGGACCTATCAGTGTGCCCTCAATGTATTTTACTCTCTAATGTGTCTCCATAGTCATATCTCGGAATATTGTCATGTAGTTCTCAGTAGATAGTATATTAGGTGAGTTCTCAGATGAATAAATTCCTATGTACAATGCACTCCTGCTCACAGTTATAACAAAGATCTTGTTACAAGAAAGTAAAACTTTTGTTCCAAAAGTTGTTATTACCTCCGCCAAGGGAGGAGGTTATGTTTTCGTAAACGTTGGTTTGTGTGTTCGTTGGTTAGTTAGTTAGTTTGTTAGTTAGTTTGTCCGTGTGCAAAATAACTAAAAAAGTAGTTAACGGATTGGGATGAAACTTGCAGGAAAGGTTGAGAATGACACAAGTAACAAACGATTAACTTTTGGTAGTGATCCGATAATTTGAGGGGAATTTATGAAGGATTTTTTATATTTTGGCAGGTAGGGTCAGTGAACTTGGGAGTTCAGGCTGTGCGTATATGAGGTTTGCCTGCGCGCACTAAAGTGCGTGCTCTAGTTTCTGCTGGGGTGAGGCGCGCCGTGCAGCTGAGGGTTTATGACGTAACAAAGGCTTCTATATTGGGAAATCAGGTGACTTTCAGCACACAATGCTATAAGTACTTATGGGTGGAAATCACTGATATCTCTATGGAAGAACAAGATCAGTGGTGAAAATGATTTGCATGCTTGGCAGAGGTCTGTGTTCTCAGAGTGTTTCTCTAGTTTATATCTTTATTTTTTTTTTTTTATGCCTCCGCCAACGAAGTGGCCGGAGGCATTATGTTTTTGGGTCGTCCGTCCGTCTGTACGTCCGTACGTCCGTCCCGTTTTGTTTTTGTCGATATCTCAAGAACCATGAGGTGGTTTTGCATCAAACTTGGTATGAGGGTATATCCTGGGGGGATAATACTTTGTTTCGATTTTAGGGTCACAGGGTCAAAGGTCAAAGGTCACAGGTCATTTTGTGAAAAAAAGGTTGAAATTTCATGTTTTTCTCCATATCTCGCAAATGGTTCAAGGTATCTTCATGGAACTTAGTATATATGCATGTACCGATGGGCAGTGATTATCTAGGGAAGTTGGGGGTCATGGGTCAAAGGTCGGGGGGGGGGGGGTCAAAGGTCAAGGTCAACTCCTCAAAATATCACTACTTTCCTTATATTTATGCAATGCCTGAAGGATTTTTTTAAAACTTGATGTATGCATGTATAACCCAATATATATTCTGTGGGAAGTTTCTTGCCAAAAGGTCAAAGGTCAAGTGAAAGTGCTAAATTGCACTTCTTCCTCCATATCTCAAAAGTAACTCAAGGTATTATCATGAAACTTACATATTTATGCATGTTCTACCTAACAGTGATTCTCTTTGGAACTGTGGGGTCAAAGGTCAAAGGTCAGGTTTCGATAATACTATTTTACCATTTGATACTGAAATTATACTTTTTCTCAATACCTTGAAAATTACTCAATGCATAAACTTGTAAAAGGGTCAAAAGTCAAGTGAAAATCATCAGTTCCCCCAAATACCTACACTCTGACGTTTTAATCATTCATCCAATTGAACCTAGTTCTAGGAAAGTGAACATTCAGCACATTTGTGGCAAACCTGTCATTTTAATATTTTGCCAATTGTGTGAAACTGTCATCACACATTGTCAAGACATTGTGCTATAGACCTATTAGGAGAACCATGCATTATGGCGGAGGCATACACCAGTCACCGTAGCGACATTTCTAGTTTAGCAATAATTAAATGTTGATGTGACAAAAGAAAATTGCCTGTTCCGAGAACTTCATTGTAACGGGAGTCACCTGCATATTATTAATGCCCAGACCCTGTTTTTCTCCCCGTCATTTACTGTGAGTGATTCTAAATACATATGTTGTTATACAGGCCACCATAACGACCAAACCACAGCAGATGCGAGATAGCAGGAGGACAGCCTCCGCTCCGTCGAGTCCTACCAGGAACCAGACAGCAGTCCAGCCTCAAGCTATGAGGTAAGCTAGCTGGGTCTCTCGGTTCATTGGCTCGGCTCTTAGCCTAGCTTCTCCCAGTTTGCTCAGTGGACTGGTGTACAACTCATGAACTCAGTAGAATCATTGCACAGTGTCCAAACTTCAGCCTGTTTGGTTCTACAAATGTAGCCAACATGCCTAATCAAATCCACTGTAACCTTGGACAAAATGCAACTTACACAAAACCAGCTTCTGTATAGGTTAATGCTAATTTGTTACTGCAAAAGGATGGATATGAACCACTGTTGAATAACAGATTGCGTGGATTTTGTTGTCCCCGCCGAACGAGTTCGAGCAGGGGACTATGAAACGGGCTCCGTACGTGTGTGTGTCCGTCCGTCCGTCCGTGCGTCCGTCCGTGCGTCCGTGTGTCCGTGTGTGCGTCCGTGTGTGATCAAAATCTTCAATTTGCTACTTCTCTGTCATTTATGAGCCAATTTTGATTCTGTTTGCTTTATATGATAGCACTACATGGGAGCTTTGAAACTTCTACACAGAATTTCAGTCGTGACCTTTGACCTTGACCTTTGACCTATATTGTACATTTTGCTACAAAATGCTACTCCTTCGCCATTTCTAACCCGATTTCGATTCCGTTTGCTTTATATGATGGCACTAGGTGAGGGCTTCAAAACTTGTACACAGAATTTTGACCTTTGACTTCTTTGACCTTTGACCTTGATTTTTGACCTATATTGTACATTTTGCTACAAAATGCTACTCCTTCGCCATTTCTAACCCGATTTCGATTCCGTTTGCTTTATGTGATGGCACTAGGTGAGGGCTTCAAAACTGCTACACAGAATTTTGACCTTTGCCTTCTTTGACCTTTGACCTTGATTTTTGACCTATATTGTACATTTTGCTACAATATGCTACTCCTTTGCCATTTCTAACCCGATTTCGATTCCGTTTGCTTTATGTGGTGGCACTAGGTGAGGGCTTCAAACCTTCTACATAGAATTTTGACCTTTGACTTCTTTGACCTTTGACCTTGATTTTTTACCTATATTGTACATTTTGCTGCAAAATGCTACTCCTTCGCCATTTCTAACCCGATTTCGATTCCGTTTGCTTTATGTGATGGCACTAGGTGAGGGCTTCAAAACGTTACACAGAATTTTGACCTTTGCCTTCTTTGACCTTTGACCTTGATTTTTGACCTACATTTTGCTACAAAATGCTACTCCTTCGCCATTTCTAACCCGATTTCGATTCCGTTTGCTTTATGTGATGGCACTAGGTGAGGGCTTCAAAACTTCTACACAGAATTTTGACCTTTGCCTTCTTTGACCTTTGACCTTGATTTTTGACCTGTATTGTACATTGGCTACAAAATGCTACTCCTTCGCCATTTCTAACCTGATTTCGATTCCGTTTGCTTTATGTGATGGCACTAGGTGAGGGCTTCAAAACGTTACACAGAATTTTGACCTTTGCCCTCTTTGACCTTTGACCTTGATTTTTGACCTGTATTGTACATTGGCTATAAAATGCTACTCCTTTGCCATTTCTAACCCGATTTCGATTCCGTTTACTTTATGTGATGGCACTAGGTGAGGGCTTCAAAACTTTTACACAGAATTTTGACCTTTGACTTCTTTGACCTTTGACCTTGATTTTTTGCCTATATTGCACATTTTGCTACAAAATGCTACTTCCGGCGGGGACATATATTACGCACCGCGTAATTTCTACTTTTCCTTGTTTAAGTACAGTCAAACCTGCCTTAGCGGCCACCTCTCTATAGCGGCCACCTGTCTATAGCGGCCACTGAAAAATCCCCCCGAGAGAAAAGCCATGTTAAAGACCCTGTGTATAGCGGCCACCTGTCTAACGCGGCCAGTGGCCACAGATTTTGTTTCCCGCGGTAGATTTTAACCTGTCTATAGCGGCCAAAAACCTGATAGAGCCGTAGCCGAGCCGATAATTCAGGGTATTTTTCTGCTTTTTAGCCGTGCCAGTCATTTCTGGGCAACATTCAGTGATCGCCACCGTTGCATTCATCACTTATTCAGTCACAATAATGCACTAATTCATGACTGTGCGCATGCTACAACTAGTGTACTGTGCAACAATTTCATAAACACCGGCATTGTTCTATACATGATACACACGTGTGCATACGTACACACATAAATGTACATGTATATACAACGATGATACATGTACATGTAGGCAATGCACACAAAGTTGGATTACCTGTCTATAGCGGCCACCTGTCTATAACGGTCACTTTTTCCGTATCCCTTGGGTGGCCGCTATCGACAGGTTTGACTGTATATGAAATTGGTTTTTGCTGAGTTGATCATGCATAGCGTATCTACCTTTGACCTGTAGAATTCTTATAACCTGTCATGTACACCTATTTAGATGTAGTATTATACCGGTAAGTCCGTTACACACAGTGATGTAACTCAGCATTGTGAATATTAAATGTTCTGCTTGGCTTGATGCTCACTTGATGTCGTGTCAGCTTTTGAGTCAGTTCTCTTTCACCAAAAATAATAAGTTGGATATAGAGAAAACTTTAGTATACCTGAATAGAAGTTT